>NC_142471.1:63004848-63307878 GCF_049115385.1 Moschus berezovskii | reverse complement strand
ATCACCAGCAATTGTTCAGTTCAGTTCAGTCGCTCAGTCGTATCCGACTCTCTGCGACCCCATGAATCACAGCACGCCAGGCCTCCCTGTCCATCACCAACTCCTGGAGTTCACCCAAACTCATGTCCACAGAGTCGGTGATGCCATCCAGCCATCTCATTCTCTGTCGTCCCCTTCTCCTCCCGCCCCCAACCTTTCCCAGCATCATAGTCTTTTCCAGTGAGTCAACTCATCGCATGAGGTGGCCAAAGTATTGGAGTTTCAGCTTTAGCATCAGTCCTTCCAATGAACACCCAGGATTGATCTCCTTTAGAATGGACTGGTTGGATCTCCTTGCAGTACAAGGGACTCTCAAGAGTCTTCTCCAACACCATAGTTCGCCTTCAATAATTGCCAGATGACTGCTCTACTGTTTTCAATAATACTATACACTCCAATCTGATCCAGATAAAGTCAGGCCCCTTGCAATGGACAGTGTTACCAAGTCTTTGATGCTCACTCCAACCTTCCCCTGAACAGAAACTCTGTGCCTCTGTGCTACGGAGCAGGTTGTGGGGTGAGAGTGTGTTGGGAATTTGGCTCTTCGTTGAATGCTCCCTGTCAAACAGCTGTGTTGTTGATTGGGGAGGGCATGGAAGGAGACTAGAATGTGCCAAAGTTCACTAGCTGTTAATGTATATACAATAGTTCTGCCCCAGAAACCCGGGAGAGATGTAAACTGTCACGTGACTGCCAATCGAACCAGAACAGGTAGGTCTGCTGCACGCTGTGGGGTAAAGTGGGGCTACAGCCTTCTGTAGCTGTCCTGTCCCTTGTATTGCAGGACTTGCGAGTGGCGCAATGAGCACCACTACCCGGCTGCCACCACCCATTTGATATAGGCCGTCTGCGGGGCACAGGCACGGAAAATGAGGCCTACCAAAGAGTGGTACGTCTAACCTTACACCCAGGAACACTATTTCTCCCAGCTTGGTTTTCCTTTTGGCAGATTCACACAATTTTTATTTTGTGGCTATTATAAATGGATCTTCCTTTATTGCCTTCCAAATGACTACTGTTAAGTGTTCACAAAGCTATTTCTCAATGTACTCTTCAAAATATTGAAATAGTCATTTGCAAAACTCTTTAAGTTTTCATTTTGCTTTCCTACAGTAACAATATTAGTAACGTGAAATAATTGATGACAGCAGGCACCTACATTTCATTTCTAAATTGAAAGAGGCAATTTGAGTTGCAACCTGAATATAACCTTCATTTTTGGTTGAAGGACTCTCAAGTATTAGGGAAGAATTCTTCTTTTAACATATTAAAAATGTCTCTACTAGCAGTTAGCATTTTTAAATAAGTACATTCTTGGCACTGACTAAAATCATGATTTTCAAAACTGAAGTACATTAACATTCTTCCCACATTATTCAGGTTTGTTGTTTAGTCGCTAACTCGTGTCCAATTCTTATGTGATCCCATGGACTGTAGTCCCCCAGGCTCATCTGACCATGATTTCCCAGGTAGGAATACTAGAGTAGGTTGCCATCTCCTCCAGGGAAGCTTCCTGACCCAGAGATATAACCCATGTCTCCTGCACTGCAGGCAAATTCTTTATCACTGAGCCACATGGGAAATCCTATTCAAATTTACAGTACCATAATTTATGATATTCACTTTTTAAAGAAAAAAAATTTAAACTAGAGGCATTTATGAACAGAAACATTTTAGACAGAGAAATAAAAAATAATTCAAAGACTTTATCAAACACCTCTTCTAATATATTGACTACTTCTTAATTTTCCAGTTATTAAAGGGAGCATATTTAAAGCAATGAACACCAAAATCAACCAAGTTGATCCTATATTTCAATCCTCCACTATAGGGAAATTCTTCTGCAAATACCACACTCTTAACTAACATCCCTCAGTAAGCTTCACCAGATGAGATCCCCAAGGCACTTTGCTCAAAACAAGGTTCATAACAAAGGCTGTGGCAAGGAACAGAGCCAATACCTCAACACAAATGGGACAAATCCTCAGTAAGCAGATGTCAATGGTGCAAAGGAATCGCTTACCAAGAAAAAATCCTAAGTGAGTGGCACAGAATTTATACTATATTCTGTTTTCAGCTCACCTCCATTTCCCCCCATCTTAAACAGTTTCTATTACTTTTTCTTACTAGGGATTTCAAACCACTAAAAGAACTAGTATCTATTTCTCATCTAAGCTGAACATAAATTCTCATAGCAATTGTTTGATTTTTGATCTCTCCATAAACTGCATTACTCTTAGCACACAAAATACCTATCTACTAATTACTTTCATCACCTTAACTACATTTTTGAACAAATACACCTATGGTGGTAACCATATCTACACACATTTTAGTTTCAATACTTTGAACCTTTTGTATAGTTGGTGTGCATCACAAAAAACTCTCTTAAACTTCTATTTTGAATAAAAATCTCAATCTAAGAACACATCTATGAGAGAAAGCAAGGGCTGGAAAAACCATTTGATGGGCCAGATTAAGCCCACTAACAATTTTTTAAAACAAGGTTTTAATAAAATGAAGAAACGAACACATGCAGTTATATTCTAATTAAAAAAAATAGGCACACTCATTCACATGTTGTCTATTGCTGTTTCAGCATGACAACAGTTAAGTAGTTATGACAGAAACTAATGGCCTACAAAGCCTAAGTTATTTGTTAAGACCCTTTACTGAAGTATCTTGCTGACTCCTTAATAAAAATGAAATTCTTAAAAATAATTACATTTCAATCTGTGTTGAATACTTAGTAAGATAGTAAACTCTGAAGAGTTAAACTATTAGTTTTAGTAAATGACAAATAGGCCCTTTTCAATGGAGAAGGACAAGTAGGAAAAAATGAAAAACTCCTTACCCAGGAGCTGGATTGAAAAAGTAACACTAACTCTTCCAGTTGTACTAAGAACTTTGAATTAATCAATACTGTTTTGGAAAACCTTCTTTAGCTAACTTTCAGCCAGGAGGAAAAAAGGATAGAGGTCTCTTATTTTCAGATTTCCTGATATAGCAATAGAGGCTCCAAGCAGGTTTTCCTTCAGAATAACCTGAGTTAAAAAAAAAAAAAAAAAAACACCTCATAAAAGGTACCAACTAGAGGAACTGCAGCATGAAGTTTTTTAAAATAGCTTTTAAAATCTTAAGGCAAAAAATATGTATCTCAACATTAGCATTAATTTTTTAATGTGTATTTTTATAGTGCTGCAAACAGTGGCAAGGTAGTTCCTCCTCTTCTTTCTGTATTCACAGGTGAATCTAACTATAACACAGCCACATTTCAGTTTAATTGTCGTTAGGATACTGAAGAACATAACCCTCTCTGTGTCTTTGCAAGATTTTTTGATGTGGACCATTTTCAAAGTCTTTATTGAATTTGTTACAATATTGCTTCTGTTTTGGTCTTTTGGCGCCCAGGCATGTAGGATTTTAGCTCCCCTATCAGGGATCAAGCCTGTACCCGCTGCATTGGAAGGTGAAGTCTTAATCACCGGACAGCCAGGGATGTCCCTCTGTGGCTTTTTTTTACCAGCATAGTTAAATTGTAATACGTACTACCCTTCTCAAACAAAATTTCACCTATAACTTTGGGGGACGGGGGAAGCCCACATTTTATTTTGCATTCACCAGCATTGAAAAAATAAGTTTTGAAAACTAAATATTTCCCTCTAGAATAAAATTCCCATTTGAATTCAGCACAGTAAAAGAAAAATATGTAAACACAAACTGAAGATAAATTTAATGGAAGAAAACGTTTGTTACAGAAATTAACAATGCTTACCAGTCTTTAAACACCATACACATTATTAATATATATTGTATATTTCCAATCAACTCCATTCTTAGGCTCAATTTAAGAAACACAATTGTAACAGGTTTTATACAAAAAATACTTCACTTCTAAGAAAGTAGACAAACTGCACAAAAACAGTACATGTATAATGTGCATAGCAAGATAGCTTGAAGCATCTATGTATGGCTTTCTTTAAAATAAAACTATTGGGGGAAAAGGCCCATTTGGGACCTAATGTTACAGTTGACGTATGTAAACTGTTTCACATCTTTTAGGCACTTGCTAACAATAGTGTTCAATCCCTGAAAACTGAATTTATATAAAAAAAAATTATACATCTGAAATAAAACCCCCCAAAATAACATGGGTAAAGTCTTATATACTCCTTTTAAATTAAACAATGAGTTTTATTAGTGCATGCACAGAACTAAATTGAAAGAAAATAAACTTTTTATCTCAAAAACTTTCTGTGCAAAATTTACATAACTGAAAGGTACAAAAATATGTACAGGTTTAAATTCTTTGTTATATACAGAAGAGAAGCCCTGAAGTTTTCATTCAATCAATGAAAAACATCATAACACTTGTAGTAACAATGTAACAAAAATTATATAGTAATTTTTTAATACAAGAACCCCATTATCCAATGATCCAACAAAATTTGACCCAAACTTACAAAGTGAGAAGTTTAAATCAATGATTCTGTTGTCATGAAAACATTCCTTTTTAAAATTCTGTTGGGCATATCCCTTCAGAATCTGTCCTGAAGTTTTATGCATTGTCACTGAGTCCACTATTAATGCTTCTTCATTTCCAACTGCAACCAACCAGTACATAATCTGCTTTGGGTTATCAGTCATACTGAAACGCTGCTAACAAAAAATGGTTTGTCCCAACTGGACATATTCAGACACTAATAATAAACACAAAAGTATGATTTACTTTGTTAATCTTGCTTCAAAATATTGTTTCTGAGGAATAATTTTTAATTTTTGAGAAAAGCCATTCCCTCGGAAGTGCTTCTACGTTTCACTCTTTTTAAAGGATGGCAACCAAGAAAAAATCTGGCCACTTGCTTTATGATGGAACAACTTAAATCAAAGGAATGCAAGGGTGAGTATAATCAAATTCAGAAAAATATTTAAGTTCTTTAAATGAACTTCAAACTAGATGAAGAGAGGCTAATTCTTTCAAGATTGCCCATCTACTGCAACACGAGAGCCATTTAGAAAAGAAAATCTCCTTGGAAAGGTGTTCCACTCAATGACATGCAAGACAGCTTACAAGAAAAAAAGACCTACTCATCAAAAACTTTTACCAAGCATCGTATGAGGTGTAACTGTAGTGAGTTAAATGTACTCTCAACGGAGCCTAGTTACCTTCAAAAGAACTACGTCTTGCAGATGGAGAGTAAATTCTTTACCTAAGCTCTTAAAAGTATCTTCATAAATGATGAGAAACTCCTTCGTTTGCATAGTGAAAGAGCTCTCAAACTTTTCAGAGGAGCTATAGTTATTAAGATTCATAAGGCTAGTGAAAGAAAGGGATTGGGCTGTCAGCTGCTACTCTTTACTAAGAGTCACTAAACTGGGAAAACGGTTTCATCATAGTTTTCTTTAGCCCTAACTTCCCAAAAACACATATTTTAAAAAATTAAATCAAGGTAAATCTGTGATTAGCTTCTTTCAAAACTAATGTGCACTGATGCAACTAATTGCATTTTCAAATGCAACAGAAACTTTTGGTTGTCCATGAAATACAGCTAACTTTTAAATGTTTAATTTTGGTGCTATATTGAAGTAAAAAGTGTCTGCATGGAGTAACCCAACTCACTATTCTCTTCTAAGGTAATTTTACTTTTCCTTGGTAATTATTCTAACATGTTCCAATCACGAGTAGCTTCCATTAAATGCCTCTGTCCATGACCAGCCCAAGCATCCTGATTGTCAAATACTCTACCACAAAACCAACAGTTAAATTTAGCCTTCAGAATATTTTCAGAGGTAGTTTTCACAATCTGATAATTGTTTTTGCTTGTCTTTTTGAGAGTTAACTTTAGCACAAATCTTTCCTTCACAGAACTAACAGGTTTAAATGTTTTGTGCCTCTTAGGAAAATCGTCATAAGTTGTTTCAGAAGGGTTACAACAAACTGGTTTCAGTAAAGCATCGATAGTTCTTTTCGACAATGAAACCTTAAGAACACGTCCATTAAATTTAGCAATAGTTTTCATTACATTTACTACTTCTGGGGAATCTGCATCAGGATGATTCAAAACTACAACTGGTTGGTTTCTCCTAGGACATTTCACAAGCTGTTTGGAATTAAAGGGGAAAAGCCGCAGAGTTCTGACTGTATCTTTTGAAAGCCTAGGTCTGCTGAATTCAAATGATTCAGGGATACTTTCAGGCTTTGCTTTTTCTTTACACTTTCTGTGTAAGGCTTTTTTTCTTGGAGGTTCTTGGTAACTATCTCTACACTTGCGTTTACAGTTTCTTCTAGATACAAATGCAGTTTCAGAATCTTGACTTCTTACATGACTTTTTATTCTTGAAACTTTTCTTTTTGAAGTCTTTTTCTTATTGAAGTTTCTCTCAATTGTACAATTTGTTTTACACCTTAATACCCTGGCCTCTGAATGGTTGGTGATACATATTGGCTCCTCAGAAGTTTCTGGGCATGTTGCAGTAGAAGTTATCACAATTTCGTTTGCTGGCATCATATCATCTAGTAAGAAGGGTAAGGCATCTCTAGAAGATTCTGGCTCTTTCTGCTGTCCTGTAGTCTGGTTAGATGGTACACTGTCTTTCTGCAATGAGGATCCAGTGTTGCTTACTGACAGATTACTAGCAGCAGTCACATTTAAAACAGGGTTAAAAATTTTCAGCAATATTTTTTGTGGTGTTCCTTCAGGTTTCTTTGGCTGTATATTTTTATAGCAAGTACTATTTTGGACTAATTTAGGTTTAAGCAGCTCAGTCTTATTTGGCATCACACACTTTAAAAAAACAGCTTGTTTACCATCAGGCAAAAAGGTATAAAGAGGTGGTTTTGGAAAAATCTTGTTCTGCGGTTTTACTGAATTGGAGATATTCAACTTAGTACCCTGATGCGCAGGTATTATATTATGAGTAGGAACAGCTTTCACTGAAGAATTTGCTGGCGTTTTAATAATATAAGGGCCTTTTAATGACAAAGTATTTTCTGGGTTACTTTTCATGCTCAAACAGCTGCCAATGCTGGAACAAAGTGCAGGGGTCAGACAATTACTGTTTGGTTCTACTTTTAAAAAAGGTGCTCTGCAAGGTTCCTTAGATGTAGTTCCACAAGCCTGAGCCCTCTCAGTTTTGACAGCAGAAACACCTTCAAGTTTCCCATTACTAAACGTTAAAATCATCCCTGGTTTCTTGTTTAAAAGGAGAGGAGCAGGGACACTTTGTGTGTTAGCCAATGGAAGCGGTCTTCTTGAAACATGTAATCCAGGCTTGTTAGCTAAGTGCAAGGGTACAAAAATGCCTTTTGGAGTCTGAACAAATATAGCCTTTTTTGGTTCTGAATTTAGTGGATTCTGCACATATAAAGAATGTGTTGTGGCTCGTAGTTTGTCTTTTACGAGCTGCTGTGTAATTATTGCATCTGACTGAGTCTTAGGTAATGTGCCAAAACCAGAACTTCTAGTGGTCTTCTCAGAATCTCTCATATCCTGTGACAGCATTTGCTTTTCTTTTCCACTACAGTTTAAATTCAGTTCATCTGTAGGCATATTAGTACCCATACTACCAGACGGAATCGGAAAAAGGCCTTGTACTTTCAAGTCTTTTGAAGATTCAACTATTTTGTTTTCTCCCCCATGTTCCTGAAAAGCCTGGGCACATTGAAGTGGAACATCTTTATCTGGACTGTTACTAGAGTCTTGTTTTACATCAGGTTTTGCTTTTAATACATCTAGAAGTAACTGGTTTAGTTCAGGTGGCAAAAGTTCTGATGCCTGCTGGCTCTGGAGTGAGAAAACAGATGTGATCCTAGGCATCATAGGTGACTCAACGTTAGAAATGCCATCCCATTTAGGCTTTTCAGTCATCCTCTCTAAACTTTGATTTTCATTAGTGTATAGGTTTTGTCCATCAATGTTCTGTCCTTTTTCTAAAACACACTGTTCCTCGATTTCAGCTTGTGTTTTTAAAGTTCCATCTTTACTATTTAAAAGACTAATAGATGCTAACAGGCTATCTGGGTTTGAGCTTTCCTTCCTCACGAGTGATAAAACTGACTCACTTAAAATTGTCTTGCTGGATGAAGATTCTCTTTGAGGGTTTTCACACATTGCTGTTCCTGAAAACCTACGACGTTTATTAGAATTATTCACTTTTGAGTAATTATGAAAAGGTAATGATCCTTGATTGGAAGATTCAACAGGTAACTCAGAGTTGAAATAATTAATGCAGTAATTATGCATATCTCCACTGTTGTACGAATTTGGTTTGGCAGTACAGTTGACTTTCTCTGGACTTTTAACTGTAGTACCTAACACCTCAGGGTGACACTGAGTAATATGACTGCCCCATAAGTCAACATTATCTCTTGTTTCTACTTTTGTGGTCAAACTCACTGATGCTGTAATCAAGTCTGACTCTACTGGCGAAGGAGATACACCTTTTTCATCATCCACTGCTGGAATAATATTACTTGTCTGAGATAACAAAGCCGTTTCTTTTTCTGAAATTACTTTCCCTGAAAGTACAGGAGATGAAGATGAAAATGGAGGAGCTGCTTTCATGTAAACGGTGTCATTTAACTCAGTTGGTACTCCTGTTAAAAATGCAGTGGTGTCCAAAGTCTGGGGCTGCAAAACTGCAGTACTGTCCCTTGCAGCACCTGACTGTGAGCCTGGTAAATATAAATTCTGTTTATTGGTAGGCAACAGTTTTATTACAATATGCTGTTTTCCATCCACCATCTTGAAGCCCATAAACTTAGCACTGTAGTTAGCAGGAATTGTTATTCTGTTGTTTTTCACCATTAACACTGTAGGTCCTTGTACAGCAGTCTTCAAGAAACCTGAAGTAGAATTTGATCCCTCTTGAGCTCCATTACATTGTCCAGTGGACAGAAGAGTTGGTTTTTCTGACTCTGACTCAGCAGGTTTATCATTATTCTCACAGTATAGTCTTTCATGCTTTTCTTCATTTAAATGTTCCTGAACAATATGGTTTGGGTCTTCAGATGTAGCCTGTGTTCTGTTCACTTTTTTAAGCACTTGAGTATTTTTTTCTATACTTCCATCACTTGCATTGTTGATTTTCTTACGTTTCCAGAATGTCTTCCTTGATGCACCTATTTTGTATCTTTTCAGTATTAGTTTAAGTCCTGCCGAAGACTTCGCCATCTTTTTTTCATAATTGTCCTTTTCCAGTTTTTCTTTCGCATATAAATGTTCTTTGTGCAAAGTTATAACATGTCTTACAAGGTGCTCTCTCCTGGTAGCACCATAGCTACAATATTGACAAGTGAAGGGGAATGTACCAGAATGAATATAAAGGTGCTTCTGAAGCTCTCCTTTGGTTAAACATATATAATGGCATTTACCACATTTATAAAGGATTTCGTTGTGTCTATGGATATGCTGAACAAATGTGCCAACATCCTGGGTGGAGAACTCACACTTTTCACACTGAAAAGTACCATTTACACAATGTGTGGATGAAAAATGCTTTGTTAAGTCTAATAAAGTATATAAATTCTCATTGTTACAAATGTCACATTTTACTAAAGTGATTCTATGAGTTCGTCTGTGTTGTTTAAATACCTGGAAGTCATTTGCTGAAAAACTGCACATTTCACAAGGATAGGAAGGTAATTCACCATGGTGCCACATTTGAAAGTGTTTCTGCAAATCATTTGGGCTATACCGAGTGCTATCTCGGCACTTTAAACAATTGAAATTGAGTATTTTTGCAGACATTTTCATACCTTCGTCAACTCTCTCAGACTGATGAAGCAACATACACTCTTCTACAGAGCTTATAGTCTTTATATTGATAGATTTTCTTGCAGTCTGTGGCTTATGCTGAAATAATTTTCTGTATTTGTCAACTTCATGTTTCAACAGGACTTCATCTGGAATATTTATCTTCGGCAAAACAACTTTCACATTTTTTAGTCCATAATGAAAACTACTTTCTGAAGTGTTTGGTTTAAGTTGGTTCTGAAATTTTGGTTCTGAAATTTTTGATCTGAGAGTATCAACTACCTCATTTTTCACATCATAATCTTTTTTTAAAGTATTTTGTTTTTCATCAAAATATAAATGTTTCTGTTCAGATGGCATGATTTAAAAATAAAACAAAACAATCCCAATTCTTTTTTTCCTGAAAATTCTTGAAGTTACTTGTAATTTGAACAGGAAACAATACTGTGCCGCAACATCTTCAGAATACCAGAATTTTCCCCACATTAACTCACCTAAAATTAAACAAAGAACTGAAATTTTCATCACAGAAGTATCAGTAAAATTCATTTTAAAGTTCATTTTGACAAAAAGCAAGAATGCTGATCAAACAAATAAAAGATATAAAAGACCTGTTAAGTAATTTAAGAGTAGCTTACCAAAAAGTAATAGTCTGAAGTAGAAATAACACTAATCTGGACCTCAGGAAATACAAGCTTTACTTTCGGCTCTGCTCTGTGACACTGGGCAAGGTTTGACTTCTCTGCACCTCAATTTTCTCATCTAAAGAAAACCACAATTGGATAAACACCTTTAAGCTCTAAGATTTCATATTAACTTGACACTATAGTTTTTAAACAAGATTTTTAAAATCTCAATAAGAGAGCCCTATAAACTTAAGTTCCACTTACACACATGGTTCCAACTATACACATATACCATTAACTTTCTCAGTTACTTAGTTGACCCTATAGCTATTACCTTGTGATAATTTCAACAGATTTCTCTGTAGATTTTCTACTTCCCTAGTGCCTCAGGGATAATTTATGTTTAAATTAAAAGTTTCATTCATCTAACAACAACAATAACAAAAAGACATTATCTACTCTCTCAAGTTATCATGACTAACTGGTTAAAAAAAGAAGACATTAAAAGGAGGAGTACATTTTCCTGGGGTACTCCTAAATCTACTTACTACCTTTCTGGTTCCCTACCATTTTGGCTTTTTCTTTTTTTATCCCTAGAACTAAGGCAGATGGCAGCAAGGAAAGTCCTTGGCATTTTAGAATGTACTCAATACCATCTGCCTCCATTAATTTAAAAAATTACTGGTTTGCATTACTCTAAGCAAATCTCAATCTCTGTGTTTTAGTTTCTTCATCTATAAAATGAAAAAAAAAAGAAAGAAAATTACCCCTAACTATATAACAGCATCCTGTAAGGTACCATATAAACTGTAGCTATCACCATTACTGTATGTACTTACCATGTATGAGACATTATGACAAGGTGCAGAGGACAAAAAAACTGTAGCATTAAAAAGATGTGACAGGGACTTCCCTGGCAGTTCAGTGATTAAAACTCCAAGCTTTTGATGTAGAGGGTGTGGGTTCAATCCTTTGTCAGGGAACTAGGATCACATATGTTGCATGACACAGCCAAAAAATAAATGGATACAACAATATATTGTTGAGAATGGAATCTGAGCAAAAAAGGTTCAGTAGCAAAAATATCAAATGGTGTATTATTATATTTTCTTACTTTCATGTTCTTAAATATGTATATGACTAATAATTAGATAAGCTAAAAAAGTATAAATCACAGTAAGCTTCATCCATAATGTCTATCCAAAGGTCCCACCTCTAAATTCCAATTAATCTAAGTAACTAGGAACTTCACTGTTTTAAAAACCCTTCACTGAGGGAATATAATTAAAAGTTACATTACATTAAAAGGCCCTTTGAATATTTCTCAAACTTAAAATTTTGGTTGTGTCTAAAAAAACACCTTCAGTATTTTTCAAATATATATATGCTAACCTGAAAATGAATTCATTAGAAGCATTTGAGTTTACTGAAAAAAATTTTTTTTCATATTATTCCTAATCAGTAAAAAATGTTAAACTTTTTACTATATTATTTAAAGCTAAACATAAACCTTTTCCTTCAAAAGTGAGAAAAATAATAAAGGACTAGAAAAAAGTTGAGTGATAACCTGGTGGATACTTCACAACAACTAAGAAAATTCTCTACAGAGTGTTACATTCTCAACAGTGACAAGCATCATAATCAACTATGGTGTTTTCACTACACCAGACTCTCAGCATGGGGCTCAAATATGTGAAACTTCTTAAGCACATTGAGTAATGATTCTTCCACATTTGCCAGAATATCATATTGTGGTCATTCCGGACTATCGATACCCAGGCTTTTCTATTTCTATATATAATCAAGAGGAGTCCGTATCACAGGTTTCATTACAAAAGGCAAATTGCTTCTTATAGTATACGTGACATGTCCAAAAGTGTATATGTAATACTAAAAAACACATATTTTGATAAAATTTCTAAATATCAACTTAATTTCAAAATACCTATATAATTTAAAATTTTTCTCATGAAAACACATATCCCAAAAGTTTACAACAAGTATATGATTTAAATAATTCAGTCAACTAATTCTAAAAAGACTCCTATAAATGTGATACATTTTGATGAGTACTACTGAGAGACTCCAAAAACATGGTTGCCACCCGCAACTGCAGCTTGTAATCTAAAGGACGAGGTGGGGCATATACTTATATTAATACTTGGCTTATTCAGAGTTGACCATCCAGCAATAAAATAGAAAAATTTAAAAGCAGAAAATAAATAGGATGCATGGCAGCCAAAACAGATGTCACAGAGTTCACCATTAGAGTGCAAGTCCTTTCCTCAGACAAAACAACACTGAAAAAAGGAACCACCTTAATTAAGAAATCCATTTAGCTTTCACTTAAGTCTGATAACTGCTAATAAATTAATGTTGAATGTGATTATTTTTTATAATTTTATATTTAATATATAGCATGTATAATATGGCACCTATCTTGGGGTTTATTTGCCTTCAAATTTTAAGTTTGGAGAATCTCTTTTGTCTTTAACTATGTTCAACCTGTTTTATGTGAAAGCAATCAAACACGACACCTGGTACCACATTTTATGAGGATTTCCACCTATGGGGAAAAAAATGTGTTCCATTTTTTAAAAAAGGAAAGAAATTTTATTATAATTTTAATCTTTCAACCTA
This sequence comes from Moschus berezovskii, assembly GCF_049115385.1. Lineage (NCBI taxonomy): Eukaryota > Metazoa > Chordata > Mammalia > Artiodactyla > Moschidae > Moschus > Moschus berezovskii. Next base: position 63,294,818 of record NC_142471.1, on the reverse strand, counting down.
TTAGCTAATACTCTTCTCACTACAGACCACTCTCTATCTCACCAACAAAGATTACTGATTTTAAATCCTTTATTTAAATTATCACCTTCTATATATATATATTATTATCTCATAAGATGACCAACATCTTCTCAAGCCTTAAAATAGTATTATTTGTTTAAAGTATGACTGGCCCTTTAAAAAGTAACCCAGAGTGTTACTCAAGCCATTTGAAGGCCTCCCTCTCCCAACTGCTCACTGAAATATAAACTAAAAAACGTGATTTTAAAAGTTCTATAAAATGTCAAGAATCTAAAATATATTCCATACAGATGCCACAAGGTGTTTGGAAGGGAAAGGTTCAGAGAGAGAAGAGTGAAAACAAACGCTGATATAGCAACCCTTTTAAAGCACCACTTTCAAAGAGGAAGCACACTTCCCTGGTTGAATGAAGAACATTCATTCAACCAATATGCAGTAAGTGTCCATCATGTCCCAAGTAGGGAAGTATTGATTCCAGCCACTTCCTTTCCTATACATACCTTGGGAGAGAAGTGAGGGCTTAAAAGGAAGATTGAGTGAAGCACTTTGGGGTGACAGAAGGCTCCAGTTCAGGTATAGGAAGAAAACAAATCCAGAGCTTTGAGCTGGGTCCAGAGACCAGACGGAATTCAGAGTTGCTAGCACCAGCTGTCAGGAGAGATGTAAAGAGGCATCACTTCTGAATAAAAATACATCTTCTTAAACCCATGACCATCTTGTTCTGTTTAAGAGTGCTGCTCCTCCTACATGTAAGTCAATTAGTATCTCTATAAACTGTCAGAAAAAATTATGTTAACTTTCCTGACTCCGTCTAACCAAAAACACTAAGAAAATCTTGGTTTATTCTCCAACAATACATCTCAGCTCCCAATGCCATCAAAAAAGATAGCCGGCAGAAACATCACTGGATGCAGCAGCTCAAAAGAGGGAAAATGACTGAAACGCTCAGAGAAACCTAATTACAGTTAAAGTTACTGCAGGAAAAAGGAGAAAGCTTTACCCAAAAAATCAAGTAATGATTGGCAATTTCAGTAAGACCTGAGATAGGAGACTGAGGGGAAAAAAACAACACAACAACAAAGGCACTGCCAGGAAAAAGAACAAAGTAGATGGGGGAGAAATAATGGTTTTGAAAACAAGAGGAAAAATTACATTGAGTTATTGCTTTCTTTTTATTTTTTTAAAGCCTTGAATTTTCAAAATCAAAGGCTCCCTAAATGCCAGGCGAGATTATTAGTGTATAAGAAAATAAAACTCAATATCTAAATTTATTCTAGTAAAATGTTTCAGTTTAAAAGGTAAAAATGAAATTTTACCAAAAAAAAAAAATGTGGACAGAAAGTTATCTAAAAAGATATTCCCAACACCAACTTAAAGCAGACAGCAATATTAATCAGACATTTTACTCACAATTCTAAATGCTAGAAGACAATGAAATAACAGTTTTAGAGTTCGAGGGAAAATAATTAACTCAAGAATTAATTCTATACCCAGGAAACTCTCACATATGGGAGAAAAACACAATTTTAGATATGGGAAGATTCAGAGAATACATTACATATGTACTTTTTCTAGAAAGAAGTATTAAGTAAATATTAATACTTCAGCAAAAATCAAATTTTAGTCAGAAAAAATAACTATAAATAATGTGATATAGAAGAAGCATCTGTCAACTGTAACAGCTACAAAAGAGAAGTATTTTTTGGTAAATATAGTTAAGAAAAATGACAACTATATAAGCCCTTAAAAAATAACAATGGGAAACAGAAGAAGTGACAATAACAACAAAATTCTAGATACTGGAAAGGAGGTAAGTAGATAGTAAATGACCTTACACAATCAGGCAGACAGAGGGGGAAACTAAGAACTAACCCATTTTATACTCTGAATCTTCAAAAGACTCAGGAACTGGCAGCACCAAGTAACTCTGAGATGGGAAGAAAACAGGAAGAGAAGGCTAAAGCAGAAATTTGGAGAAGTTGCTTGAGTTTTGGTTGGATGCTAAGATTCTGTTCCCCACTCCATCATGCTAGGTTATTGTTATTCCCCTACCACAGAAGTCACAGGTATTCTCTGCAGAAAAGTAAAATAGAATTTCTGATATAAAGGATACCAGCACAGCTGAGAAACTGGGCACCACACCAAAAGCTAGAGGATTAAATGACCATATACATATGAGACACAAACCCCATCCCATGACCCAGTTAAAACAGGGCTAAAACACTGCTACTAAAAATGTGGTCTGCTGATAATACATGAGTCATTTGTCACCAGTCCACTACAATATTTGTACAGAAACTGAGAGTAAGCATTTAGAAACTAAAACAGCAATTTTACAGTGTTAAGTTTGTCTGTTGAATCCAACAATAAAAATTTGAACTTGTTTGTATGCCTTCTTTTTAAAATTTTATTTTCTGGTAAGAGATATACTATGATATGCTAATGATAGGAATAATCTGACAGAACTTTCATAAAAACAGTTTGCAAAATATATGTATTTATTATAAACATTGTAATTTCATAAAATAATATAAAGACCTTTGACTGTGTGGATCATAATAAACTGTGGATAATTCTGAAACAGATGGGAATACCAGACCACCTGACCTGCCTCTTGAGAAACCTATATGCAGCTCAGGAAGCAACAGTTAGAACTGGACATGGAACAACAGACTGGTTCCAAATAGGAAAAGGAATACGTCAAGGTTGTATATTGTCACCCTGCTTATTTAACTTATATGCAGAGTACATCATGAGGAATGCTGGGCTGGAAGAAGCACAAGCTGGAATTAAGACTGCCGGGAGAAATAGCAATCACCTCAGATATGGAGATGACACCACCCTTATGGCAGAAAGCGAAGAGGAACTCAAAAGCCTCTTGATGAAAGTCAAAGAAGAGAGTGAAATGGTTGGCTTGAAGCTCAACATTCAGAAAACTAAGATCATGGCATCCAGTCCCATCACTTCATGGCAAATAGATGGGGTAACAGTGGAAACTGTCAGACTTTATTATTTTGGGCTCCAAAATCACTGTGGATGCTGATTGCATCCATGAAATTAAAAGACGCTTAGTCCTTGGAAGGAAAATTATGACCAACCTAGATAGCATATTAAAAAGCAGAGACATTACTTTGCCAACCAAGGTCTGTCTAGTCAAGGCTATGGTTTTTCCAGTGGTCATGTATGGATGTGAGAGTTGGACTGTGAAGAAAGCTGATTGCCGAAGAATTGATGCTTTTGAACTGTGGTGTTGGAGAAGACTCTTGAGAGTCCCTTGGACTGCAAGGAGATCCAACCAGTCCATTCTAAAGGAGATCGATCCTGGGTGTTCATTGGAAGGACTGATGCTAAAGCTGAAACTCCAATACTTTGGCCACCTCATGCGACGAGTTGACTCAATGAAAAAGACTCTGATGTTGGGAACGATTTGGGGCAGGAGGAGAAGGGGAGCACAGAGAATGAGATGGCTGGATGGCATCACCGACTCGATGGACGTGAGTTTGAGTGAACTCCAGGAGTTGGTGATGGACAGGGAGGCCTGGTGTGCTGTGATTCATGGGGTTGCAAAGAGTCGGACACGACTGAGCGACTGAACTGAACTGAAACATATCTACATCTACATATATGCCTGGGGAGAAAGTACTTTAACTTCTGATTCACCCCTAGAAATCTATCCTAAAAGTAAAAATCAGTTGTTCATGGGAGCCCTGTTTACAAAATCACAACATTAAAAATAACTAAAAGCCTACCAATAAATAAATAATGGTATTTCTATTCAATGGAATATTCTTCAATTTTTAAAAAAACACTGTAAACCAACAATGAAAAAAAAAATCAAAACAGTAGCCATATCAGGATTTAATTTGTCCAACTGTTAATAGATGGTAGAGATCAGATGAATAAACAGATACATGGAGCCCTAAAAACTCTTACTAGTCAAGAATATGTACATAAAAAATGTTTATAGTGACCACTGGTTATCCTTGGGTCAGTGTTTCTTAAAATGTCCTTGAATTACTATGGCCTCCACACTGGCATACTTCCTTATCATAGCACAAGCAAATAGCCTAACATTTGGATGTAACAAGAATGATTCCAAGACCACACTATTATGAAACTTTCAGAAAAAGCAACATGACTCCATGAAACTTTTGGAATTCTCAAAGCAAATGAGTTGGAGGTAAACGAACTAAGTTTTCCTGAACAAACTCAAAATAGTGTACTTGATACCAATAAAAAAATTGAAGAATGCTGACACTAAAGGTGGACAAGAAGTTAAAACAGGTATATTCAACATATTCCTCTTATCAACACAGAAGTACCCAATCACATCACTTCAGAAAAGACTGTTAACAGTTACAAAGCTAACGACAAATGTAATACTCAGATAATGAAGAACTATGCTATTAGATGTCACTGTTCTTCATAAATTCATGCTATGAAATTTCTTTTAACAATTAGTTTGAGGGCCATAAAGTTATCTAAGAAGTAAGTAAAGGGAACTGGCACCACCAAAATAGCAGTTATATATGCACTGTTGTTATACAAAAAATGTTGTATGTATTTTATATAGAAAACAAGTGGTATTTAGTTAATAATATGATTCCTGATCTAGGTATACTGTTAAAAGAATAAAAATTATGACATCAATCTAAATTTGATTTTTTTCTATATACTGTAAAAAGAAATAAATAACAAGTATAATGTTGAGCTGTTTTGCATTAATTAAGTATATTATTCTTTAATAAAGCACTGGTTTTAATCTGACAAAATTTTATCTATTTTTATTTTCTTTTTTAGTCCTCTCATTAAGTTTTGATTTGGTACGGAGAATTTGTAAAATCAGTGAGGGTACCTTCCATCATTTCATCTGCTCTGGAATAGTTCACTAAACATGAGATGTGCTCAGTCTTTAAAATAACACAGACTGTGCAAATATACCATATGGGCCTGGGACATCTTTAAATTTTAGACATTACAATCTTTGCAAGTTCTTCTATGGTTTCTGGGATCTTTGAGTTTTCTACTGCTTGAATCACTTTTGGCAGTTCATGTTTTCCTTGAAAAAAATCAACTTCCTTCACATTTTTAAAATATATTCCCCCAGAAAAGTTACTTTTAACAACCTATCCTAAAAGCAAAACATATAGATATGTACCTTAAATACATATCTTAAGCACTTAAATGTCCATGAATAGGTAAATGATTAAGTAAATTATGGAATATCCACATGAAAACAACACAAAGAATGAGGTGTATGTATTGAATTGACTTGTGAAATTTTTTTAGTTTTCAAAAAAAGAAGTTGCAGATTAAGGCATTTAATATATTTTTAAATTAACAGGAAAAATCCTCATTTTTACATCAGAAGGAAAGATCCTATGAGTACATATTTGTAAACAGACAAGTCTATAGTAAATATACCCTTTAAGCTAATGATAACAGATTAAAAAAAAAATTTTAAGGAATGACAGCAGAGCAAAGCAAAACAAGATAAAACAAAACAAAAAAAACCAAAACAACAGGAAGGTAATCATCAGATCTCCTAAGAACCTTGACTAAAACCTAGAGTTATGTCACTACAAGTTTTTACTGAGACGTGCCCATATCCCTGCCCTTGAATTCTAGGAAATTCTGTATCATTAATATTGGGTTAGCCCACAAGTTCATTTGGGTTTTTCGGTAAGATGTTCTGGAAAAACCTGAACAAATATTTTGGTCAACCCCAATATCATTCCCCCTTTTCGGCTGACGGGCTTCCCTTGTGGCTCAACTGGTAAAGAATCCACCGGCAATGCAGGAGACCTGGGTTTGATCCCTGGGTTGGGAAGATCCCCTGGAGAAGGGAGCGGCTACCCACTCTAGTATCCTGGCCTGGAGAATTCCATGGGTCCATGGGGTCGGAAAGAGTCGGACATGACTAAGCGACTTTCACTCTCACTTTTCAGCTGACACTAGTGTAAACTAACTTAAGCTACTAGGTATTACTTATAACCAAAGGTTCTTAAGACTTTAAGTTAACAGATCAATGTTGACTATATCTACTTCACAGAAAGGTAGATTTTATGACAATCCTTTAGAGAGTTCCGTTCCGTTCAGTCGCTCAGTCGTGTCCAACTCTTTGCGACCCTGTGGACTGTAGCCTACCAGGCTTCTCTGTCCATGGGATTCTCCAGGCAAGAATACTGGAGTGGGTTACCATTTCCTTCTCCAGGGGATCTTCCCAACCCAGGGAACAAACCCGGGTCTCCCGCATTGGAGGCAGACGCTGTAACCTCTGAGCCACCAGGTAGCGAGGCTTAAACATGCAAGAAAGGAGCAAAGGTTATCGAGTCCAGACAAACAAAAAAGAAACACTGCAAGAACTGTAAAATCTAGATTATAGAGAAAATGGGAAGGTTAAGTAAGAGGACCATAGAGGACAAATCTGAACTTGAAATGAAAGGTAACAAGGAGCCATTCTTGTCAGTTCATGAGCAGAGTTACAAACGCAGTATTTTAGAAATAGTACAGAATGCTACTAGAAAACAGAAAGCAAGATATATTCGAGGAAGAGAGTAAAAACAGAAAGGAGAAAACTAGAGAACTAAGTGACAATCCAAATAAAAAGAGAGGAACCAGAGAACTGGCAGTGTTAGCACACATTAGGAATCACACAGTAGGTACAGAGAAACTTTTAAAAAGATGATTCCCAAAGTAAAATGCCAAGGATAAAGACTTACAGTGAATCAAAAGAACCATTCCTAGAGTTTTATTTTCTATAACAGATTAAAAAGCAAAGACATTCTACAGCGTTCAGTTTTAGTATAAATGTATTAAAAAGGAAGAATCTATGTGCTACTTGTAACATTCTAGTTGCTTAAACATTAAATAAAGAACTAAAAACCTCTTGAGTTTAACTGACCCTATTTGTGACTCAGTATGTAGCTCCGTAACTTGTCACATTACACAATTAGGAAAACTAACTAGTCATTATTTTTTAAAACTATTGTTATTTCTTGACTTAATTGAATTTTTTTCTGCAGAGATAACCAAGTGCAGAATGGTCATATAAATATGCAACTAGAGATAGAACCAAGAGTATGCAGCAGGAAGAGCTTACTGAAAAACATAAAGAACACACAAAAACTAAAACTCTTATTTTCAAAGCAGGATCTATTTTAGTGTCTTCAACATAATAACTACTATCTTTTCATGACTTAGAACATTTTGGGCTGACTCTTTTTGTAGCTGTTTAAAGTTTTTCAAAAGTTTACCCCAGAAGCTAATGCCTATCATATTTTAAAAAAGTAAAAGATTAAATATTGTGGAAATTTATATTGAAGTTGGTTCTCTTCAAATCATTGTGGCCTAATGACCATCTTAAACACAAAAAAAGAGAAAAAAAAAGGGTTAAGTATGGAAATGTGATCAAGTACAGATACAGAAATACTAAAAATACTACTGTAAATATGAGCCACATACCACTAAGGTAGGCTGGGGACATTGGTATACAATGAAGGAGTTTAAAATAAAAATTAAAACACAGAAGCAGTTCCTGGTTCAGATGAATCTTATTTCTTATTCCTCTCTGAAACTACAAGTGCTCACTGAATACACACACACACACACACACACACATATACAGAGCCCAATATATATGATGCTTTCTGCTCCCCTACATCGGAGAAGGCAATGGCAAGCCACTCCAGTACTCTTGCCTAGAAAATCCCATGGATGGAGGAGCCTGGTAGGCTGCAGTCCGTGGGGTCGCTAAGGTTCGGACACGACTGAGCGACTTCACTTTCACTTTTCACTTTCACACACTGGAGAAGGAAATGGCAACCCACTCCAGTGTTCTTGCCTGGAGAATCCCAGGGACGGGGGAGCCTGGTGGGCTTCCATCTATGGGGTCACGCAGAGTCGGACATGACTGAAGTGACTTAGCAGCAGCAGCAGCTCCCCTACATATCCACTTTTCTTTATGTTCATACTGTTTCCTTTCACCAGGCTTGTCATCCCCTTCTCTGCCTCTTCACTCAACTCTGGTCAAACTTCTTTTCTAATTCTACTTTCTATACGGACATGAAATCTTCTGCAACACACACAGATCTCTTCCTTCTCTGAACATCCATTTAAAGGACAGCCACTGTGCATCATTTTACTACAAACTGCTTTATAGTTACATCATTTCCTTTTACAAATTTTACCTCCCAAGAAAACTTATAAGCTTCTTAAAGACAAGTTCTATTTCATATTTATCCTTCACAAAACCCAAGAAGACTGGGTACACAGTGACCTAACAAATTCTAATCCGTTTATTATTTTCTTCTCTCCATCCTCACTGGCATCATCTTGCCCCACTGTCATCTCTAACTTGGATTAAATGATAGTCTTCCTAACTGGCATTCATGCTTCCCCCTTGCCCATCACCCTTCTCTGAATCCATTCTCCACAAAAGTGATCTTAATATAAAATAGATCACAGTGTTCTCCGCTTAAAATTCCTTAGGGGCTTCCCAAAGCACTTAGCAAGTAAAATATGGTCCTGTCTTCAACCTCATCTCACACCACTCTCCCCATCTGTAAATACACTCCAGAGCTTCCCTGGTGGCTCAGATGGTAAAGAATCCACTTGCAATGTGGGAGACCTGGGTTCAATCCCTGGATTGAAGATCCCCTGAAGGAAGGCATGGCAAGCCACTCCAGGATCCTTACCTGGAGAATTCTCATGGACAGGAGCCTGGCGGGTTACAGTCCATGGATTCACAAAGAATGAATGGACATGACTGAGCGACTAAGCACACAGCACAAGCCACCATAGAGAGTCTCTCAGTTTCTCAAACACTTCTCTCCTATCTTTCTTATCTCAGGCCTTTCTCTGCACCTGCTACTCCCTGCTTGAAACAGTCTCTCTTCCATTCCTCAAATGACTAGATTCATCTTATCTTTTAGGCAGTTCAAATGTCACCACCTCAGAGAGGCTTTCCTCAACCTATAAGCCATTCCTTCCTCAAACAAACAAACAAACAAAAAAACTGTTTTCTATTTTAGTCCCTCGTATTTATTTTTCTATAACATTTCTATAACATTTTCCCCTCTGGAAATATTTTATATATTTGTCAATTTATTTCCCATCTGTCTCTACCACTGGAATAAGCACTACATAGGTATATGGACTGTTTCTATCAGGGTTTTGGCCATATGGCCAGCACCTTGTACAGTGCTGGGCTTGCAGCTAGCACCAAATACGTGCCAGTCTTTGTTCTAAACACAGCAGTGAATGAAACAGACAAAAATCCCTCCCCTCATGGAGCTAACACTCTGATTACTTAGATAATAAACAATGTAGGTAAATCATATAATAGAGTCAAAAGTTACAAGTGCTGTGGAGAAAAATAAAGCAGGGAAGGAGAGGCAGAACCAGAGAATTCCAATTTTAAATACAAAGTCAGGGAGACCTTACTTGAAAAGCAGACAGCATTCTAAAAAAGAAAGAGTAAGTGCCAACATCCTGAGTGTGCACCAGCATGCCTAACACATTAGGGGAATAGCAAGAAAACAGTCAGTACAATGCGAACAGAAAGCACCATAGGGAAAGCAACCAGAGGAAGGTGAGGTCAAAGAAACAATGAGGAAAGCTGCTGGAGCATTTTGGGGAGAGAAGTAACATGAGCTGAGTTGTTTTTTAAAAAGATCACTCTGGCTGCTATGTTAAGAACATGGTATCTGAGAAGGAGGTTAAAAACAGAAGCTTCTCAGGTAGCTCTACTGGTAAAGAACTTGTCTGCCAAGGCAGACAGACGTAAGAGAAGCAGGTTCGATCCCTGGGTCAGGAAGATCCCTTGGAGGAGGAAATGGCAACCTACTCCAGTACTCTGGCCTGGAGAATCTCATGGACAGAGGAGCCTAGCAGGCTGCAGTCACATGGAGTCACATGTCACATGGAGTCACATGTGACTTGTCACATGAAGTTGGACATGACTGAAGTGACTTAGGGTATACACAAAAACAGAAGCAAGGAGATCACTTTGGAGATTATTATACTACAACTACCCAGGTAAGAGATGGTAACTTGGTAAAGACAATGATGCAATGGTCAGATTTTGAACATACTTTGAAGATTGAGACTACAGGGTTTGCTAACAGACTAAATTTGCCCCACGAGAGAAAGAAACACATCAAGGATAACTCTGAAAGTTCTGACCTCACAAACTGGAAGAAATGAGTTGTTATTTACTAAGGAAAGATGGTGTGAGGGTGGTAGGTTTGGAAAGTATCTCAAGAGTTTGGTCTTGGCCATGTAGAATCTGATATCTAGTTGACATCCAAGTGGAAACATGGAATGTATAACTGAATACAGAGCTCTAGGCGTAAGATAAAATTGGAAGAATTATTAGTGTGTGTGTGTATAATGTGCATGTGTATGTTATTTTTATAGGTAAAATTGAAGGAAATCACCAAAGGATAAGTAAAAAAAGAGAGAAGTCCAAGGCCCGAGGCTTGAGATGTAACATTTAGAGGAAAAAGAGAAGAGCTGGTATGACTGAAAGAAAAGACCAGTGAGAATGAAGGTAAATTAGGAGACTGGTACCCTCAAAGCAAACTGAAGAAAGTGGTTCCAGAATTATAATGATAAACTCTGTCAAATAAGATGGAGAACTGATCACCAGACTTTGTGTCAAGAGTGCTGGTGACACTGATTAGAATGGTTTCAAGTGGAGTTATAGAGAAAGGTTCACAAATTTTAATTTAAGAGAAAATGGGTAGAGAAGCAGAGATGTAGTACAGATAACTCTTTCAAGGAATTTTACTACAAAGGACCAAGAAACAGAGGAGTTGGGAATTTTTTGTTTTTTAAAGGTAAAAGAAATTATAGTATGATTGCATGCTTATAATAAATGATCCAGTAAAATTGTTAAAATCACTGATGGAACAGAGAAAGAAAAGAAATGCAGTGGCAATGTCCTTCAAGCTCCAGTATTTTGGCCACCTGATGCAAAGAGCTGACTCATTAGAAAAGACCCTGATGCTGGGAAAGACTGAAGGCAAGAGGAGAAGGGGACGGCAGAGGATGAGATAGTTGTATGGCATCACTGACTCGATGGACATGAGTTTGAGCAAACTTTGGGAGATGGTGATGGACAGGGAAGCCTGGCATGCTGCAGTCCATGGGGTAGCAAAGAGTTGGACACAACTGAACAATGAACCAGAACAAAGGAATGTCCTTCAGTAAGTGAGAAGAAATGTAATCTACTGAAAAAGTGGGAGAGTTGAACTTGGAAAAGAATAAAGATAATTCATCTACAGTTACTGGAGAGAAGGAAAAAGATGTCAGCAGGTGGGTAGATGTTATTGTGAGAGATTGTGGAATGAAATGTCTCGTTAAGTCTACTACAGGGGTTGGCAAACTACAGTCAACAGTCAGTTCTGGCCTGCTGCCTGTTTTTGTAAATTAAGTTTCACTGGAACACAGCCACATTCATTCATTTACATATTGCCTATGGCTGCTTTGGTGTTACACAGCAACTGACAGGTGCAACAGAAACTGTGTGGCCCATAAAACCTAAAGTGTATACCACCTAGTCATTCACAGCCGAAGTCGGCCAACCCTGGTATACTAGAATACAACAGCATTTAATGAGAATGACACACTAACCGATACATCATTCTTAATATCTGGAGTAATCAAACATTAATTTCACTCCTTATCTCTTTTCAAATGTTTTTATAACTACTGCTACATTAGTTTTGAACTAGCTTTATCTCTAGTGACGGGGTATGTTTCGCCACTGTACTAAGGGATCTTTCAAAAAGGAGGCAGTAAGAAGAATTAAACTAGTTGCACATAAAACAAAGAACAGAATTTCAGGTTCATTACTTTTTTAATTTTCAAGGCAGATGGATGGATTAGCAACAAAATCTTTTCCATGACAAATAAATGTACACCCACTTGAATAAACTTATTTTATATCTTAGCATCACAAAATGGCATCACACTGAAAGAAATACAAGCATTTTACTCAAAGAAAGCCCCACTTCAGTCAAAAGAAGCAAAATTTCTGCCTGGCTTTCCAAATACCTCATATACAGGTTTACCTAAAACAGCCAGCCTTATTTCCCATTATCCCTCATTTTCCCAAAATAGAAATTGTTACTGTCAAACCAATCTCCTACCCATCTCAGATCCGCTCTCAATCATTCCATCTGTTCTTCAATTACTCTTTATGTCTATCAAAACCCAATTCATAAGTCAAAATCGTTTTGAAATTCTACCTCCTTCAGAAAACTTTCCTAGACTGGGCCAGCCCTCACTAACTTTCTATCAGAACTCAGACTTACAACCCATACAACTGTGTGTTCATTTATCCTTTTAAGCTGTTTGTGTTATGCTTCACGTACATCAATCTGGATGCCTTAATTGAACTATAAGCACTCTGAAGACAAAGACATCCTCTTATATATTACTAAAAAGCTAAGTAAAGCATGGATTATTCTCAACACATGCTTGCTGATGTATATAACCTATTACATAAAAATGTGCTGTATTAGAGAAAGCCCACCATCCACTCAGTCTAGTACATATAATTCTCGCCTATACAGGCAGGTGCACATACTTGTACATACTACTATGTATTCAATAAATATTTGCAGGTTGAACAAAGAACTAAATACATGTACAGTGAATGAATGCATGCATGTATGACTGAAGGATAGCTCTTATAAGGTAGAGGAAAAGGGAAAATTGTGGCTGGATATGACCAACTTGAAGTTACAGATCTTAAATTCCTAAGAGCCATATATTCATCAGGATGCTTTCTGCTACAATCCAATTCAAACTAATTTATATGCAGAATTTTAGCCCCAGGGACTGGAAAGGGCACCAAGCTAGCAGACAGAATCAAAAGAAAACCACACATATCTGATACCTTCATTCCTGAGACTAATAGTACTCTGTCTCCATCTATCTCCCATCTCTATATGGCTTCACTTTCACCTACTACAGATGGGATTCTCATATACGTGGGAAAGAAAATCACTAGCATCCTCCCAGATTAACAATGTTTGAGAAAAAGGATCACCTTTTTCCCAGCATTCATACATCAATTTCAAAGGATTTTGATTGGCTCTGCTTGAGTAACAGGTACTCATTGTTGCAACAAGGATGACTGGGCCGAGTTGTAAGATGGACTGAAAAGATAAGCTACCAACTACTCATAACAGGAATGGATGATTTCCAAGTGGAGACACTGAGCTGATGAAACAACATACATGCACACACACACAAACACACACACATATATGTATATATATACACATCTTCTGCCAGTCATAACCTCCAACAACTAGCAATTAATTAGGAATTGGTGATGCTGCTAAGTCACTTCAGTCGTGTCCGACTCTGTGTGGTCCCATAGACGGAAGCCCATTAGGCTCCCCCGTCCCTGGGATTCTCCAGGCAAGAACACTGGAGTGGGTTGCCATTTCCTTCTCCAATGTGTGAAAGTGAAAAGTGAAAGTGAAGTCGCTCAGTCGTGTCCGACCCTTAGCGACCCCACAGACTGCAGCCTACCAGGCTCCTCCATCCATGGGATTTTCTAGGCAAGAGTACTGGAGTGGCTTGCCATTGCCTTCTCCGAGGAATTGGTGATGACTTTACCATTATTTTGAAACTATCTGACTTTCCAAAGTAGTTCTTGAAATGAGACCCATGTGAAACCCACTTAATTTTCCTAAGCTTCAAGTCATGAACCTGCATTCCAACATTCTAACATCTGTTTCAAGCAATCATACCAATCACGATCTTAAAATTTTAGTCAGATTTTGTTCACAATTTTTAAGTTCAAATAATTCAAATCATTTTGGTCAGTCACCATACAGCAGTCTCTTATTCATTATATTTGAAGCTCTCATTGTTCATCATGTTACTTTTCCTGAGTAGTCTGGCTCACACCTAGTAAAGAACACTCAGGAACAGCACAGTATCCATGTGAATCTCAGATGGTAAGAGATCAAACAAATATCATATAAGAAGAAATGATACAGGTAAAGAAACACAAATGATAACCTGGTGTCATTTATACCAGAGTTATAGTTATGGATATACATCTGGTGAGGGGAACTGTATGATACTGTGAAATCCCAGAACCTACTGAATAAAAAACAGCAAGAGGCACCTGTGTTTCAACAGATAGATAAGCCATGATTTTGTACAAGGGTACGGTATTTTCCACTGAGTGCAAAACGTTTTTTACATCACCATGGATTTTTTGGTAGGTATTTTTCCTTCTTTTTGTCCACACCAGGATACTCGGATGACTGTTTCCAGGAAACCAGCCTTAATTCTACAGTGTCCTTTTTCTGACTCAGAATGTTGAAATCATTAATCACAATACAAATATACATTAGATAATTTTTCTTTGGGTGCATTACTTTGCACTTACTAGAACAAAACAAAAACACTCTTCTGACCAACACTCTTCAAAACATCTTCCTACCATATTTACCTCCATCATTCATTACCCAGGAGCTGTATGATATGACGTTATCTTTACATTTAGAAGGATGATAAGAGTTAAAATCATCTTTAGATTTCTAATGAAATATTAAAACCTCAACTATGAAAAAACCTACTTTTTTGCTTACATTAACATGAAAACCCATATGTATATTATACTTAGGCCAAAAATAAAACTATAATTTAGGAAAACTCATATAATTATTCTATTCAGTCTAATATTAAAACATGTTAACTTACTACTTAAAGATTGTATACTATAGTACTTCAATCTTCACCATACCTCTTTCTTCAAGGAACAAAAGGCACACAATTTAATGCTTGGACAAAGCCACAATCAGGAACAGTGATCAAAAGAGACGATATCTGGAAATGAAGACCAAAATTTTAAAACTTTGACTGAAAAAACACTCAGTAGAATGTTCTTAAGCTTTTGATTCAATTATGCTTCATAGTCAACATAGATAAACAAATTTGGAAAAAAAAAATCTCTGCACTTAAATAACCTATTATTGACATTCAGGGATAACATGTCATAAATTTACAAAAGTCACAAAACTCAAAGCTTAGAACGGGGCTAAAAATCAATTTCATTACCTTCATTTATTACATGTTAGGGAAAATGTCTTGTCCCAACTCACAAAGCGAGAATTAGAATCTGGATCTGATTCCAACCCAGATATCCTACCATGACAATGCTACCTCTTAATTCTCATTTCTAAGGTCCCATGAAAACTGCTCACCATGTGAAGTCAATACCCCACACAGAACCGAAATACTCATAGCCTACACACCTGGGATAAGACAATTAAGAAAATTTTCAACTCTTTTGTCTATAGTGCTTTGCCAAAAACTTTTAGTAGAGTAACTGAAGGAAACTGGGAAAGGTCCAAGTCTTTTACCACTAAAAAAAAAAAAAGTTGTATTAGGTGATCTACAGCACACAATGCGTCAACATGAACAATTACAAACAGAAAAGTAAACAATAAAAGTAAATTAAAAGAGCAAAGTCAAACTGCAGGCTTATTCTAAAATATATCCCCTCTGGAATGTTTCAAGATATAAAAACTTTGGGGATCACAATACACCATACTGCTACCAGAGGGGATAGGAGAGGATCTGAAGTGTGATGATAAAAATCTCAAGTATTTAAAAGCTCATACATTATCAATGTGCACAGCAGATATATACTCTGGTTGCTGTCCTTTTATCCTTCCCTAAAAAGACATAAAATGTTCTGAATTTATATTTATACTTACTTCCATGGCAACAATAAAGAAAAATTTGGACGGGCAAAACAGGTTAGATACCTACATTTTCTCCCTCTCCACACTCTTGTTAATTTTCTAAATCTGGAACTCATTTACAAGAATTTTAACAAAAATCAACATGGTCTACTATGCTTACCGTCCTCGTGAAACGCTAACCCCCTGAAAATGTTATACAAGGCAATGTCTTATTGAATTTCAGGAAAATTCCGTTTTGCTGAAAGATAATGAATCCACTTCAACTGTTTTGCAGTTAAACTCTGAAAGACGTTAGGGTATCTCATTGAATCAATTTAAATAGTTGCTAAATGTTCAACTTGAAGACAAAAACTTTAGAATACACTCAAGTCAGATCCCTTCCTGCCTGAAAAACAATTCAACTTTATCAGTACACTAAGCCCAAAACATAGACGCTCAAATTAAGAAAATTCTCACCCTGATATACAATTTGGTGGCATGTTTAATCACTGTGACAACTGTACAAAGTTCAACATTATTATGTATTCTTTAAGCATTGACTTAATTTATTTTTCTACAGTTTTTACAGCCAAACATACCCAACGAATGTTTTCGCTAATAGCTCACAAACACTAAATGCTCCCAAATTTAAACCTTAAAAAAAACTGAACCTTAATTTTTGCACTCAGAACCTTAAAGCTACCGTATCTGCTTCATTGGTCTACGTAAGAGTTCTAACATTTACCTTATATACAGTCACCTTATATATTTTCAATTACCATAGTCACCTAAGAAGACTGTCTACTTGACAATGAGGATCATCATGTTAAGAACAGACTCAAAATGGACCCTACGAGTAAGAAAGCCAGTTACAAAGAAATCCATCTGCCACTGGGTGTGGTTGGGGTCTGCACGGAATAGCGCCCTTGGCCAACTCTGGAGAAGGGAACGCGCGCCAGAGAGGTGAGCATTTCTGGAAGAAAAAAAAAAGATCTCCAAAGACCACAAACTGAACCCACAATGGGGAGCCGTCGAGTCGGGCTGCCTTGGGCCTGCGAACCTACAGCTCGAAGGGTGCGGTCTGAGGGGTACCCATGCAGTCTCCACCAGTCCCGGAACGCGCCGAGTAAGTGCTTCGAGCGCCGCGCGCCCCGCTCCGTCCCAAACACCGCGCCCGATCCGCCCCTTCCTCCGGGGCTCTGCTACCCTTCGGGCGCGCGGAGGCACACTGAGCCGCGTCCCGCTCCAGCTCCCGGACTGTGGGAAGAGTGCGAAGTTCAAAAAGCCCCGACGTAAAGCAAGCCCAGCCTAAAACGCTGAAGATTAGCTCTGGCAGGCTGCAAGAGCGCCGAGTCAAAGGACTGACTTCTCTAGAAAAACTTTGCGACAAGTTAGGCGGAAGCGCTGAATGGCCGGGACTATTTAACAGACGCTTCCTATCAAAAAGAGGCGGAGCCCCGAGCGAGTTCGTGGGGGCTTTGCAGCCCCCACAAACTCGCCCTTTGCCCCCTGACTGGTTCTCTACAAGTCCCGGCATCCTAACAAGGTTGAGCGGCCCCGCTCACGGGGAATACCTGTCGTGGTCCCCATTGCCTGCGAGTCCCTGATGGCGGCCATTATGCTTCCATCCGGGTATTGCCGAAAAGCCGATCGGAGCGCTACCCGGAGCGCTTGCTGCGGCGGAGGAATCCGCGCCGCACCTGAGTCGAGCGGAAGAGGACGGAGGCCGGCAGGGTCCGCCCCTCACCCTGGTTAGACTAGGCCACTGAGCTGGGCTTGCCGCTGACCTTTTTATTAAGCGCGCTTCCCGGGTGCCTGCCACAGTAGTGGCTAGCTCCCACTTTGGCTCACCAAGCGGTGGGGAGAGCCTACTGCCAATGGAGTGAGAGACACACGTCCACTCTGTGCTCTTCAGAGAAGACACCAGAAGCAGGAACTGTGCTCTTGACAAACCTTTGCTTACTGGGAATGGTCTCAACCTGAGATTTTAATCATTTCCGGCTTTGCAAATGGCGTCTGCCCCACCCTTTGCTTTTGGCACGCAGGGTGTAGCAGCCATTGCAGCTCATGTCAATGAAGGAAGCTGCTACAAGCTGCTCTGGAAGACATAGTCAACCCCAAACATGACATATTTAATAAGTTATCTGAAAACCAGCGTTCAAGAAGGAAGCCTCTCATCCCCATCAAAGGAATCCTTCCCCCACACAAGGCTGGACAAAGGTCAATTAATATGATTAGGTTTACCCCAGGGGCCAGTACGGCTCTCTGTCCTTTAGTGGATTTGTGAAATTAAGCCTATTAATTGATCTCACTTTTTTACATAAATTACTTTCCTCGGGAGGGGGTGGAGGTTTTTACGGCAGAAACCGCCTTTTTAAAAACGAAAAAAAAAAACAAAACAATAACAAATGCCTAAATAGTAAAAGTGACACTACGATCGAATCTTTGCTTCCAATCTTTTATGTTCCATACATTATTAGGAAGTACATTTGCTGTTTATGACTGGAAAAAAAAAAACTTTAAAAATGTTTATTGTAAACATTTTTCATCCTCTTAGAGTATGCTTTTGAAAACACCGATATGGAACCGTAGCACAAGATTGTCTCCATCCTTTAATAGAAATGTATTCTGTGGAATCCTCCGTTTGCCTTTAAGGACTTTTCTTATCACTGTCTACTAGTCTACATGATTCCTCCTGGAAAAAGTAAATGAGTGGTAGTACACATTCGATGTGTTTATATATCTTCTATTGGTGTGCCTGTATAAAACACAAACAGAAATCTCCCATAGATAGAGAAAGGAATGCCAATATGGAATGAAGAACATGTTCACAACATGGGTTTTATTTTGCGTTAAACATCGTCCTCCTCTCACCCGTCTAAATTTTCATACAGGTCAGACATGTGCACACGTCACAGAGGAAAGAGAAGCTGCTGAGTCACTTCAGTCGTGTCCAACTCTGTGCGACCCCATAGACGGCAGCCCACCAGGCTCCCCCGTACCTGGGATTCTCCAGGCAAGAACACTGGAATGGGTTGCCATTTCCTTCTCCAGGAAAGAAAAGCTAGGGGTTTTCTAATAGCAAAACAGACGGTAATTGGGAGGATGAAATTATTTTGTGTTTCGATGTAATTTTTGCTTTTTTTCACATTAAAAAAGTTCACCCCTCTTTCCTGAAGTACACACATTACAGCTTCACTCTTGCGATATATATTCACCTAAAAAACCTTGCAAACCTGCATGTTATGAAAGAATTAGATTGTGTATTTATACGATCCCAAACTTGTTTCTTCCGTATTTTCTTCTTCCATCTGAATCACACAACCTCCATCCACTCTTGCCCTCTTTTTAGAACGTTAAGGTTAGCACACAAAAAGGGAAGGAAACAGAAAGGAAGGAAAGACGATGGTTAAAAGAGACAGAATACAGAGAATACTGAAACAGCTTAAGAAAGGATTCTGGAATATTTTGTACCTCACGAAGATAGTTAATAAATAGTGGAAACTACATTTCACTCTAGGGATAGCAAGGTTATATATGCATTTACAAAAAACGTAAGCACACTTCTAGTAATTGTTTGATAAGCATTATACAAATAACTATTACACTCATAATTAAAGAAATAAACAGTATTATTTTAAACAGAAAAATTCTCTTTAAAATGACTGTCTCCTTTTTTGCTGATATCTCAATTCAAGTCCAAACTCCTACCACAAAAATCTAGTGCAACCAGAGTTGGAAAAATAGAGATACCAAGAGCCTGGGTGATCTAGCTTAAAGTGCTCACATTTCTTGGTTAAAAAATTATAGGTTGATTACTCTCTTCAATTATCAAACAAGTGTTAGTTGAACATGAGCTTCAAGTATTATCCTTCCCAATGTCCTCTGCAAAGTTTGTTACTTAATATTTATTCAGCAGATATTTCCTTGAACACTTACTATGTGCCAGAAACTGTACTAATGATAAGACATGACCCCTCCTGGAGTCATTTGTGTTCCTTTTCTCCCCTTAGTGGGATATGCTCTCAGATTTCTTGAAGTTAGCTGGTAACCCTACCCACCCAGCTTCAGAAGGGTGCCAACTACAGAAGATCATGTGACTAATTTCTGTGACCTCCTGGCAGTTTCATTAAGGTCTGTGAGTGACATCCTATTTAATGACCTCAAACAGTTGTCAAGAGTTTAAGCTGCAACTTCCTAAAATCACAAGCTTAGAGCTGGCAGGATGTTAGAGATTACTAACCAACTCCTTCAGTTGACAGATGAGCAAAGGAAGGCTCAGAGAGGTTAAGTAATTTACTCAAAGTCACACAGCAAGCTGGTGGCATGCTCTGCCCAATGATCCAGACAAGTGCTCTTTATACTAGTGCACATTGCCTCTTACCCTTGTATAGATGAGGGCCCTGAAAGGAAGCCAGGATTTTAGCAAGGATGAATGTGGAAGAGCCTCACTCTAAAATCACCCAATTCAGTGAGTTCAAAGGGACAGAATGAAGAAGAATGGGAAGCATTTAGAGATATATACACAGAAAGAGGGGAGAAGGGACAAAAGGGAGGATTGCCATCACTCATTCAAAAGCACACCAAAACACCAAAGCACCATACAAAATAATTAGAATAAAACTTGACTTTTGTCCTTCTTGGAGGGGACAGAATGGTTCCCTTATCAATCCTTGGGACACCTGTGCAACCAGTCTTGATGGCTTCAAGGTTCTTTACAGCCAAGTGCACGGTCTGCAAACCCACATATCGAATCTAGTCTACCTGTCTGTGTAAATAAAGTTTTATTGGAATGTTAAAAAAAAAAAAAAGACATGCTCCCTCATGGAGTAACCAGTAGGAAGGGAGAATCTTGAATATCTAAAAGATTCCATGATTAAACAGAACAAATACAAATGTGGGACTTCAGACACTATCACAGGTGATGAGAAAGATTTTGCTGGAGTAGGCATCCCTGCCAGTTTCCTTGCAGCTCAGATTTCCTAGATGACCAACACTTTGGATATGCTGCTGTTTTTATTAAGTTTTTATTAAAGATATTAAAGTCCCTCTTAGTTTCAGTGGATATAATATTTGACTGTGAAGAAAAGCTAAACTATATTGGCCTTACATAAATATTTTAGGGCACCTTTCCCTGTCTCCAATTATATAAAATTCTAAGAACCTCTGTATCCTGAGGGCAATAGAACAGAGGGTACAGATAACTCAAGGCCTTAGAAAAATTAAAAGAGGGAACTGAAAGGTAGCTAATTATATTTCTTTTAAGAACAAACCTGGTACATATATATGTTATAGATACTCCTCTGTATACTCTTTTATATGAATAGTTCAGTTCAGTTCAGTCACTCAGTTGTGTCCGACTCTCCGCGACCCCATGAATCACAGCACGCCAGGCCTCCCTGTCCATCACCAACTCCCGGAGCTCACTCAAACTCATGTCCACAGAGTCGGTGATGCCATCCAGCCAGTACATTTCACTATTTTAAATTTTAAAAGAATAAAAATATAGGGTCTCCTTTTTTTCTTTTTATTGTTGTTGGAGATTCAATACTACCTGAATTAGTTTGATGTTTTCTGGAAAACTTAAAAAAAAAAATTATTTGGCTGCATCAGATCTTAGTTGCAGCATGCAGACTTATGTGGAATCTTTCCATACCAGAGATTAAACCTATGTCCCCTGCATGGGTTCTTTACCACCAAGCCACCAGGGGAGTCCTGGAAAGTTTTTTTTTTTCTTTTAAATAGAATCAACCTAATTTCTGTGAGACCAGTGACACTGCACCATGTTAATATCACTAAATTACACATAAGAAGTTGTAGGAGTAGATTATCATGGGTCATTATTCTAAAATTTCCAAGTTAAATCAACCTGAAACTTTCTCTAAATCCTCTCTTCAAAAACACAAAATATAAGGAGAGGTTTATGGGATTCAAGCAAAAAGACAAAACACACTTAAGACATGTTTGAGACAACTGGAAATTTGAAGCTGAGAGTATTTGATATTAAGAACTATCTTGTTAATTTTTTTAGGTATAATGTATATACTGTTATGTTTTAAAAGTTTATCATGCTGAAATATTTATAGATGAAACTGATAATGTGCCCTCAGATTTACTTCAAAATAAAAAGGTAGAGGTATAGGTGAGGGTATGGATGAGATAAGATTGGCCTTGAGTTGATAACTGCTCACCCTGGAAGATAGGCATAGAAGGAACCATTATAAAATTCTGTCTACTTTTTGAATATGCATTATATTTTTATATTTTCCATAGTAAAATATTTTTTAAGTAGGCAAAAAGGAAAAGAAGAGAAGCTGAGGGAGAGTTTAGAAGCAAAACACCTTTAATTTCATTGATTTCGCAACAGTAGGAGAAACCTGGTGGAGAAGGAAATGGCAACCCACTCCAGTGTTCTTGCCTGGAGAATCCCAGGGACAGGGAAACCTGGTGGGCTGCCGTCTGTGGGGTCGCACAGTCTGACACGACTTAAGCGACTTAGCAGCAGCAGAAACATGGAAGGAAGACTAGACCACAGCAGAAAAGGGAGCTATTATTCTGAGAGTCAGTTTTCCATTTACTGAATAAATCAGCTGAGAGTGAGAAATATCTCCATAGACCATAGGTCTTCATTTTAATTGATCCTATCCCCAACATGGCCAATGCTACTCAAAAATAAGTAACGAGAGAAATGCAAAAGGAACTGGTCCTTAGGACAAAGGGTGGAGATCCAATGGACTTAAATGAAAGAATGGCCAGATGTATACTGAAATTACACCATTGGCTTTTATCCCCTCTAGTGAAATGGAAAAATTCAAGAAAAATGTTCACCGAGATTGACATTTAGGTTCTTTCAATAAAGCCCACTAATCAATAAGCAAGCCAATCAATGTTCAAGTGCCTTGCCTTTAAATATAAAAACTTTAGGGAGCCAAGGATAGTAAGAAATTTAAGAAAGAGCTCCCCAAATATAGATTTTTTAGAAAGAAATATTGTTTTGGTAAAAAAAACAGAAAAAGTAACAGAAGAGAGACAATGCAGCAGGCAGAAGAAAGCAAAACAAAACAAAAGCACTATTTTATACTCAGATATATAAGAAAAGATAGTGAAAGAAGAGCAGAAATACTATAAAAAAGGAATATCCCAAGGCCAAGTAGGCACTCTTGAAAATTAAAAGAATGCTCTTAAATATTTAATAAATAGTTTGAAGATAAAATTGTAAAAACTGCCCCCCAACAGGAAAAGATTTAGAATTAAAAAATGAAATATATTTAAAAATTAAAATCTAACATCCAATTAACAGGAATTCCAGAAAATGAGAAAAGAGAAATGAGAAGAAATCAGTATGTAAAAAATATAAGAAAACGTCCCAGAACTGAAGGGCATGAATTTACACTGAAATTACTCATTGAATGCTCACCCAAATGACTATACCAAGATAAATCATGGTGAAATTCAGAAAATCAGGGTATAAAAAGCCTAAAATCTTTCAAAGAGAAAAAGTAGGTCACATACAAAATATTGGGAATAAAAATAGAATCAGATTCCTCAATGATAACACAAATGGCTATAGAAAAGTGAAGTGATACCTTCAAAATCTAAATACCTTTCAATTTTTTTCCAACATAGGGTTCTACAACCAAACTATCAATTAAGCATGTGAGTAGAATCAATACATTTTCAGAACATGTACTCTTTCCCCAAAAGGCAATGATTCACTAAAATGAGGGAGTAAACCAAAAAAGAGTAAGACATGGAAACCAGGACATAGTGGATATAAGTCAGGAGACAGGAGAAGAAAATCCTAAACAATAATAAAAGAAAGTCCCAGGGAGAAAACAAAATCTTCCAGTGGCTCTATGCAGGAATTGTGATAGTCTCAATTTACTCTGGAACCAAAGGCTTGTAATCTGTAGTAGAAAATCTGGTTCCATTCCACAGGGATAGGATTGGCTGAACAAGACAGCTTCAAAATAACTAGGCAGGAAAATGTGAGCAAAGAGCAAGAGAGAGAGAGAACAAACAAAAGATAACCTTCTCAGTGAATTAAATTCCAAACTCCATCTAAATGCTATAAAAGTAGCCTATAAGATCAAACTTTAGTGTATAAATTCACTCTGGACGAAAATGAACTGCCTCACACACAAAAATTAATGAAGGAATGATGTTACTAAGAAAAGGCAAAGAATTATGAAGCAGAAAGAAATGAAACACAAACAAGCTGATATTTTAAAAGAATCATTTTAAAATACAATTAGAAAATCCTGGAAGAGCCATTGTAATAACATAATACAGACAGGATAAGGTCTCGGAGAAGGCAATGGCACCCCACTCCAGTACTCTTGCCTGGAAAATCCCATGGACTGAGGAGCCTGGTAGGCTGCAGTCCATGGGGTCGTGAAGAGTCAGACACGACTGATCGACTTCACTTTCACTTTTCACTTTCATGCATTGGAGAAGGAAATGGCAACCCACTCCTGTGTTCTTGCCTAGAGAATCCCAGGGATGGGGGAGCCTGGTGGGCTACAGAGTCGGACACAACTGAAGCAACTTAGCAGCAGCAACAGCAAGGTCTACAGTGGCTACAATAGAAAAGAGAATAAATGTGAAGATAGCTCTGAGGAATTTCCCCAAAATGCATCAAATATGCTTGTTTAGTTGCTCAGTCGTGTCTGACTCTGCAACCCCAAGGACTGTAGCCCACCAGGCTCCTCTGTCCATGGGGATTCTCCAGGCAAGAATACTGGAGTGGGTTGCCATGCCCTTCTCCAGGGGATCTTCCCAACCCAGGAATCAAACCAGGGTCTCCTGCATTGCAAGTGGATTCTTTACCAGCTGAGCTACCAGGGAAGCCCCTCATCATACATAACTCACTCATTTCAGCAGTTTTTCATTTTTCATACCTTCTTTTACCAAAAACACTTCCCTGAAAAGTTTTTTTTTCCACATTGTGTTCCTTTTCTTGTTAACAAATTTGCAATAGATAGAATACAGTCTTATTTGACCTCTAGGAAATCCAGGTACAACAGAAGTACTTAACCTATTGATGTTTCTAAAGACATATCTATATTACCAGGTTAATTCAATGTTGAACATTTTCCAGTTCACGGGAACCTGAAATTCATTTAGTTTAATTTGGAATTGTTTGATTTGTGAGCACTTACTTTTCTTTAAGCCAATTAAATAGAGTGCATTTACTAATTAATCTCAATAATAGTATCCAGAGACAAAGACACACACTGAGACACACACATATCCAGACAGCCTCGATGCAAGATTTAGCTTCATTTTCTAAACTTAGTCATGAATCATATATTACAATATAAAATTCACCAGTTTATAAATAACAGTTGGAATAAATAAAATTTTTAAAAGCTTCTTCCCATTTTCCCCTTAGTCTCAGGAATTAGAGATGGTCTAGATTAGTATTTTGAGAGCCCTGGTCTCAAGACATAGGGAGAGAAAATCAAGCTCTAACAAAATGGCAGCAGGTCTAAACAAAATGGCAGCCACACAAAGCAAAACGGCCATCACAAATCACAACACAGAACACACACACATGCCCAGCCATCCTAATCAGACACCCTCTTAAAATACAAGATTGCAGTCTCTCAGAAAACCTCATATAGAGACGCAGAACTTCAGATCCAAGTACGAACAGAGTAAATGAAAATATCTCAGGTCTTCAAAGATTTCAAAGAGAGGAAAGGAGGCCAGGTTGAAAGAAGAGGTGGAGGAAGGCGGAGGGTGGGGGTGGCCTTTTAGATGTCTCTTGCCACCTGCGTTACCAGACTTTACCCTGGACCTCCAGGGAAGGGAGGATTGGAACTCAGCCCTACCAGAAACCAGACCAGACCAGGATGAAACCAGAATTCAAACCAGAAACCAGACCAGAACAGAACCAGAATTCGAGTTCTCTGCCAAGCGAAGATGATAAGCCTCAGCTCAAGCTGAGATCCTTCAGCTGGACTCCTGAGTCCAGGAGAGGGAGATGAGAAAAAAAAAAAGGTAGTACAGGAAGGGTTAAGAGGAGGAAGGAGAGAGGGGTCAGTAAAGTCGCTTGTTCTTTACTTGGTCAGGGTACTCTGACCAGTCGTCCACGTCAGGAGGAGACCAGGGACAAAAGGGTCCCAGTTGCGGCAGCTGGGTCTGGTACCATCGGTTGGCAAGCTGGTCCGTAAGTACCCTGAGTGGTCAGGATGTCAGTCTCAGTGAAGAGTCTCAGGGACTCTCCACTGAAAAAACAGCTAATGAACATGGAGAATAAACTGAGTGTCTCCAACACATACATCTGTTGGAGGAGTACAAAAAATATGCAAGTATGTTAATGGTGGAAAAGCAGTATTTAAAAGGATAAAATCTAAACATTTTTGTGAATTGAACAAATATGAGCCCTTTGTTTGAAAATGTATCACAAACTCTCAATAGGATAAATAAAAACATACTTGGATATATTGAAAAATTTAAATATCAAGAGAAAATTGCTTAGAATTTTCAGTGAGAAAAGACAGAATAAATACAAATGAATGACAACCTAAAGACAAATTTTTCAATAACATACTAAATGCCAAAAATAATGGCATGACTTTTTTGAAATATTAAGAGATGGTGAATGTTAACCTAGGATTCTAGCTAAACTATTAAAAAAAAGGCAAAATAAAGATATTTATCATTCTATGAAGATTAAGTAAATTTATTCACCATATGTCCCCCCTAAAAATACTATTAAAAGAATGAATTTTAGCCAGAAGATAAGTAAACCTACAGGAAAGGTGTGAGATTTGTCAAAAATGGTGAGCCCTGAAATTTACAGTGTATTTCTGCAAATTAATAACTCTTAAAAAAATCTTAGCTTTGAAAAAAGTTGAAACAACCTATGGAACAACTACAAGATTGGTGTTCAGCAGATAAAAGTTATAAGGTATTCAGAAGAAAGACAGAAATACTGAGTAATTACAGGCATTTTCAGAAAAATTACATACTATGTACATACATTAAAAATTAAGCATTACAATTAAAAGAATAGGATACAGTTCATAGCTTCCAAACCAGGAAAGGATTAAAAGGCAGCAAAACTTTTTCAATCCAACATAATGAAGGAAAAAATAGAGATACAAAGATAAATGGTGGTAAATAAAAAGGCAAGTACTATGGTAAAAAATAAGTCTAAATATATTAATAAGCATTTCAACAGATGCTTTGCATATTGAAAGAGAGATTCTCAGAATATGTCACAAAAATAAATTTCATCTTTATGTTGCTGACAAAAGAAAACCTAAAACAAAACTATAATGTTTGAAAGTAAAGAATATAAAGATACACCAAGAAAATATTAAACTAAAAGAAGATAGGCTTAAAATATTAACATGAGTCCAAAATATCATTTAAAGAGTCACTATAAGTAACAATACAAGGAACAATCAACCAAGATACCACAATCCTGAACTTTGACATACCAACCTAAAATTGGAATTTTTAAAGCAAAAACTAACAAAAAACTGAGAAATCCACAATCATAGAGAGAAAATTTAAAATTCCTTTATCAAAAACTGATAGGGCAAGCAGAAAAAAATTAGTAAGGATATAGACTTGAAAATAAAACCATCAAACTTTATCCACTTAAAAAGCTAAGAATAGCTTTTTAATGAGATAGATAACTTTAATGGATAGAAAACTTGAATATATTTTAAGACATAAAGAAAGTCCTAACACATTTCCTAGAATCAATACTCTACAACCTAATGATTCCAAAACTAGGATAAAATGACAATATAAATAGGAGTGAGTGTATTTCACTTCACATAGTATTGAAATATGGGTATTACGATGGGTATTTTCTTTAAATTTTTCAAGTTTAACAAAAGTTTTAAAATAGAAAAACTAAATATAAATACATTTCAAATATAATAACCTAAAAACATGTCATAAAATGGCATGCTGCACAATTTTTAGAAAATATAATCATTACACCTATCATTTAAATACAAATAAAGTAGTAGCCAAAAATAATTTATTGAAAAACACCTAAGCACTTACCTCAAAATTGATAAAAATTTAATTTCAATTGAAAAACAAAAAATGAAGCAACATTTAGTAATTTTTAGAAAGGTGGTAAGAAGGGAGTTATAAGTTATGTCAAATATTTTCTTCTCCTTCACTGTCAAATAATTCCATCTCAATTTGATGACCCTGAGTATGTAATTTTTATTATATGCAAACTGCTGTAGTCTTGTTTCAAAGAAAACATTTCCAATAGTTTCTTTTTTAAATTTTTTGGCCACACCCTGAAGCATGCAGGATCTTAATTCCCAAACCAGGGACTGAACCCATGCCCCCTGCATTGGGAGTACAGAGTCTTAACCACTGGACCACTGGGGAAGTTCTCCAGTAAGTTTTAATATTCTTTAATTTCATCTCATGTAAATGAGGTTTCACTGAAAGTCATCTATATCCATTTCAATGCTGCCCTGTTCATATTCCAATTGTTAGGAAAGTCTTTGACCTGGAGTAATAAATAACCTTAAAATAGAAAGTTAGCTGTGTTGATCGCTATTTCCCTCTTCCTCTTGAAGAATATGGAGATTTCACAAACATTAGTTTAACCCAACATTTTAAAGAGGCATATATCTATCTGGAAAGAGATGATTTTTTGCAGAATCAGTGTTCTCATTGTAAACTTCATAGTCACATTTGTAGTAACAGTTGTATTTTATAGAAGCATGCTTCAATGGCCAGCTTTTCTAGAAGAAACACCAATGTTTTCATAAAAGTAACAGTAGATCTGAATTCAGAGAAGACACACTTAGAATTTGAATACTTGAATGCCTCCTGAAAAATATTTGGTAGAGTCCATGTGTACAGAGACATCTCCCAGTATCAAATCCTGAAAAATGCTGCCTAAAATTTCAAAACTGTTTTATATTTTTAAAAAATATGCTGATAAGGTAGAGGGGTAACAATTCCAAATGGAGAGTAGAGAAAAAATGACTCCACAGGGACAGACAAGTACCAAGCCAGCAACTGTCTTCAGTGCATCTGCCACAACATAGCTGCCAAGATCTGGTGTTTTTATGTAGTCGTTGTCCTAAGAAGAGTGAGTAGTTCATTAAAAATGTTTTAACAAAATGTTTTTTAAAAACAGGAACTTCCCTGGAGGTCCAGTGATTAAGACTCCTCTTCTACTGCAGGGGGTGTGGGTTCAGTCCCTAGTTGGGTGACTATTAATAAAATCCTGCATGCCTTGCACACCATGGGCTCTCAAAAAATATGTATTATATATATATATATATATATAGAGAGAGAGAAGGAAGACAGAGAGACACACAGAGAGAAAGGTGCATAAATAAAAAATACTTCAGCTCAGTTCAGTTCAGTTGCTCAGCTGTGTCCCACTCTGCGACCCCATGAACTGCAGCACGCCAGGCCTCCTTGTCCATCACCAACTCCCAGAGTTCACCAAAACTCATGTCCATTGAGTCAGTGATGCCATCCAACCATCTCATCCTCTGTCATCCCCTTCTCCTCCTGCCCTCAATCTTTCCCAGGATCAGGGTCTTTTCCAATGAGTCAGCTCTTTGCATCAGGTGGCCAAAATATTGGAGTTTCAGCTTCAACATCAGTCCTTCCAATGAACACCCAGGACTGATCTCCTTTAGGATGGACTGGTTGGATCTCCCTGCAGTCCAAGGGACTCTCAAGAGTCTTCTCCAACACCACAGTTCAAAAGCATCAATATTCGGCGCTCAGTTTTCTTTATGGTCCAACTCTCACATCCATACATGACTACTGGAAAAACCATAGCCTTGACTAGACGAATCTTTGTTGACAAAGTAATGTCTCTGCTTTTTAATATGCTGTCTAGGTTGGTCATAACTTTCCTTCTAAGGAGTAAGCATCTTTTAATTTCATGGCTGCAATCACCATCTGCAGTGATTTTGGAGACCAAAAAAATAAAGTCAGTCACTGTTTCCACTGTTTCCCCATCTATTTGCCATGAAGTGATGGGACTGGATGCCATGATCTTTGTTTTCTGAATGTTGAGCTTTAAGCCAACTTTTTCACTCTCCTCTTTCACTTTCGTCAAGAGGCTCTATAGTTCTTCTTTGCTTTCTACCATAAGGGTGGTATCATCTGCATAACTGAGGTTATTGATATTTCTTTCAGCAATCTTGATTCCAGCTTGTGCTTCTTCCAGCCCAGCGTTTCTCATGATGAACTCTGCATATAAGTTAAATAAGCAGGGTGACAATATACAGCCTTGACGTACTCCTTTCCTGATTTGGAACCAGTCTGTTGTTCCATGTACAGTTCTAACTGTTGCTTCCTGAGCCACATACAGGTTTCTCAAGAGGCAGGTCAGGTGGTCTGGTATTCCCATCTCTTGCAGAATTTTCCACAGTTTATTGTGATCCACACAGTCAAAGGCTTTGGCATAGTCAATGAAGCAGAAATAGATGTTTTTCTGGAACTCTCTTGCTTTCTCCATGATCCAGCGGATGTTGGCAATTTGATCTCTGGTGCCTCTGCCTTTTCTAAAACCTGCTTGAACATCTGGAAGTTCACGGTTCACATATTGCTGAAGCCTGGCTTGGAGAATTTTGAGCATTACTTAACTCACGTGTGAGATGAGTGCAATTGTGCGGTAGTTTGAGCATTCTTTGGCATTGCCTTTCTTTGAGATTGGAATGAAACTGAGCTTTTCCAGTTCAGTGGCCACTGCTGAGTTTTCCAAAATTGCTGACATATTGAGTGCAGCACTTTCACAGCATCATCTTTTAGTATTTGAAATAGCTCAACTGGAATTTCATCACCTCCACTAGCTTTGTTCATTGTGATGCTTCCTAAGGCCCACCTGACTTCACACTCCAGGATGTCTGGCTCTAAGTGAGTGATCACACCACCATGATTATCTAGGTCATTAAGATCTTTTCTGTATAGTTCTGTGTATTCTTATTATTCTTGCCACCTCTTCTCAATATCTTCTGCTTCTGTTAGGTCGATACTGTATCTGTCCTTTATTGTGCCCATCTTTGCATGAAACGTTCCCTTGGTATCTCTAATTTTCTTAAAGAGATCTCTAGTTTTTTCCACCCTATTGTTTTCCTCTATTTCTTTGCACTGTTCACTTAAGAAGGCTTTCTTATCTCTCCTTGCTATTCTTTGGAACTCTATTCAGATGGGTGTATCTTTCCTTTTCTCCTTTGCCTTTCTCACATGCCTGGCAAGTATTAACAAATAGTGCTGATTATTATCAGATGACATCAAGCAATGCCACGTGATCCTGTCCATAGGGATGGCTGAATGCCCTCCTGGCATGGCAGCTGGATTCTACCGAAGTATTTGATCCAAGTGAACACAAGATGAAAGCCATTGTCTCTTATGGCAAAGTCTTAGAAGTCATACTCCCTCATTTCGGCAATACCCTGCAAGTTATAGAGGTCAACTGTATTCCGTGCAGGAGGGGGCTACCTAAATGTGTTAATACTAAGAGACTAGAACAACTGGCGGAGAAGGCAATGGCAGCCCACTCCAGTACTCTTGCCTGGAAAATCCCATGGATGGAAGAGCCTGGTAGGCTGCAGTCCATGGGGTCACAAAGAATCGGACATGACTGAGCAACTTCACTTTCACTTTTCACTTTCATGCATTGGAGAAGGAAATGGCAACCCACTCCAGTGTTCTTGCCTGGAGAATCCCAGAGGTGGGGGAGCCTGGTGGGCTGACATCTATAGGGTCACACAGAGTCGGACATACTGAAGTGATTTAGCAGCAGCAGCAGCAGAACAACTGGAGGCCATCTTGTTATCTGGCTATTATATTCCATCCTCTGTCCCATTCATATGCAAAATACACTCACCCTCAAAAGATTCATCCCATTACAGCATGAGTTCAAAGTCCAAAATTTTATACCTTGAACAGAACTAGGTATGCATGAGTTTCCTTAATGCAGGTCCTTAATGAAGCTCCCTGAGTGTTGTTTCTCTTAATCTGAAGGCATGTGAACTAGAGACACCACACCAAACACAGAATAATTGGTGCAGGCATAGGATAATTTCTATTACTGTAGAAGGTGGCAAGAATGGACATTTGAGACCATTATTGTTTATATCTTAATTGAATCTAAGAATATAAAAAAAATTCCCAATTAAATTGTGACAAAGCTTATTTGCAGAGTTCAAAAAAATAGCAAGGAGAGATAAGAAAGCCTTCCTAAGTGACCAGTGCAAAGAAATAGAGGAAAATAATAGAATGGGAAAGACTAGAGATCTCTTCAAGAAAATTAGAGATACCAAGGGAACATTTCATGCAAAGATGGGCACAATAAAGGACAGATACAGTATGGACCTAACAGAAGCAGAAGATACTAAGAAGAGGTGGCAAGAATACACAGAAGAACTATACAAAAAAGATCTTCATGACCCAGATAACCATGATCTGAGTTCACTCACCTAGAGCCAGACATCCTGGAGTGTGAAGTCAAGAGGGCCTTAGGAGGCATCACTATGAACAAAGCTGGTGGAGGTGATGGAATTCCAGCTGAGCTATTTCAAATCCAAAAAGATGATGCTGTGAAAGTGTTGCACTCAATATGCCAGCAAATTTTGAACACTCAGCAGTGGTCACAGGACTGGAAAAGGTCAGTTTTCATTCCAATCCCAAAGAAAGGCAATGTCAAAGAATGTTCAAACTACTGGCACAATTGCATTCATCTCACATGCTAGCAAAGTAATGCTCAAAATTCTCCAAGCTAGGCTTCAACAATACGTGAACCAAGAACTTCCGGATGTTCAAGCTGGATTTCGAAAAGGTAAAGGAACCAGAGATCAAACTGTCAACATCCATTGGATCATAGAAAAATAAAGAGATCGCCAGGAAAACATCTACTTCTTCTTCATTGACTACGCTAAAGCCTTTGACTGTGCGGATCACAATAAACTGTGGAAAATTCTGAAAGAGATGGGAATACCAGACTACCTTACCTGCCTCATGAGAAATCTGTATGCAGGTCAAGAAGCAACAGTTAGAACCGGACATGGAACAACAGACTGGTTCCAAATTGGGAAAGGAGTACATCAAGACTGTGTATTGTCATCCTGCTTATTTAACTTATATGCAGAGTACATCATGCAAAATGCTGGACTGGATGAAACACAAGCTGGAATCAAGACTGCCGGGAGAAATATCAATAACCTCAGATATGCAGATGACACCCCTTATGGCAGAAAGCAAAGAAGAACTAAAGAGCCTCTTGATGAAAGTGAAAGTGAAAAAGTTGGCTTAAAGCTCAACATTCAGAAAACTAAGATCATGGCATCTGGGCCCATTACTTCATGGGAAATAGATAGGGAAACAACGGAAACAGCGACAGACTTTATTTTCTTGGGCTCCAAAATCACTGTGGATGGTGACTGCAGTCATGAAATTAAAAGATGCTTGCTCCTTGGAAGAAAAGCTATGACCAGCCTAGACAGCATGTTAAAAGTCAGAAACATTACTTTACCTACAAAGGTCCATCTAGCCAAAGCTAAGGTTTTTCCATTAGTCATGTATGGATGTAAGAGTTGGACTATAAAGAAAACTTAGCACCAAAGAATTGATGCTTCTGAACTATGTTGTTGGAGAAGACTCTGGAGAGTCCGTTGCACTGCAAGGAGATCAAACCAATCAATCCTAAAGGAAATCAGTCCTGAATATTAATTGGAAGGACTGATGCTGAAGCTGAAGTTTCAATACTTTTGGCCACCTGATGAGAAGAACTGACTCATTAGAAAAGACCCTGATGCGAAGGATTGAAGGCAGGAGGAGAAGGGGACAGTCGAGGATGAGATGGTTGAATGGCATCACCAACTTGATGGACATGAATTTGAGCAAGCCTCAGGAGCTGGCATGGTGCAGTCCATGTGGTCGCAAAGAGTTGGACATGACTGAACGACTGAACTGAATGCTTATCACTTAC
The DNA here is from genome assembly GCF_049115385.1 of Moschus berezovskii. Taxonomy (NCBI): domain Eukaryota; kingdom Metazoa; phylum Chordata; class Mammalia; order Artiodactyla; family Moschidae; genus Moschus; species Moschus berezovskii. The sequence continues at coordinate 63,261,122 of NC_142471.1, read as the reverse complement.
AATTTTTATTATTTACTTACATATGAACTTAATTACATATCACTTCTGTGCATAAATAAAAAGGAATATGTAAGCAAAATAAATCATCCCAGGTATTTAAAAATTCTCTTCACATTGAGTCTGTTCTTGATCACTTTAACTCTGAGGCATAAATATCTGAGCTTTTCTATCAAGTGTCATTCTCTGTACAATAAAGAATGTTTATGATGCAGTATTTCTTTAAAAAGTGATTCACTATTAGCTGCAGGATTTTATTGCACACATCTGATACACATTTTGCAGGGTTTAATGCTGGCTATGACTAAAAGAAACTAGCAAATTAGTATTGACTCTGGATGGCTCTAGATCTAAGTAAAAATTTGGGTTCTATGAGTGCAGAAGGGGAAATTGATATAAAGGGACAACTGAAAGTCTCAGCAATGTGGTCATTATATCCATATCATATCTATAAGGTAATGGAAACCCAGAGAATGGACTAGTTTGCCCAATGACACACAATTACTAAGTCATACAGCCAGAATCATGTCCAGGTAGATCCAAATTTACAAAACTACCATAAAACACAGATCTAGAATTGATATGGCTTTGAGGAAACTGACATACTCATCTACTGTTTGTAGTATAAACAATGTTTTAGGGAGAGGTGATTTAGCAGTACCTATCAAAAATCTAGATGTGCTTCCCTTTAAACCCAACACCTCTAGAAATTTAGTCTATAGAAATATCACTACAAATATGGAAAGAAACATATTTAGGATTTACATGAGTGTATCACTTCTACAAGTTTTAAATTAGAAACTAGTATTGCAAATAAAGACAGCAGCGGGGTGAGGGGGAATGGTGGCCGGTACATTGAAATTTCAGAGCCAGAAGTAGAAATATTGTCATTGGTGCAAGACACCATATGATCTTGATGGTCCATACACTCACTGTTGGTCCATAACCACAGAGGTCACATCCCCACTAGTCCAGTTCTGTGGTAGGATTTGGGGGAGTTTCTCTTGCTGAGTCAGTCTGGTAATCCTAAAGATTCTGTGAACTGCCAGATATTTTTCAGTAAATTCCTTTTCTCCTTTAACTATTACATTGGTTTCTACTAGTTGTAACTGAGAACTGTAATTGATACTCTGGCCTCATTTCTTCTCCTCTTAACTCCCGTAGGATCTGTGCTGTTGGTGTGCCCTCTGCTGGGATCTCACAGGGCTGCTTCAGGATTTAGGTCAAATGTCACCCATGAGCAAAAGGCCCAGATTCCCCAAACTCAGTAAGTTCTGTACCCAAACTTTTCACTCTTTCAAATCTCCATGTCGTATTGTCTTCACAAGACTTATCACTAGATGAAATTATTATTTAGCTCACATTTATTTGCTCTCTTGTTTATTTCTTCCCCTCCCACAAATAGAAACTATAGAAATTACTGTGCCAAGAAAGTTGTCAGGCATTTAGTATGGGCACCATAATTTTTGCTGAATTAATAAATGAATGAAAGAATTTTGTATCTTTGTTTTGTAATACCATGTAATTGTTAACATCTTTTGAATATCCATAGGAAATTAAATAAACTGGGGGTATAACCACCTAACAGAATATTACATACCTATTAAAAATATGAAGAATATTGTATATATATTGGGGTTTCCCAGGTGGTACTAGTGGAAAAGAACCCACCTGCCTATGCAGGAGACATAAGAGATGTGGGTTCGATCTCTGGGAAGATCCCCTGGAGGAGGAAATGGGAACCCACTCCAGTATTCTTGACTGGAAAATTCCCTGGACAGAGGAGCCTAGTGGGCTACAGTCCATAGGGTCACAAAGAGTATATATCTTAATATAGAAAAAATTCCACAATAGATTTCTAAGTAAAACAGTGAAATGTAAATGAAAGCAATTTTACGATGACATGATTTCATATGTGTAATATGCCTACAAAGAATATGAGAAGATATTAATCAAATACATTAAGAGTAGTTTACTCAGTCTTCCCTGGTGGCTCAGAGGTTAAAGCGTCTGCCTCCAATGCGGGAGACCTGGGTTCGATCCCTGGGTCGGGAAGATCCCCTGGAGAAGGAAACGGTAACCCACTCCAGTATTCTTGCCTGAAGAATCCCATGTACGGAGAAGCCTGGTAGGCTACAGTCCACGGGGTCGCAAAGAGTCGGACACGACTGAGCGACGGAACAGAACAGAACTCAGTATAAAAGGAATACTAAGATGGAAAGAGAAATCCCTCACTTCTTGCATAATACTTTTTTTTTTCAGTGATTATGTATGTACTGTCTCTTTTTTCGTTTCAAACAAACAAGCTAGTTTGAAAAAGATATATTTATTGGAAAAAATACTAAGGTATGATATCATTTGCAATGAAAGGAAGAGTTAAATATACAACTACTGGAAGGACAGGAATGTTACTGGGTCTCAGAAACTCTCAGAATCAAGAGATAAAAAAATTCTCAGATCTGAAATGCAAATCAAAACTACAATGAGGTACGACCTCACAAGAGTCAGAAAGGCCATCATTAAAAAGCCTACACATAACAAATGCTGGAGAGGGTGTGGAGAAAAGGAAACTGTCCTACACTGTTGGGAGGAATATAAACTGGTGCAGCCCCTACAGAGAACAGGATAGAGGTTCCAGAGTCGCCATATGATCTTGCAATCCCACTCCTGGGTATACATTCAGAGAAAACCCTAATTCAAAAAGATACATGCACCCCAATGTACACTGCAGCACTATTTAGCCAAGATATAGAAACAACCTAAAAGTCCATCAACACATGAAAGGATAAAGGAGACAAATGTATATATGGTACCTATATAGAATGTAATACTTTTCAGCCATAACAAAGAATGAAATAATGCCATTTTCAGCAACATGTATGGGCCTAGAGATTACCATACTAAGTGAAATAAGTCAGAAAGAGGAAGACAAATATCATATGAAATCACTTATATGTGGAATCTAAAATATGACACGAACTTACCTACAAAACAGAAACAGACATAGAGAACAGATTTGCAGTTGCCAAGGAAGTGGGAGGATGGGAGAGGAATAAATTGGGAATTTGGGATTAACAGATGCTGCAAACTATCATGTACAGAATGGATAAACAAGATTCTACTGTGTAGCACAGGGAACTATATTCAATATCCTGTAATAAACCATAATGGAAAAGAATGTGAAAAAGAATGCATACATATGTATAACAATCACTTTGCTGTATAGTAGAAATTATATTGTAAAATTATTTCAATAAAATAAATGAAAAAAATAAAAATTCTCATAACTTTTCTATCCATCTCTTATCTTGGTTCCTGTTTACATGGCACCTTTACACTATTTCACTGCTACGCTTCTGCTACCCAAGTCTAAGGCTAGTGATAGTGGTTAAGCTAGAGAAAGCTGACCCCTGTAGCTTCATCAGAAATTTCATGGAACTATCCATAGAGCCTGTATACTTACCTGTTTGTTCTAGGTGGAGAAGGAAGCAGTAAGGGAAATGGTTTATAAAAAAACCACGTATGTGGCACTGAGATTGGTACTCTGAATTCTCCTTCCTCAAGAAAATATGTTTAGAACAAGATAAATAATGAAAGATTCCAGTGATGGACATCCACAGTGAAAACTTTTGCACTGTCATCAAGGTTATTGAATATTGTCTAAATCATCTGTGTCTTCATATTCACACAGTCTGTAGGTAACAACTCATGTTTAAGCATTGCTTGGAATCTTTCCACGAACTAGGAACTAGTGTGTAACTGTGAATGGGTTCTTAGTCGCTCAGTTGCATCCAACTCTTTGTGACCCCATGGACTGTAGCCTGCCAGGCTCCTCTGTCCCTGGGATTCTCCAGGCCAAAGTACTGGAGTGAGTTGCCATTCCCTTCTCCAAGGGATCTTCCCAACATAGAGATTGAACCTGGGTCTCCTGCATTATAGGCAGTCTTTACCATCTGAGCCACTAGGGAAGCCCCAAAACCCTGTAGCAGAAGGGACTGCCATCAACTGTAGTAGTATATTATTGCTCATAAATCTTAGTTAAATCTTTATCACATTTATTTAGATGGTTGATATCTTTAATATTTTTTCCAAAATCAGTCAGTTCCATCAAAATCCATAAGGAAGCATTTTAAAGCTGCTGATGTATTAGTCAAAGTAGGTTTGTTTGTTTTCTTGCAGTGTCTTAACAGAACAAAGGAGTATTGCTTTCTCATGTCCCAGTCCAATGTGGGTTAAGAGAGAGAAGGAGTGTTCCATCCAGACACTTAGGGATCTAGGTTTCCTATAACTATGGTCTCCACTGCCCCCAGGGGGCTCAGAGTCCACCAAATTCTCCACATTTGGACTTCAGAAAAAGAAAACTAGGAAAAATAAAGAAGCTAACACCTATTCTTAATCATCACAATCTAAAAATAGTGCACATTACTTCTTTCCAATTCCACTGGTAACTTATAAACCCATCTAGAAACAAGGCATGTTGGGAAATATAGTCTGGTTGTGTGCCCTGGAGGAACAGAAGAAAATGGATATTGGTAGTTGATATTTACTTCCAAAACAGTTGACATTAAACAGCTTATTGTATTTTTCAGAATCTTATTTCTAAAAGTTACTTCTTATCAGCATAAATAATACCATGATTGCACAACTGCTTCAGCAGGTTCCCATTATTTATCAGTTGAAGGTCTCTTGGTTGCAAATATCAGAAATCCAAAGTAAACAAGTAAATGAAAAGAAAGATTTATTTGCTCACATAAGCAAATCTCAGATGGTACAGGCATAGAGCCAACCTTAGCAGAGGCATAGAGCCAACCTTAGGGACAACTAGAATAACAATAGGGTTTTCTCTTTGTTGCTAATCTCTACTTTTCTCTTAGGCTTTTTTCTTTAAAACTGTACATCCATGTGTTGGGAGACACATACTCAGCTTCAAATATCTCTCTAACCAGTCCTAGTTCTAGAAGTGGCTCGAATGGACTACAATGAGTACAGGAGTCATTCACAATATTCAGTGTGATTCTCTTAACCTTGAGCTTGGGCTCACCAGGTGTTGTGCTCATATGAGCAGAATTGAAAACGTGCTACTTTGGTACTAATTAACTTACCAGTTTATTCATCTCTCTCTACTGCTATCATGGTAAAGACAGTGATTCTATGAATACTTAAAACAGATTAAAAGTCTAGCAGAAGAGTGAAGCTATAGAAGATCTACAATCTTGGTTGCATTTGGCACCCTCTCAATGGCAATGAAGCAAAATAGGGCTTTTTATTATAAGATTAAAAGAGGTACTTTAAATACTTAGCACATTACTATATTAGAATGCTTTAGAAAAGGTTTCACAGAGTCAAAATCTATCCCTCATAACAGAGACTGTTAGCAGTTCCCCAATATATTCATTCCCCTCCATTTCTAGAGCAAGAGTTGGCAAATCTTTCTGAAAGGACCAGATATTGAACATTTTAGGCTTGCTACATGGTCACAGGACCAGATAAGTGAATATTTTAGGCTTGCTATATGGTCATAGGACGCTATGGGTCTCTGTCACAACTACTCTCAACTCTGCTATTGTAGCATAAAAGCAGCCCTAGACAACACCAAAAGCAGAAGCAGCAAAAGGAAAAATATATAAACTGATCATCATCAAAATTACAAATATTTGTAACTCAAAGGGCACCAAAAAGAAAGTTAAAAAAAAAAAAACAACAATCAGCAGAATGGAAAAAAAAGATCTGAAAATTATATTTCTGATAAGGCATTTATATCTATAATATATAAAGAACTATTACAATCCAATATCAAAAATACAAATAATCTAAGTGAAAAATGGAGAAAGGATCTATATAGACTTTTCTCCAAAGCAAATATACAAATGGCCAATAAGCTCATGAAAAGATGCTTAGTATGTTTAGTTACTAGAGAAATGCAAACCAAAGCCACAGTAAGATATCATTTCACAACTACTAGGTTGACTATAATTTTTAAAAGATAATAAGCATGACAAGGCTGTGGAAAAATCAAAACCTTTATACACTACTGATGGGAATGTAAAGCAGTATAGCCACTTTGGAAAATAATCTAGCCATTCTTCAAATGGCATGCTGCTGCTGCTAAGTAACGTCAGTTGTGTCCGACTCTGTGCAACCCCACAGATGGCAGCCCTCCAGGCTCCGCCGTCCCTGGGATTCTCCAGGCAAGAACACTGCAGTGGGTTGCCATTTCCTTCTCCAATGCATGAAAGTGAAAAGTGAAAGTGAAGTCGATCAGTCATGTCTGACTCAGCGATCCCATGGACTGCAGCCTACCAGGCTCCTCCATCATGGGATTTTCCAGGCAAGAGTACTGGAGTGGGTTGCCATTGCCTTCTCTGTCTCAGATGGAATACTAGTTGGTAATTTCACTCCTAGATATATAATATAGTGAGAGATAGATATAGTAAGAGAAATGAAAACATACATCAACACAAAAACTTGTAGATGAATGTTTATAAATGGGTTTATTCACAATAGTCAATAGAAACAACTCAGATTTCCATCAACTGATGAAAGGATAAACAATACTCAGCATATCGATACAATGGAGTATTATTTCGCCACAAGAAGAAACGAAGCATTAATACATCTACGACTAGGGTGAACCTTGACAATATCATTTGAAGTGCAAGAAGCCAGTCACAAAGGACTGCATATTGTATGATTCAGTTTATATGAAAAGTCTAGGATAGACAAATCTATAGAAATAGAAAGTAGATTGTTGGTTGCTTAGGTCTTAGAGGGGGAAAGGAAATGGGAGATTCAGGGACAATAGCGAAAGGGTGTGGGGTTTCTGTTCAAGGTGATGCAAATAGTCTAAATTGACTGGTGCAAGATGCATGGTTCTGTAACTAGATTAGAAGTCACTGAATTGTACATTTTAAATGAGTTAATTGTATGGCATGTGAATTACATTAATAGTAGGTTTAAAAATCTGTAGCCACAGACATTAGGTAAAATAAGCAGGGCTGTATTCTAATAAAATTGTATTTATAAAAACAAGTGGGACCTCTGTTCTAGAGTGAGAGAATCTTCAATTTAAAAAAAAAAAAAAGCTATCTTTCCCAGCTTCTCTTGCAAAAGCTTGTATACAACTTTTGGGAATTGTTCTTAAGTAGAAAAGGTGTGATTTTCGATTTCCTTTGCCCTTCCTATTCACTGGAATGGCCAGAGGTCTAGCAGTCATCTTGGACTCTGAAATGACTTTGGAAAATGAAAGCCAAACACAGTGGGCCACAAGACAGCAAGAGCCTGGAATCCTCACCCCATGAACCACCATACTAACCCCAACCTGATTTCATCCAGATTTCCTGAAAGAAAAAAATCAGTGTATGTCATGTTTAAATAACTTTTATTTTAGAGCCTTCCATTACTCTGTGCTCACAGCTGAGCCTAGTTCCAACTACTAAAGCCCTTAAGGAATTAAACAGCCAGACTTCCTGAAGGGGCTCATGAGAATTTTATGGACATCCAACATCCAATTCTATGAACACAGATGTCCAATTTTCTGCCTCTAGTTTTCTCTCTCTTTTTTTCTTTTACTCTCTCCCTCCTGTGTAACTGTTTTAAAAAATGTCAAATTTCACAAATACAAGCATCACCACACAGAACAGGCCCAGGGTTTACTAAAACCTTGTTTAGTCCAAGTCTTGATCACCATATATACAGTCTGTTGTGGGTTTCTCTACGGATCAGGTAGTGTTAGCATTAGCTTGTGACTTACTCTGCTCTATAGGACAGAAGAAAACAGTCCTCTGGGTGGATCCTGCTTTACCTTGACAAGATTAAAATAATGTCTGAAGAGCTCTAAAAGTGTCAGAAAACATTTCCAAATATAACGTTGACCTTCATTCACAAAAAGGTACAGATACACTATATAGTGTATCTTCTCCATAAGGGTGTGAGGCATGGAACAGACCTAATATTCTTATACTCCTCACTAAAAACTGTATCTCTGTGTTGTAAAATAAATATGTCCCCCTAAAATTTATATGTTGAAGCCCCAACCCCCAGTATCTTTGTATTTGGAGATGAGACCTCTGAGGAAATCATTAAAGTTAAATAAGGTCATCGGGGACTTCCCTGGTGGCCCAGTGGCTAAGACTCTGTGTGCCCAATGAGGGGGATGTGATTTCAATCTCTGGTCGGGGAACTAAGATCCCACATACTGCAACCAAGAGTTCACATGCTGTAACTAAAGATTCTGAGAGCTGCAACTAAAAAACCCACTGCAGCCACATCAATTAATCAATAAAAACAAGGTCATAAGAGTGGGACCCTGATCTGATTAGTGTCCTTATATGAAGAGACACCAGAGACATCTCTTTCTCTCTCTCCACACATACATACACACCACACACACACTCAGGGAAGCCCATGTGAAGACACAGCAAGAAGGTGAACATCTACAAGCCAGGAAGAGAATTCTCACCAGAAACACAATAGCCAGAACCCTGAACTTGAACTCCTGGCCTCCTTCTCCAAAACTGAGAAAACTAATTTTTGTGGTTTAAGCCAGCCAATCTGCAGTATTTTGTTACACAGTTCAAGCAGACTACTACACACTCCAAAAGGGAGAAGATCCTACTTCAGCATCATTTTCCAATTATCCTCTGATAAAATCCACTTTAACACCAACAAGTTCATAAGCTAGCTTCACATACTCTGGGACATGTTTGATATTTCAACTTGACTGTTACTCTCATGAGCAATTTTTTGGGTTCTTCGAGGCTCCCTGCTAGGGTGCCTTCTGACTATAACTCCTATGACATGTAGAATGACCAATCATCCTGAATTACCTGGGACCAAAGGGTTCCTGGAACTCAAGATTTTTGGTACTAAAACAAGGAGAGTTCTAGGCAAACCTGGACAAGTTGATCACCCTAAATGGGCAATGTATTCTATCTCCCCCAGTTAACTGCACCATTTACAGCTCTAGATTTTCTAATAATCCACACTACACAGATTCTCTCTGTTGAAGTCTCATATCCTTTCTATGCAGTTCTCTTGAGAGAGTCAAAAAGTCTCCAGGCAAGTTCTCCCTTTCACATGGCCCACATGTAGTGCAAGAGAAACACTCAAACATCATCTGTCCTGATGGGAGGGACTACAACTTCCTTTGCTCCTCTACCAAAACTTCTAACTGACCCATTTCTCCCACCCTTATGATTTCCCAGATGCAGTCATATACCTCCACACTTCCCAAAAGCAAGGGGACATATACCAAGCTCTCTGAGTAGTGCCACTGAAGCCTCACTCACCATACCTGAAGGGGCAAAGGAAAGCATAACAAGGGCTCTCTCCTAAACTGCTTGTCATGAAATCCTCTCTTTCAAAATCTTCTTTTAGGCCTGAAACTGGTGAAAAGTTCCAACCACTGAAAAATCAGTTCTTGGATTGTGATGACCAAATACAGGAAGAAAGATTGACCAGAAGCCCTAGAAGCTGCAAGCCCTAGATTCTTGCACTAAGAGCCAAGCTTCTCATGGGCTACTCCAGCCAATGACTGACTGCAGCATAGACAATGAGGCAGGCTCTTTCCTAGGACTCCTCTGACAGTGATTTTGACTTAAGGATTCTCAACAGCCTTGCTAAATCTTCCTTAGATTGTGTAGAAATCTAGGATACTTTCACAAACCTTCCTTCCCTCTCTCCTTCACTGTTTCAGACTTCACCACAGTCTGATGGCTCTTCCAGCCTCCCGTGGCTCCCTCCCCAAATCTCCCTCACAAGTGTTTTCCTCTAATAAAATATTGCACATTTAATTTCATCGTAACACCACCCCTCAGAGGACCCAGGCTAATATGAAGATATTTCCTTCAAAAACATGCATCTGGGCAGTACCTCACTTTGGTGTTTCATAGTTGTTGCACTATAACGCTACATGCAAAACTTCCAGTTCAATATCCATTTAGGCTATTGATCATAGAATGAATGAATGGTATGGTAAGAGGGAGCACCAGGGAAAATGATGGGATTTTAAATTTCTTGTTGTTCAACAATGCCCAGTTTTGTTAAAATATATGCTTAATTTGTAGGAGTACAGAGTGAATTTTGGCCAGAGTTATCAACATAGGTGCTGAATGTGTGAGTGCAGATACTATATATGTGAATCTACCTTTGGGTGGGCAACTGGGCTCGTGCCAGGACTTGGATGAGACGGTTGCTACATGCCACCTTGAAATTCCAAAGTAACCTCAACGCCAATATCAGCATCTTCCTTTATTCCTCTACCTTTTCTTCTTCCCCTGATTCTTTCTCATTTTTCTCTTCGTTCCACCATCTTTCCTGTTGTGCCACTGCTTTAGAGATCACTAAAAAGCAATATTAGGAAATGGAATTTAGAGAGAGAACAGAGAATGAAGTTTTTATTTTGCTTAGTCTGAAAAAGATAAATTGCTTAAATCTGTACCCCAGAGAAGGCAGAATAAAAATAGCTTCCTACATTTCTTCTCCAAAATGTTAAGTACCCCAAATTCCCTCCCCTCATCTTTCTTTAGAAGAAAAACTTCTGGTTGTAGTATATTTTTATATAAAAGTTCTACTGTGTGTGAAAAACAGCAGTTGTTATTCATTTGCCTCATTTTTCCTGTGAGGTTTGTTGACCCAAACTGTATTTTACCCCAACAAAACCTCAACGCTCTTCCAAGAAAAGAGGATTCCCCTCTGTGACTTCCACCAAGGACTGTCATTTGTTAAAATGTGACAACATATCTTTGTCTCCATTACAATAACATGAGATCAAAAAGGTTTTACTATTTGTCCATATTAAATTTGTATATATTAAAAGAAATAATATAGCAGATAAGGAAAATAGAATATAAAAAAGATGATATGATTGAATTGCCATTCTTCCAAGTATTATCACTGTTAAATTTTATATATTTGTTAGTGCCTTTTTCTATGCATAATTGTGACTTCAGTGGCTATTCACACTTTGTTATTTGAGGGCTGGTTAATGTAGACACAAGGTCAAAGGATTGATTCTCGGTTACATTCTAAAGAAATGGAAACCAGAAGAAACAGTTGATTTGGTGGAAAGTCCAATATAACACTTGTCAGCCCTCTGTTAAGGCCAGAGACTATTCAGTGATGGTGACCTCCAGTTGTTTTAACAGTCCTGAATTTACGAGTACCTGACAGGAGTTAAAATGTTTCCCTGAGGTGAGTAGCCAGTGTGAGTTTCCTCAGTCAACCTGCGCTGTGAGGTCAAGTGTAGGGTCAAGGATATGAGACCAAGCGAAATCCGAGGTCATTGGGAGAGTGATGGTGACCCAAGCATACAGTCAGCTTCCTGCCCACAGTAAAATGCACAAGAGCTGTGACTTGGCCCCACTTCAACGGCAACAGGATGCTGAGCCGAAGGTGACTAGCACTTGCAGAAGCGGCTTACCAGGATAACAAGCACCCAGGGTTTGAACTTTTTAAAATGGAAGCGTGAGAGATTTCAAACACAGGTCCTGCAGCCAAACTAACGGAGTTAGAACAGCTTCACGGAATACTAGCTCTATGATCTTAAATCATTTCCCCTCTCTTAGCCTTAGCTTCCCCGTATATAAAATGGAAACAGTAATATTTCTTTCTCCTGGGACTGCAGTTGAAGAAGTCATTAAGTGGTATGGCAATGCCGGTGTTAAGCACAATGCCAGACACGTGACTTGTATTACAGGCAGTAAGTTGTCACCAAGTCCCCAACCTTTCCCGGCCACAAACAGCTTCCCTACCGCGCCCGCTCCCGGCAGTCTCTTCACCTCAGCCCCTCTCAGCCGAACGCGATCCCTCCGCGCTCGCGTCACTTCCGGGGGAATGTGCGTGCGGCTCTTCGAAACACCCGGATGCAGTTATCATGGCGGCCATCAGTGAGGGAATCGCGATGGAAATCAAGTCAAGAGTTGCTCGCAAAGCGCTCAGAGTTTGGGACTTCAAGGAAGTCAGTCAAAGGACAAAGGATGAGATCGTTGGGCGGCATGATGTCCTAAACAGTCCTAGAAATTGCGCCTCTGCGATTCCCATTAACTTGCCGCCAAGTTTTTCTAGCTTCCCAGGTGGCAGTAGTGAAAAACCCGGCTGCCAAAGCAGATTTAAAAAGAGAGCCGGGTTTGATCCCTGGCTGGGGAAGATCCCCTGGAGAAGGGCATGGCAACCCACTCCAGCGTTCTTGCCTGGAGAATCCTATGGACAGAGGAGCCTAGCGGGCTGTAGTCCGTGGGGGTCCCAAAGAGTCCGACAGGACTGAAGCGATTTAGCACGCACGCAAGTTTTTCCTAGAGGGGTCGCTCCTCTTGGCAGGGTGGGGCCTCGCGTCCTACCCAGCCCTTCTTTGTGTGCCGGGTTTTGTTCCGGTGACGCCCTGCTGAGTGGGTAGTGCAGTGGCTGGCCGGAGAGGAAAGGGCGAGCCGGAGGCTGAAAGAGAGAAGTGGGAAGCCCTGGAGACTTAAGAGGCGGCCAAGCTGGGTACGCTCCAGAGAGCAGCCCCGAACTGCCGCCCCCTTCGGAGCGTGGTTCCTTAGAGGCCGACATGCTCCTCACCAAGGAGCCCTCAGAATAAACCACAGGATTGTTCTCTGCCGACCCATTTTACTCAACAGTAGACTTTGATCCTCGAAAACATCTAGGATATGTAGAATGTGATTTTTTTTTAACATCCCAAATACAAGCAAACTAGTAAGTTTAAGAGTAAATAGGGAAAGTTCGCATGTTGAGTCACGTGGTGGTTTTCTTTTAAGGTTTAAATTTGGGTAACAAATGCTTGTGACGTTTTTACCGAAAGCATTCTTTTAAAATGAGCGGTATGAGAAAATAGGCTAATATTTAAAATATTCAGAATTGTTGAAAGTTGCTGCTGCGCAGTTATGGTGAAACACGGGGACACAAGAATTATACCTCAAGATAAGGCTTTAATTGCTAAAAGCTTCAGAAAATGCAACAATAATTATAGGTGGTGTACATATATTAGGGTTAGTTCTTTCACAGGGTGCCCTATAGGTTTTGTCATTGAGTGAAACAGGAACAGATGTGAGTTGATGAACATTTCCTAGTAGTTAAAATTATTTTTTTTTAATGCTTAACTGTTTGTGTATTGGATTCAGAATCTCAGTTGAAACCATTTTTATTTGTTTGAAATAGCTAATGGGCTGATAATGTGTAAACACAGAATATTGCTGTTTTTATGGAAACAAAAGTACGGAAACTAATATTTAAAGCAGGCTGAGTCTAATATAAGGTATTACAGTTGGTTTTATTTTTTGGAGCAATTGATACAGATTTTATTCATTTTTCAACAATCAAATCAGTCTTCTGTGTTCATTGCTTGTTAAGCAGTTTTACTGAAGCATCATTCAGGGAAAGAACATGCCAAATCTTTTATAAAATGACTCTTGTCTTAATTGAATCTTACAGCCCAAATTTTCACTTCCCAGCCACATAAACAAGAAAGTTATATAACTTCCGGTTAAAAATAACCAAATCAAACCCCAGGTTGTAGTTTACACATTTTAATTGGAAAGGTTCCAGAAATAATGAAACAAGGTTATTTGAGAATGTGTTATAATTTGAATTTTCACTTAAACTGTCAAAATTAGAACTGACCTAGAAAGTCTTAAAAGTGAAAAAGAAAAGAAATGTGAATATTTACCACCTCTCTAAATATTCTGTTGTTTGAACAGAAAATAAAATGACATTAGAAAGCACCTGGGATTTGTTTTTACGATTACATACTGTGTGCAAAGCACTGAGTTGATATTGGATGAGAAAGTGCTTTGTGATATATAAAGTAATATATAAATCATGAACAGTTATTACTCTCACTCTTCTGGCAAACTCATGTCTCCCTGTGCTGTATTTTAAGGTTCAGAACCCTTTTGTTTTTACACTAGTATTAATAGATATGGTTGTAATAGCATTTTAAAGGAAATGAAAATGAATGTTCTGTTAATGCATTTTAAATGTTTTCCCTTGCTTATGTGTTGTCTAAGATTGTGTTTATAAACACGTTTGTACACATTAGAGTAATTTGATGATCATGGATGGAGGTAGATTCTTACTTTTTGCTTTTTGTGTGATTTCTTACAGGTAGGTCTCCTGGGTTTTTGGCACAGTGCCACATGGACTGGACAAAGCATTGATAAGATGGAAATTTTTATTACATTAATCAGTTCAAACACTTGACCCATCTGTTTAGTTTTCCAATATTTTAATCAAGCAACTAGATATGGGATGAGTGCAATTGTGCAGTAGTTTGAACATTCTTTGGCATTGCCTTTCTTTGGGATGGAAATGAAAACGAACCTTTTCCATTCCTGTGGTCACTGCTGAGTTTTCCAGATTTGCTGGCATATTTAGTGCAGCACTTTAACAGCATCATCTTTTAGGATTTGAAATAGTTCAGCTGGAATTCCAGCACCACCACTACCAGACAATTGCACTCATCTAACACACTAGTAAAGTCATGCTCAAAATTCTCCAATCCAGGCTTCAGCAATACGTGAACCATGAACTTCAAGATGTTCAAGCTGGCTTTAGAAAAGGCAGAGGAACCAGAGATCAAATTGTCAACATTCACTGGATCATCGAAAAAGCAAGATAGTTCCAGAAAAACATCTATTTCTGCTTTATTGACTATGCCAAAGCCTTTGACTGTGTGGATCACAATAAACTGTGGAAAATTCCGAAAGAGCTGGGAATCCCAGACCACCTGACCTGCCTCTTGAGAAACCTGTATGCAGGTCAGGAAGCAACAGTTGGAACTGTACATGGAATAGCAGACTGGTTCCAAATAGGAAAAGGAGTGCGTCAAGGCTGTATATTGTCACCCTGCTTATTTAACTGATATGCAGAGTGCATCATGTGAAAGCTGGGCTGGATGAAGCTCAAGCTGGAATCAAGATTGCCAGGAATTGAAATATCAATCACCTCAGATATGCAGATGACACCACCCTTATGGCAGAAAGCAAAGACGAACTAAAGAGCCTCTGATGAAAGTGAAAGAGGAGAGTGGAAAAGCTGGCTTAAAATTCAACATTCAGAAAACAAAGATCTTGGGATCTGGTCCCTTCATTTCATGGCAAATAGATGGGGAAACAGTGGAAACAGTGACAGACTTTTTGTGGGCTGCAAGATCACTGCAGATGGTGACTGCAGCCATGAAATTAAAAGATGCTTGCTCCTTGGAAGAAAAGCTATGATCAATCTAGACAGTATATTAAAAAGCAGAGACATTAATTTGCCAAGAAAGGTCCGTCTAGTCAAAGCTATGGTTTTTCCAGTAGTCATGTATGGATGTGAGAGTTGGACTATAAAGAAAGCTGAGCCCCAAAGAATTCATGCTTTCGAACCATGGTGTTGGAGAAGACTTGAGAGTCCCTTGGACTACAAGGAGATCCAACCAGTCAATCCTAAAGGAAATCAGTCCTGAATATTCATTGGAAAGACTGATGCTGAAGCTGAAACTCCAATACTTTGACCAACTGATGACAAGAACTGACTAATTGGAAAAGACCCTGATGCTGGGAAAGATTGAGGGCAGGAGGAGAAGGGTACGACAGAGGATGAGATGGTTGGATGGCATCACTGACTCAGTGGACATGAGTTTGAGTAAGCTCCAGAAGTTAGTGATGGACAGGGAAGCCTGGCTGCTGCAGTCCATGAGGTGACATGACTGAGCAGCTGAACTGAACTAGATGTGGGCTTCATAGAGTGAGCAGTATTTGTGGGATATTTGATGATAACTTTATTTCCTACCAAATGTAAAGTTTGATCTCAAATAGTTAACTTTTTTTGAACCCTTATCATATGCTAATCTCTGGGTTAAGTACTATACATGCATTATCTCACTTAATACTTAACAGTAACACATTCAGTTCAGTTCAGTCGCTCAGTCGTGTCCGACTCTCCGCGACCCCATGAATCACAGCACGCCAGGCCTCCCTGTCCATCACCAACTCCCCGAGTACACTCAAACTCATGTCCACAGAGTCGGTGATGCCATCCAGCCATCTCATTCTCCGTCGTCCCCTTCTCCTCCCGCCCCCAACCTTTCCCAGCATCAGAGTCTTTTCCAGTGAGTCAACTCGTCGCATGAGGTGGCCAAAGTATTGGAGTTTCAGCTTTAGCATCAGTCCCTCCAATGAACACCCAGGATTGATCTCCTTTAGAATGGACTGGTTGGATCTCCTTGCAGTATAAGGGACTCTCAAGAGTCTTCTCCAACACCACAGTTCAAAAGCATCGATTCTTCGGCGATCAGCTTTCTTCACAGTCCAACTCTCACATCCATACATGACCACGGGAAAAACCATAGCCTTGACTAGACGGACCTTGGTTGGCAAAGTAATGTCTCTGCTTTTTAATATACTATCAAGGTTGGTCATAACTTTCCTTCCAAGGAGCAAGCGTCTTTTAATTTCATGGCTGCAATCAGCATCTGCAGTGATTTTGGAGCCCAAAAAAACAAAGTCTGACACTGTTTCCACTGTTTTTCCATCTATTTCCCATGAAGTGATGGGACCAGATGCCATGATCTTTGTTTTCTGAATGTTGAGCTTCAAGCCAACCTTTTCACTCTCCTCTTTCACTTTCATCAAGAGGCCTTTGAGTTCCTCTTCACTTTCTGCCATAAGGGTGGTGTCATCTGCATATCTGAGGTTATTGATATTTCTCCCAGCAATCTTGATTCCAGCTTGTGCTTCTTCCAGCCCAGCGTTCCTCATGATGTACTCTGCATATAAGTTAAATAAGCAAGGTGACAATATACAACCTTGACGTACACCTTTACCTATTTGGAACCAGTCGGTTGTTCCATGTCCAGTTCTGACTGTTGCTTCCTGACCTGCATACAGGTTTCTCAAGAGGCAGGTCAGGTGGTCTGGGATTCCCATCTCTTTCAGAATGTTCCACAGTTTATTGTGATCCACACAGTCAAAGGCTTTGGCATAGTCAATGAAGCAGAAATAGATGTTTTTCTGAAACTCTCTTGCTTTCTCCATGATCCAGCGGATGTTGGCAATTTGATCTCTGGTGCCTCTGCCTTTTCTAAAACCTTCATGAACAGTATGAACAGTAACACATTAGTTATGTCTATTAAACTTGCTGTTTTACAGATGGAGAAATGAGGCAAAGAGGGATTAAGATCTTTGCCCGTGGTCCCAAAATTATAGCCATGTTCTAGAGACTTTCCTTCCATTAGCTAAACCCTTAGAAGAAAACTGAGAATGGAACTCAGATCTGGACTCTAGTTTTACGCACCCTGCCTTGTGAATTAGGGCAAATCATTTAACCTCTATGACTTTCATTCTCCTCTGCTGTAGTAAATGAACACTTTGAACTATTACATTTTATTTAACCCTGAATCATCAAAAATCCTTAAAAGGTAACTTCACCACCATCTCTTGGATGTTCTTCTAAGCTCTTGACACTCATTCCCTAAGCTTTGATGCATATGTGCAGGCAGTGACAACTCTCTGGCTCCCTGGTCTGACCACACTGTAATATGTGGCTGATACCAGTGATGCCAAAATGTAAAGTAATGTGCATCTTGGAATTGATGACAGTAGATGATCTCTGAGCTCCTTTCCAACCCCAGTTCTATGACATCTGTGACCTTGTAACATTTTATTACTAGTTTATGCATTTTTTAATGTAAAGTATTCAAGATAAAACATACCAAAACACTTCTTGGTAGTAGAAAATTAAGAACCAAGTCTGTCTTTTTCACCTTTGAATCCCCAATTCCTAGAGCAATGCCTAGCATTTACTGAATATAAATATTTACTGAATGAATTGAGCAAATCATGTTTTCTTCTTACAAATGCAGCTTTTAAAAATTTGTGTTTTACTTGAAGTTGATGTAAAATATAATAGTATTAGCAGTAAAAAATAAAAAAAAAATATTTTGCTAACATTTTTTGAATGCAGAAGTGCACTGTTAAAAAATAGTGGTCTTTCTCTCCAGACATCTTTTCTGTTTACTGTTGTTGATTGTCATCAAATCTGGTGTATTTTTTTAAAATTTCATTGAAGTATAGTTGATTCACAATGTTGTGTTAATTTGGAGTATGTTTTGTCTCTTGAAGAGGATGATGAACATTGAAATGCCAACATATAGGCTTATTAACAAGGAATCATAGAGAGCTTCATTTTAACAGAAGTTGGAATATGGTATTTGATGTGTTTATTAATTTTTATGAGTATTCTAGAAGTGATTAAGCATGCCATTCTTCCAAATGTTCAAATAGGTCTGGTTTATGAATGATGAAAATAAACTATAACTGCACCGTATTTTGAATGGGCAGAAAAGTGTTTTTTAAGTTTGGAGGTGGGCAAGTGTAAAATAATGTAACTAAAGAAATTATTGCAACTATATTTATACTATGTCTAAGGATGTCTGTATTTTCAGTTCGAACCAGGAAGCGGGGTACAGGGATCATTATAGAATTGTATAGACTGTTCTCTGGAGATCAACTAAGTGTTCTGCTCTAGCCAGAAAAGCCATCAAAATATGAGGTATCATGAAAGGGATTTAGGAAAATCAGCAAACAGTATCTTACCTCAAACAACAAAGTGGTCTGTCTAAACATGAGACACATGCAGTTATTTTATTTTCATGATGGATAGATTCAGAATGTTCAAAATCCTTTCAGTTCTTTCACTATTTTTTTTTTTTTTTTGGCTGCGCAGCTTATGATATCTTAGTTTCCTGACTGGGAATTGAACCTGGGCCCTTGGGCAGTGACAGAGTTGAGTTGGTTAGGACCACTGAACTGCCAGGGAATTCCCTCAATTCTTAAATAGCTATAATTTTCCTCATAGAATTCTGGAAAGCCTGTATGCCTATACATCTAACTTACAAGACTGAATACTAATATTCCTAAATAGGAATAAAGTCACTTATATAGCTAGTAAAATTCCTCTCAGTAAAATAAACTTTTTGTATATAATTAAGCACATTATTACTGAATAAATGTTAACCAGTAACTTCTCTGAATTTCTACTATCAGTTACAGGACTCTTTTTAACAGAAAATACTTTTTTTATTCCTTTATAGGTTACAGCTTGTGTGCTAATGAGGAGGGAATAATGTTCACCCCTCTTAGTACCTTTTTCCTTTCACAGACTGTATCAGTGTATCCTGAATTCAAAAGCCCAAAGAAGAATAAGCCCAAGGGCCCACAGGAAGTTATTTGATTAATCCAAACAGAACAGTTCATTGTTTGAGGTTTTTAAAAAAGTTATTGATTAAAGGTTTATTCCTCTAAAGGTTTGACAAGTTCTCTAAGGAGTGATATTTATCATTTTAAGTTTGGAGCAAATATATTCTTTGACTTTAGTAACTGAAGAATTTATTAAGTACTCCCTGTTTCCCAGGTGACACTACTGGTAAAGAACATGCCTGCCAGTACAGGAGATATAAGAGACCCAGGTTTGATTCCTGGGTTGGGAAGATCCTCTGGAGTAGGAAATGGCAACATGCCAGTATTCTTGCCTGGAAAATACCATGGACAGAAGAGCCTGGCAGGCTACAGTCCATGCGGTCACAAAGAGTTTGACAAGACTGAAACAACTGAGCATATTGTACTACCTCAAAGTTTTTTCTTTAAAATCTCTACTATTTCCAGAACCTTTCTTCTCCATCTTTCTGTTTTCCTGTAAATAAGTCATAGTAAACTTCTCTCCCTTACCCTGCCAGCTGTGAATTCATCTAGACTGAAATCCTAGGATATATTCCCTTTATTTTGTATATTTTCTATATCTTTAAGAATTTATATCAAATATAATGATTTGGAAAATTGGCATTTGGCAAGAATCTCGGTGACACAAAATAATAAAATCCAAAAGGCACAGGACACTTGAAAGGAGGACTGGAAACAAAAATTTAAAGTCTTTTCATGTTGTTTACCTTCAGCAAATATGAATTTATAAGCATTGCATTTAATCTCTAAGGCAAATAAATTCTTTAAAAGTTTTTAGAGAACAAGGAATATAAATGGAATGGAATGCTAATTTAAGACAGTCTTGGTTTTAGTTTAGTATATTAAAGGTAAAGGATTTTACAAATTCCCTAATAACTATTCCTCAGATTCCGTTTTTTTTTTCCTTTGAGGTCTCAGACATGAATTCTTTCAATATGGAGTATTCATAAATTTATCCCACAAGTTAGTGAAGAAATATTACATTTCGTTTCTAACCTTTACTAGAAAATCAGTCTTTATAGTTAATTGCTCGAATGCTTATAGCCCATTTTAATTGGCAGAACATTATTTTTATACTCTGCCTCCTAACTGGGTGACTGTGAGAAGTCTGTTGTTTAACAGATGGCATTTATGAAGTGCTTACTCAGGGTTAAGAGATAAACATGAAAGATGAAACAGCTTGTGGCAGCCCTGGCAGTACCTATGTAAGAGTGAGGTTTCAACCCAAGTGTGACGATGGTCCATCCTGTGATGTGTGCATGGAGTATAGAGAGACGCTGATGATTCTTCCCAGAAGTTCCAGAGCATATTAAAATCTGGGGCGGGGGAGAGGTGCTTCATAGAACTTTGATACTTTGAAGTGCCAGGCTCCTTTGAGGAAACACTGAACAGCACGGTGGCTGTGTTTCTCAATAGGGACGGTGTTAGTATAGGATAGGACATTCATCACTAGATTCTCAGCATTGAAGATATTTAGCAACCTTGTATCTCTGGTCTTTCCACCAACTCCCTGGGGTCAGGAGGCACCTATGGCTTCCTCCCTCCCCAGTTCTCATCTTTATATGTGCTCACATTGACTATCACCTTCTAACTCTTTGTGTTCATTTCTTTCTCATTCATTTCCTTTCATTCACCAAAGATTTTGCTCTCTGACTTTCAGCTTCCCTTCCTTCCCCAAGCCCACCTTTAAGCCAGGTGACTGAAAATCACGATGGTGTGATCACTGACCTAAACCCAGACATCTTGGAATGTGAAGTCAAGTGGGCCTTAGAAAGCATCACTACGAACAAAGCTAGTGGAGGTGATGGAATTCCAGTTGAGCTACATCAAATCCTGAAAGATGATGCTGTGAAAGTGTTGCACTCAATATGCCAGCAAATTTGGAAAACTCAGCAGTGGCCACAGGACTGGAAAAGGTCAGTCTTCATTCCAATCCCAAAGAAAGGCAATGCCAAAGAATGCTCAAACTACCGCACAATTGCACTCATCTCACACGCAAGTAAAGTCATGCTCAAAATTTCTCCAAGCGAGGCTTCAGCAGTACGTGAACTGTGAACTTCCAGATGTTCAAACAGGTTTTAGAAAAGGCAGAGGCGCCAGAGATCAAATTGCCAATGTCTGCTGGATCATGGAGAAAGCAAGAGAGTTCCAGAAAAACATCTATTTCTGCTTTATTGACTATGCCAAAGCCTTTGACTGTGTGGATCACAATAAACTGGAAAATTCTGAAAGAGATGGGAATACCAGACCACCTGACCTGCCTCTTGAGAAACCTGCATGCAGGTCAGGAAGCGACAGAACTGGACATGGAACAACAGACTGGTTCCAAATAGGAAAAGGAGTGCGTCAAGGTTGTATCTTGTCACCCTG
This sequence comes from Moschus berezovskii, assembly GCF_049115385.1. NCBI lineage: Eukaryota > Metazoa > Chordata > Mammalia > Artiodactyla > Moschidae > Moschus > Moschus berezovskii. Next base: position 63,239,544 of record NC_142471.1, on the reverse strand, counting down.
CTTATTTAACTTATATGCAGAGTACATCATGAGGAACGCTAGGCTGGAAGAAGCACAGGCTGGAATCAAGATTGCTGGGAGAAATATCAATAACCTCAGATATGCAGATGACACCACCCTTATGGCAGAAAGTGAAGTGGAACTAAAAAGCCTCTTGATGAAAGTGAAAGAGGAGAGTGAAAAGGTTGGCTTGAAGCTCAACATTCAGAAAACTAAGATCATGGCATCTTGTCCCATCACTTCATGGGAAATAGATGGGGAAACAGTGGAAACAGTGTCAGACTTTATTTTGGGGGGCTCCAAAATCACTGCAGATGCTGATTGCAGCCATGAAATTAAAAGACGCTTACTCTTTGGAAGGAAAGTTATGACCAGCCTAGATAGTATATTAGAAAGCAGAGACATTACTTTGCCAACCAAGGTCCGTCTAGTCAAGGCTATGGTTTTTCCAGTGGTCATGTATGGATGTGAGTTGGACAGTGAAGAAAGCTCATCGCCGAAGAATGGATGCTTTTGAACTGTGGTGCTGGAAAAGTCCTTTGGACTGCAAGGAGATCCAACCAGTCCATTCTAAAGGAGATCAATCCTGGGTGTTCATTGGAAGGACTGATGCTAAAGCTGAAACTCCAATACTTTGGCCACCTCATGCGACGAGTTGACTCACTGGAAAAGACCCTGATGCTGGGAAAGGTTGGGGGCGGGAGGAGAAGGGGACGACCAAGAATGAGATGGCTGGATGGCATCACCAACTCGATGGACATGAGTTTGAGTGAACTCCGGGAGTTGGTGATGGACAGGGAGGCCTGGCGTGCTGTGATTCATGGGGTCACAAAAAGTCGGACACAACTGAGCGACTGAACTGAACTGAACCTAGCCAATGGGGCTTCCCTGGTGACTCACTGGTAAAGAATTCGCCTGCCAATGCAGGAGATGTGGGTTTGATCCCTGGGTTGGGAAGGTCCCCTGGAGAAGGAAATGACAACCTCCTCCAGTATTCTTTATTTGTTGTTGTTTTCTTTTTTAAAAAATTTTATTTTTTAAATTTGTTATCTTTAGCTGTATCAGACCTTAGTTGTGGCATGAAGGATCTTCGCTGCAGCATTCAGGCTTTTCTTTAGTTGTGGCACACAATCTCAGTTGCCCTGCGACTTGTGGGATCTGAGTTCCCCGACCAGGAATTGAACCCATGTCCCCTGCATGGGAAGGTAGACTCAACCTCTGGACCACCAGGGAAGTCCCAATTTATTTATTTTTAATTGAAGGATAATTGTTTTATTATACTGTGTTGGTTTCTGCCATACATCAACATGAATCAGCCTTGTGTGTACATATGTCCCCTCCCTCTTGAACTTCCCTCCCACCTCCCACCACATCCCACTCCTCTAGGTTGTCACAGAACACCTATTTGAGCTCCCTGAGTCGTATAGCAAATTCCCACTGGCTATCTATTTTGGACTGATGCTAAAGCTGAAACTCCAATATTTTGGCCACCTCATGCGACCAGTTGACTCACTGGAAAAGTCTCTGATGCTGGGAAAGGTTGAGGGTGGGAGGAGAAGGGGACGACCAAGAATGAGATGGCTGGATGACATCACTGACTCTGTGGACATGAGTTTGAGTGAACTCCGGGAGTTGGTGATGGACAGGGAGGCCTGGCGTGCTGTGATTCATGGGGTCGCGGAGAGTTGGACACGACTGAGTGACTGAACTGAACTGATCTATTTTATATATGGTAGTGTTTATTTTTCCATGCTATTCTCTCCATTCGTCCCACCTTCTTCTTCCCCACCCGCCCCACCTCCCCATGTCCACAAGTCTATTCTCTATGTCTGCGTCTCCATCGCTGCCCTGCAAATAGATTCATCAGTAGCATCTTTCTAGATTCCATACCTATGTGTTAATATACAATATTTGCTTTTCTCTTTCTGACTTACTTCACTCTGAATAATAGGGTCTAGGTTCATCCACCTCATTAGCACTGACTCAAATGCTTTCCTTTTAATGGCTGAGTAATTTTCCATTGCATTTATGCACCACAGCTTCTTTATTCATTCATCTGTCAATGGACATCTAGGTTGCTTCCATGTCCTAGCTATCGTAAACAGTGCTGCAATGAACACTGGGATACATGTGTCTGTTCAAAAGTTATGATTTTCTGAGGTTATGTGCCAGTAGTGGGATTGTTAGGTCATATGGTAGTTTTAGGGCTTCCCCAGCAGTTAAGAATCCACCTGCAATGCAGGAGCCACAGGAGCTGCGGGTTTGAGCATTGGATCGGGAAGATCACCTGGAGGAGGGCATGGCAACCCACTCCAGTATTCTTGCCTGGAGAATCTCATGGGCAGAGGAGCCTGGCAGGCTACAGTCCATAGAATCATAAAGAGTCAGACATAACTGAAGTGACTTAGCACATATGCACACACATGGTAGTTTTATTTCTAATTTTTAAAGGAATCTCCATACAGTCTTCCATAGTGACTGTATCAATTTACATTCCCACCTACAGTGCAAGAGGGTTCTTTCCCTTTTCTTCACACCTTCTCCAGCATTTAGTGTTTGTAGAATTTTTTGATAATGGCCATTCTGACCTGTGTGAGGTGATATCTCGTTGTAGTTTTGATTTGCATTTCTCTAATAATGCGTGATGTTGAGCATCTTTTCATATGTTTATTTGCCATCTGTATATCTTCTTTGGAGACATGTCTATTTAGGTCTTCTGCTCACTTTTTGATTGGACTGTTTTTCTGATATTAAGTTGAATGAACTGCTTGTGTAGTTTGGAAATTAATCCTTTGTCAGTTGTTTCATTTGCTATTATTTTCTCCTATTCTGGGGGTTGTCATTTCACCTTGTTTATAGTTTCCTTTGCTGTGTAAGAGCTTTTATGTTTAAACAGAAATATAGACCAATGGAACAAGATAGAAAGCCCAGAGGTAAACCCACGCACCTAGGGGCACCTTCCGTTCCGTTCCGTCGCTCAGTCGTGTCTGACTCTATGCGACCCCGTGGACTGTAGCCTACCAGGCTTCTCCATCCATGGGATTCTCCAGGCAAGAATACTGGAGTGGGTTACCATTTCCTTCTCCAGGGGATCTTCCCAACCCAGGGATCGAACCCGGGTCTCCCACATTGGAGGCAGACGCTTTAACCTCTGAGCCACCACCTTACCTTTGACAAAAAGGGCAAGAAAAGACAGTGGAGAAAAGATACTCTCTTCAATAAGTGGTCCTGGGAAAACTGGACAGCTACATGTAAAATAATGAAGTTGGTATACTTCCTAACACCATATACAAAGATAAACTCAAAATGGATTAAAGACCTAAATATAAGACCAGAAACTATAAAACTCTTAAGAGGAAAACATAGGCAGAACAGTCTATGACATGCTGCTGCTGCTAAGTCACTTCAGTCGTGTCCGACTCTGTGTGACCCCATAGCCCACCAAGCTCCCCATCCCTGGGATTCTCCAGGCAAGAACACTGGAGTGGGTTGCCATTTCCTTCTCCAATGGATGAGAGTGAAAAGTGAAAGTGAAGTTGCTCAGTCGTGTCCGATCCTTAGCAACCCCATGGACTGCAGCCTACCAGGCTCCTCTGTCCATGGGAGTTTCCAGGCAAGAGTACTAGAGTGGGTTGCCATTTCCTTCTCCGGTCTATGGAATAAATCAGAGCAAAATCCTCTATGACCCACACTAGAGTAATGAAACTAAAAACAAAAATAAACAAGTGGAACTCCTCCAGTATTCTTGGTTGGAAAATCCCATGAAGAGAGGAGCCTGGCATGCTACAGTCCATGGGAAGGCAAAAGAGTCAGACAGGACTTAGCTACTAAACAACAGCAAACTCAGCCAATATTCTGGCTTCTCACTTGCTTGTCCTCTTTAAATTCAATGACCTTTACCTTTCTGTGAAGCCACTCACTACTTTCCGCCCATTTCCCCAACTTTCTAACTGAATAACTTCCAGCGCGTGTATACTTCAGCTTCAAGGACTCCAGGCCCTTGATTGCACTCTTTCCCTGCTAGTTTCTTCTGCTTTCCACTTCCCATCCCTTCAGAGACTACAGTCTTGCACTCTTGTCCTTCTGTTGCACCTATCCAATAAAACCCAACCCAACATCAGAAATAATAATAATAGCTAACATGGACTATATACAGTCAGCAAAAATAAGACCAGGAGCTGACTGTGGTTCAGATCATGAACTTCTTATTGCTAAATTCAGACCTAAATTGAAGAAAGTAGGGAAAACCACTAGACCATTCAGGTATGATCTAAATCAAATCCCTTATAATTATAGAGTGGAAGTGACAAATAGATTCAAGTGATTAGATCTGATAGACAGAATGTCTGAAGAACTACGGACAGAGGTTTGTAACATTGTACAGGAGGCTGTGATAAAAACCATCCCCAAGAAAAAAAAGTGCAAAAAGGCAAAATGGTTGTCATAGGAGTCCTTACAAAGAGCTGAGAAAAGAAGTGAAAGGAAAAGAAGACAATGAAAGATATATCCACCTGAATGCAGAGTTCCAAAGAATAGCACGGATAGATAAAGCCTTCCTCAGTGATCAATGCAAAGAAATAGAGGAAAATAATAGAATGGGAAAGACTACAGATCTCTTCAAGAAAATTAGAGATACCAAGGGAATATTTCATGCAAAGATGGGCTCAATAAAGGATAGAAACAGTATGGATCTAACAGAAGCAGAAGATATTAAGAAGAGGTGGCAAGAATACACAGAAAAACTATACAAAAAAGATCTTCACGATCCAGATAACCATGATGGTGTGATCACTCACCTAGAGCCAGACATCCTGGAGTGCAAAATCAAGTGGGCCTTAAGAAGCATTACGATGAACAAAGCTAGTGGAGGTGATGGAATTCCAGTTGAGCTACATCAAATCCTAAAAGATGATGCTATGAAAGTGTTGCACTCAATATGCCTGCAAACTTGGAAAACTTAGCAGTGGCCACAGGACTGCAAAAAGTCAGTTTCCATTCCAATCTCAAAGAAAGGCAATGCCAAAGAATATTCAAACTACCGCACAATTGCACTCATCTCACACTCTAGCAAAGTAATGCTCAAAATTCTCCAAGCCAGGCTTCAACAGTATGTGAACTGAGACCTTCCAGATGTTCAAGCTGAATTTAGAGAAGGCATAGGAACCAGAGATCAAATTATCAACATCCATTGGATCATAGTAAAAGCAAAAGATTGCCAGGAAAACATCTACTTCTGCTTCATTGACTACGCTAAAGCCTTTGACTATGTGGATCACATGGGGACAACAGAGGATGAGATGGCTGGATGGCATCACCGACTCAATGCACATGAGTTTGGGTGAACTCCAGGAGTTGGTGATGGACAGGGAGGCCTGGCGTGCTGCGATTCATGGGATCTCAGAGTCGGACATGACTGAGGGACTGAACTGAACTGAACTGATGTGGATGACAATAAACTGTGGAAAATTCTTTAAGAGATGGGAGTACCAGACCACCTCACCTGCCTCCTGAGAAATCTGTATGCAAGTCAAGAAGCAACAGTTAGAATCAGACATGGAACAACAGACTGGTTCCAAATTGGCAAAGGAGTCCATCAAGGTTGTATATTGTCACCCTGAATATTTAAATTGTATGCAGAGTACCTCATCCGAAATGCCAGACTGGATGAAGCTCAAGCTGGAATCAAGATTGCCAGGAGAAATATCAATAACCTCAGATATGCAGATGATACCACCCTTATGGCAGAAAGCAAAGAAGAACTAAAGAGCCTCTTGATGAAAGTGAAAGAGGAGAGTGAAGAAGCTGACTTAAAACTCAACATTCAAAAAACTAAGATCATGGCATCCAGTCCCATCACTTTATGGCAAATAGATGGGGAAACAATGGAAACAGTGACAGACTTTATTTTCTTGGACTCCAAAATCACAGTGGATGGTGACTGCAGCCTTGAAATTAAAAGATTCTTGCTCCTTGGAAGAAAAGCCATGACCAACCTAGACAGCATATTAAAAAGCAGAGACATTATTTTATTGACAAAGGTCCGTCTGGTCAAAGCTTTTTCCTGTTGTCATGTATGGATGTGAGAGTTGGACCATAAAGAAAGCTGAGGTGCCAAAGAATTGATGCTCTTGAACTGTGGTATTGGAGAAGACTCTTGAGAGTCCCTTGGACTACAAGGAGATAACACCAGTCAATCCTAAAGGAAATCAGTCCTGAATAGTCATTGGAAGGACTGATGCCGAAGCTGAAGCTCCAATACTTATGGCCACCTGATGGGAAGAATTGACTCATTAGAAAAGACCCTGATGCTGGGAAAGATTGAAGTCAGGAGGAGAAGGGGACGACAGAGGATGAGATGGTTGGATGGTTATCACCGACTTGATGGACATGAGTTTGAGTAAGCTCCGGGAGTTGGTACTGCACAGGGAAACCTGGTGTGCTGCAGTCCATGGGGGGTCGCAAAGAGTCGGACACAACTAAGCGACTGAACTGAACTGAACATGGACTGTGTGCTTACAGTACACAGTATTCCAGATGTTCTTCTAAGTTTAAGGAATTGTCTCTTTAAATCTTCATAACACCTTGTAAGGTAGGTATTTTTATTATTTCCATTTTGCAGATAAGGAAAATAACGTGCAGTTTCTGTCTACTGAGTAATGTCTCTAGAATATGAACCCAAGCAGTTTGCCACTAGAACCCAAGCTCTTAACTACTGCTTTAGACTGTCTTCCAACCAATTGTCTTCTCCCCCTGAGCCATTTTATGGACAGAGTAGGTTTGGCTAGATGGAGAGTATAGAAAGTACTCATCTTAGCCCTGGGTTCAGTAAGTAACTCTCTTGACACTCTTCCAGCTAAGTCATTAAACAGAAAGTTTTCAACCATTTAAAAAAAGTAAAAACATCCTTAGCTTTCAGGCCTAAGCTTGCCCAACTCTGCTCTAGATGGTTCACAAGATTTTGCTATGCCCTTAGGTTACAGTGGAGTCACACAGGAATTCGAATCCGAGCTTTAGTACTTACTGGTTATGTGGCCTTGGGCATGTATCTCCCCTCTCACTTTTAAAGGAGATTTTCTGGAAGCCTCAAAGAGTGCTTCCACTTATATTTCATTGGCTGAAACTCAGTCATAGGGGTCTACCTAACTCAAAGGGAGGCTTGGAGTTTAGGCTAGATGACCATATGTGCCCAGGTGAAAATTGGGGTTTTGTTACTGAGGCTGCAGGAGGGTATGGGTGATGGGGTAGGAAACACAATTTGTCATACATTTCTTATCTACAGCCCTGTCTGAATATTCTCTGAGCCCTGGAATAGGCTCTTGCATTTTGATGTTTCTATCTTATGCTGAGCTAATGTGTAGCTCCACTTATTATCTAGTTCTGTTGAAGCTGAAGTTCTAATACTTTAAACCAGACACTGAACTTAGTCACAGCTACCTGCTTGGAAACATGCCTCATGGATTAATGATCATAAAGTTATGTGAGAGAAACCAGACTTTAAAGTCCAAGGAGTCTCTGCACAGCCTGTGTAAACTCCTGTTAGCATAGACAAAAAGTGTCATCCCCCAAATTTTTAGGATGCTGCCATTTCAGATTTCTTTTGTCATGTTCAATTTTCCATACTCTTCCAAAGTTCTGGATCAAATTTAGGCTTCCCTGGTGGCTCGGCTGGCAAAGTTATGGATTGGATTCTGAGGTTAACACATTTCTGGTGATGACAGTGCTTTGGAGAATGAAGTGTAAACATGGACTTTTTCTACCATGATAGTCAGTAAAAATTCAAAATAAATAGATATGATGATTTTAAATATTTTGCTTTAGGCTTTTTTTCTCCACAGTACCTGGGCTTTTTTTAAAGTTGACAATGGTGATATTTGAGTAAATGGTGCCTTGGTTGACCATCTCCAAAGGATTCTTGATAAGCTGAATCTTATTGAAGATCTTTGTCTTAGTATCTGTTATCAAAGTACTTATCTAGATACAAGAGGAAGTCTTCCAAAGTCATAAAAAGAATCATGCAGAAATGGTTTCTACAGAGCACTTGGAGTTGTTGCTCAGTCTCTGAGTTATATCTGACTCTTTGCAGCCCCATGGACTGCAGCATGCCAGGCTGCTCTGTCCCCCACTATCTCCCAGAGTTCACTCAAATTCATGTCCATTGAATCAGTGGTGCTACCTAACCATCTCATCCTCTGATACCCCCTTCTCCTTTTGCCTTCAATCTTCAAGCATCAGGGTCTTTTCCAGTGAATTGGCTCTTTGCATCAGGTGGCCAAAGTATTAGAACTTCAGCTTCAGCAGAACTAAAGAATAAGTGAAGCCACACATCAGCTCAGCATAAGGTAGAAACATCAAAATGTAAGATCAGAGGATATTCTTCAGCTTAGAAATTCAGGTCACATAGCAAGAGTTCTGGTTATATTAGTATATAGCAGATTTTCCCCCCAAACTTAGTTCAGTTCAGTTGCTCAGTCGCGTCCAACTCTTTGAGACCCCATGGACTGCAGCACACCAGGCTTCCCTGTCTATCAACAACTCCCAGAGCTTGCTCAAACTCATGTCCATAGAGTCAGTGATGCCATGCAACCATCTTATCCTCTGTCGTCCCCTTCTCCTCCTGACTTCAATCTTTCCCAGCATCAGGGTCTTTTTCAATGAGTCAGTTCTTCCCATCAGGTGGCCAAAAGTATTGGAGCTTCAGCTTCAGCATCAGTCCTTCCAATAAATATTCAGGGTTGATTTCCTTTAGGATTGACTGGTGTGATCTCCTTGTAGTCCAAGGGACTCTCAAGAGTCTTCTCTAGCACCACAGTTCAAAAGCATCCACAGAACACACTGCTTTACAGATGCCCAGAAAAGAGGTAATTACAAAAGGTTATATATATCACATCAAAAAATAATAGAGTGGGGGCTTCCCTGGTGGTCCAGTGGTTAAGAATCTTCCTTGCATTGCAGGGTACATCCCTTGTCCAGGAAGATTCTACATGCTGCAACTACTGAAGCTCATGTGCTCTAGAGCCTGTATTCCATAATGAAAGAAGCCACCACAATAAGAAGCCCACACACCTCAGCTAGAGAAAAACCCTCATGAAGCAATGAAGACTGAGTGCAGGCAAAAACCATAATAATTATATATTATTAAAAAATATTAGGGTGGCATATGGGGTCTTAGTTTATTTGAATTTAGAGGGGGTAAAACTTTCTATCTGGATGGAAATGACATGATCTTATACTGTTACGGAACAAAAAGAACATGCTTTATTTACACAATTTATATACTATGATTTTGTGTTTCTGACAGTTGGTAAAAACTATTTTGCTTTTGTGGAAATAGTGGGAGCACATGTCTGTCTGTTGGGCTTCCCTACTTCAAAGCTGGTTTATGCTGAAATGTATCCTCTCCAAAATGGAAAAGTATCATCTTCTTGAGGGCTTTATTTGATGATGTTATTATCATGTTAACCAGAGACATCTGGGTTTTATGTGTTTTGGGTCACCTAGAGTATCTACAGTTATAGAATGAATTGATTTATTGTGAAGTTGATATATAAATGACTTTTCTTGGATGCCTGATGATTCTTTGCTGCTAAGTAATGCATCTTTGGACTTTGAGAATGGGATCATATTAAAAAGAAACCTACAGAAATACTTACTAAGGCTTTCATCTATAAATTCTTTGAGGGATAATGAAGAAGTCAGTCTACTTGATCTGACAGGCTTTTTATTCTCTCTAAAAAGATAGATAAACAAAATGCATTTTCCCCAGTTGTAAAAGTAATCCATATTTATTATAGAAAAAGAACACAGACAAAATTACAAAGGAAAAAATTAAAATCATCCATAGGCCCACTCCCCAGCAATAACAATGTTAAACCCTTTGACAAACATCCTTTGAGATGTTCAAATTAAATTATAATTGTCTTTGAACTGGTTAAACATACCCAGTGGGATACCCTAAAGTGATTTGTGGATAGGGTTGTGGTGGTGGAGAGGGAGGGCTTGCTTTAGCCTCACTATTACCCAACAACTGCTCTCACTTCACACTCTGCTGGAAGGAACATCTGTAAAACATGAGTCTTCTTAAATGTACTAATTGCTAATCTTCAGCACATACCCAAACAATCCTTTCAGTATGTGTTTGTCAATACTTTTTGGAGATATTTGGTTTCTAGGATGACATTTTGTGATGCCTTGATAATAGGAGCAGTAGAGGCATTATTTCCTTAAAAATAGGAGCACATTTCCCTCTGCTGTGTGAGAGAGGTGTGACATTGAAGGATATGGTCCTATCATCTCACATTATAGCAGCCACTTCCCTGCTTTCTGAAATCCATGAGGTCCATGCCACAAGCAAAGACACAAAACATTTGCTGAGCCACTTTATATCTTGGTGTGTTGGAATGGACATTAGTGGTGGTGTTTGCTTATGAAGACATGAAGACTTCTGGGGCAATCATCTTTGTATTCCCTCTAATACCACACAGTGCCTGAAGCCTAGTAGTTGAATCGTATTTAACAAGAATATTGGGCTTCCCGGTGGCTCAGTGGTAAAGAATCTGCCTGCAATGCAGAAGATGTGGGTTTGATCCCTGAGTTGGGAAGATCCCCTCAAGATCCTCTGAAATGGCACCCCACTCCAGTGTTCTTGCCTGGGAAATCCCATGGACAGAGGAGCCCAGTGGGCCACAGTTGCAAAGAATCGGATGCGATATAGCGACTAAATAACAGTGAGAGTATTAGCAGTGGTGTTAAGAACAATCATCAAAGAGCACTTGAGGACATATATTGACATTAGCTCATTTCTGATGCCACTTAACCACATAAGAAATCCAGACTTCAGCCATGATTGTCACCCTTCCTAGATGTGATGCTAGCCCCAATAACTTAACTACTAGGAATGGAGGTAGGTATAGGAATCATCCATAGACAATACAAGGACACAGCTGCAATGTGCAGCCCTTCGCCACTTAATTCTGCCCTTTCTACCATGAGGTGTCCTTCTAATGGCGAAAGGTTGTCACCTGCTGTCTTGGGAACGTTCAGGAAAAGAAATGCATGTACAGAAAAAGTACTTTGTTTCTGCATTACGTGAGGCATAGTTTTTCAAAGTGCAATCTCAAGACTATTTGCACCTGAATCCCCTCTATTGCCTTATAAAAATGCAGGGTTCTAGGTTTTTAATTTGGTAGTGCTGAGTCTTTGTTGCTTTGAGTGGGCTTTCTCTACTTGCACTGTGCACACTTCTCATTGAGAGAGCTTTTTGTAGAGCACAGACTCTAGGGTGTGTGGGCTCCAGTAGTTGTGGTGCATGGGCTTAGTTGCTCCAAGGCATGTGGGATCTCAGTTCCTGGACCAAGGATCGAATCCATGTCCCCTGCATTGGCAGGCAGATTCTTGACCACCAAGGAAGTTCCAAAACGCAGGTTCATGATTCCCGTTCACAGCTGTGGTAATTTTTTTTAAAGATACCCAGAAGTAAATATGAGAAATGTGTAGGATCTATCTGAAGAAAGCTTTCAAAAATTGTAGTGAGAGTCATCAAAGAAGATTTTAGTACATAGAAAAGTATACAGTATCTTACTGTGTGAAGGAAGATGTACCCTCAACACTATACATTAAGTTGAAAGAGAATTTTAACTGGTAAAAATATTTGTAATAGATAAAATAGCTAATTCCTGACTATATGAAATGCTTTTAGTAAATGAAATCCTTTATTGATGAATATTTAAGTTGCTTATAATCTTTCGCTCTTATCAACCATAGTAAAATGAATGATTTGTGCCTAGCTCATTTCACATGTATATAACTATAAAGTCCTAGAAGTGGAAATTCTGAGTTAGAATTTTTTGTGTTTGTAATTTTGATGAAGATTGCCAAGTTGCCCTTCATAGAATTTTATTTAATCAGACATTATCATAAGTCATGTAAGACAAAGCCTATTCCCTTACCAACAATGTCATCAAACTTAATAAGGTTAAAGATCTTTCCTTCAGAGATATTTGTATTTCTTTTTCTGATAACTGCCTCTTCATGTCTCTCCCTCTTTGCATGTTAAGAAAAGTAGTCCTTGCTTAGAGATTAGTTGCAAATACTTGACCCACATAATTATTTGTCTTTTAACTATGGTGATTTGGGGGTTTCCCACATGGCACTAGTGGTAAAGAACCTGCCTGCCAACTCAGGAGATGGAAGACTCGGGTTCGATCCCTGAGTCAGGAAGATCCTCTGCAGAAGGTCACGGTAACCCACTCCAGTATTCTTGCCTGGAGAATCCCCATGGACAGAGGAACCTGGTGGGCTATAGTCAACGGGGTCGCAAGAGTCGGACAGGATTGCAGTGACTTAGCACATAGCACACATGGTGATTTTTGCCATGCTGAAAAAATTTTAATTTATATAGCTAAATTTTATTGCTTTTAGATTTCTTATACATATTTTTTGAGATGGGTATCAGTTTTTTTTCCAGGTGGCTACCCATTGCCCCAACTCAATTTATTGAATAATCCATGTTTTCCTCCACTGACTTCAGGTGCTCCATTTATCACATATTAAATTCAATATATATTTAGGTTTATTTTGGGAATTTCTATTGTTTCATTGAATTATCTACCAACTCATTTGCAGTACCATAGTGTTTTATTTATTGCAAGTTTATAATATGTTTTAATATGCCAGAGGGCTTGTCTCCTTTCATTATCCTTTTTCAGAAATTCCCTGATTTTCTTACTTGTTCACTTCATTAAAAAAAAAAAGAAAGCCTGAGAGATTGTTAAATTTAACTTAAGGAGAATTGACATCTTTTTGATGCTGATTCTTCCTATCCAAGTATATAGTATTCCTTGTTCAAGTATTCTTATGTGTCACAAGTATTTTAAAGTTTTCTTCATATCAATCTTGCACATTTCTTGTATTTATTGCTAGGGATTTACCTTCTTTTGGTGGCCATTGTAATTGAGTATATCTTTCATTAAATCTCACTGCTGGTTGTTTGTATACGTGAAAGCTATTTTAATTATGTACCTAGATAGTGCACTGAATTCACTTATTCTCTGTAACAGTTTCTCAGTTGATGATCTTGGAGTTGCCAAGTGTTCAATCATATCTGAAAATAATACCAATTTTACCTCCTCCTTTCCAATTTTTAAACTATTTTCTTTAGTCTGGTTGCAATGCATGCATGCATATGTTTCTTTGTTTTCCATTTTTGTAATTCATTAATTTCTGCTTTTACTTCTTTCCTTCTGTTTTTGTTTGGTTTACTTGTTATATCTCATACTTTTTCATAACCTTGGATGTTAATTTTCTTCTGAGCACTGTTTCAGCATTATTCTGGAGTTCCTGGTTTGTAGAATTTTCATGATAGCAATTTTGTAGATACTCTGAAATTTTGGTTTGGATTTCTTATTTAATCCAAGAATTGTTTGAGATTTGGAGGGAGGTCCTATTATATACATTTTATTTCTCTTTCATGAGAAAAGTTATGTTTTCTATCTTTACTTTTTGGAATTTTCTTTATAGATAATATAGTCAAATTTTATAAAAGTTCACATTAGAACTTAATATTATCAAAGAAAACTTAGATATAGATAATTATTAGTACACTATTGTACACACAAGAAACCAGTAATGAATGTTTCATCTAGCAAAGGATAAAACGAGAATTTGTGTAGCTTGGAAACCATGGAATTTAGTTGGGGGTAGGGGTGAGCTGCAGATGAGCTGGTGGCCAGCAGGAAGACCAGTCAAGGCATTCTGACCCTTAGGCACTTTCATGTGTCAGAAAGAGCAGTTCCAGTTGTTTCAGGCCTCTTCAGAAGGCTGAGTTCTGCTGTCAGCATGGGTGCCAGGCTCTGGCAGTGTCCTTTGTTATACTGTCCATCTTAGTTATGCCAGGTTTGTACCATTTCCCTTCTCAAAAGGCATTTCTTTCTTAATATGTCAATGAAAAATTGAAAGTTGCTCAGTTGTGTCCAACTCTGCTACCCCATGGACTGTAGTCCCCCAGGCTCCTCTATCCATGGAATTCTCCAGGCAAGAATACTGGAGTGGGTAGCCATTCCCTTCTCCAGCGGATCCTTCCGACCCAGAGATCGAACCCAAATCTCTTGCACTGCAGGTAGATTCTTTACTGTCTGAGCAACCAGAGAAGCCTATATGTCAATTAAGTCTACCACAATATATTTTCTATCTCTTGTTTTTTAAATTACTGATCTCTCATGGACCAAGGTGAATTAGTTTCCTCCTCTGTGTTTTATTTTTCCTTATATCCTTTACAGATTTTACTTAATATTGTTGCAAGGTTATTTGATCCACAGAGTTCATAACTGTTCACTTTTATTTTGAATTGTAACCATTACGGAATGCCCCATTCCACCCCATTTCCTGCCGATTTAGGCCTGAATCCAGCCTAAGAAGTTGCTGGTTGTTTTTGTCTCTTTACTCATCCTTCTATCTTCAACCCTTGTGAATCATTTTGTAGGTCTTTTATATGGCATAGATTTGAGTGCTTTGTGGTTCAGTCTGAAATTATTTTTCTCTAGTTTAGCTCATTTACATTAGTTTGATATATTTGGTCTTAGTTATGCCATAGTTATACTCTCCATATTTATACCTTTTAAAGTATTTTACTATAGACTCCTTGCTTTGTTTTTTGTGTGTAGGTTTCTGTGAGGTTTGTATTTTTGTTCCCACGGTTATTTACATTTGTAATACCTTGACTTTGTAATATCCTCCATTTCCTATTTATTTAGTCAAACTGGTTGTGTTTTTCTTTTTTTTGGCCATGTTGCATGGCTTGTGGGATCTTAGCTCCCTAACCAGGGATCAAACCTGGGCCACCTGTGTTGGAAGCATAGCATCCTAAGCACTGGACTGCCAGCGAATTCTGAGCTAGCCTTTCAGCATCTGTAATTCTCTAAGTGATGACAGACTGATAAACTAGACTTCATTAAAATTAAAAGCTTCTGCTCTGCAAAAACAATGTCATGAGATTAAGAAGACAAGCCACAGACTGGGAGAAAATATTTGCAAAATACATCTAATAAAGGACTATTCCCCAAAATATACAGCAAACAATCTGACTTAAAAATGGGCTAAAGACCTTAACAGATACTTCATCAAAGATTATACAGTTGTCAGATAAGTACATGAAATGATGTTCCACATCAATTGTCACCAGGGAAATGCAAATTAACCCCCACCTATTAGAATGACTAAAATTTGGAGCATTGATAACACCAAATGCTGGCAAGGATGTGGAGCAGAAGTCATTCATTGCTGGTGGGAACACAAAATGCTATAGCCACTTTGGAAGACAGTTTGGTAGTTTCTTGTAAATTAGACATACTCTTAAGATTCAGCAGTTTCACTCCTTGGAGTTCAAAACTTATGTCTATAGTAAAACCTGCACATGGATGTATATAGCAGCTTTGTTCATAATTTCTGAACTTGGAAGCAACCACAATGTCCTTTTAAGTGAGTGGATAAGTAACTGTGATCCACCCAGACAGTGGAATATTTTTCAACACTAAAACGAACTATCAAGCCATGAAAAGACATGAATGAAACTTAAATACATAATTAGTAAGTGAAAGAAAAGGCCACATACTGTATGATCCCAACTATGACATTCTAGAAAATGCAAAGTATGGGAACAAGAAAAAAGTCAGTGGTTACCTAGGGGTAAGGGGTGGGACTGTATGAGGAAGAACCAGTGGGTGGAGCACAGACTTCCAGGAGTGAGAATGCATGGTGGAATAGATGCCATTGCACCTTTATAAATTTACAATGGTGATAGTAAGCCAAATCGTTCATAAAGGGTGATTATGTCTCAGTGTAGGTTCATCACTTGTAACAAATATACCATTCTAGTGGGGATGTTGATAATGGGGGAGACTGAGCAGGAAGAAATTCTCTATCTTCTCAATTTTGCTTTCAACACAAAATTGCTCTTAAAAAGAGTCATAAAATTTAATTAAAAAAGGGGTGGTGGGGTTAGGAATAGGGTAGAAGGTATCCTTCTCATAGGAAGCAGGAGCCTGGTTTTGATACTTTTAACTATTTTTTTCCCCTAATACAAGAGATTATAAAAACCAAGTTGAGTGATCCCTTAACCAAGATAATTTTAAACTGAGTTGTGGACGATAAACCATTCTAATTCTTCAAGTGGCAAGCTAAATGTAAATACAAGAGATTATAAAAACCAAGTTGAGTGATCCCTTAACCAAGATAATTTTAAACTGAGTTGTGGACGATAAACCATTCTAATTCTTCAAGTGGCAAGCTAAATGTAAGCTGCTTGAGGCTAGGGAGATAAGTCTATCACTATGGGCTTAATAAGCTATTGATGAATATAAACTTATCACATGGGACTCAGAATCACCTCAATGTAAAGCTACTTGCTCCAGTTTGGAATGCTTGCTGCTTTTCTTAAATTCAGCCTTAAAAAACAATGTGTATGTGTATTAACAATGTGAAAACAACAACAAACAATGCATATGAACTGTTGCTAAACCGTGCCACTGTGCCAGAATAAGTGACATTACATGGAACAAATTAAATACTTTTGAGGGATGTAAATTCCTAACCCTGCTAAAAATTTTACTCTTCAAAACAAATTTTATCTGTTAAATTTTAAGCTGAATTAAGTAGTAATGATACTTAACTGAACAGACCATTCTCACTCAGTCAACCCTGTCTGTGCCTTCTCACACCTTTGGCCATTTTACACGTTCCTGTTTTTGAAATCAGACTTCAAATTTTCTGCAGCTTGCATTATTGTTTTGCAAATTATACACTACAATTCTAACATACTAACAACTATTTTAAGTTCAAAAGGCCAGAAAGGTAGTATCAATTACACTTCTGTGGGCTCTGGTCTCCGCCGTATGGAATACATAATGAATGGACAAATGTTCCCCACCACTATGGTGATATTCTCCATTGGGATAGCTTTTACTTCATAAGTATAATTACGATTCCAAGTCTGATTTACATGATGACATGATTTAATGAAGCTGCAAATACACAAATTTATATTTAAAACAAAACACCAAAACCACTTTAACAAAAACTAGTTTTATTTTAAAATTAAGTGCATAGCACTCATCTAATTCCATTGGTGTGGACTTTAGCACCATACTTGCTATTTGCAATTAATGTCATAACAGATATATTTTGGTTTGCAGTCTATATTTGAGTAGTGTTTATTTAGTGGACTTTGGTAAAGCCCTTTATACATATCATTAATGTCTTCACAGTACATATTTAATGATGGTCCGGTAATCTCAAAAAACAAAAAACCTGCTTTAAAGACTAATCAATAAATTAAACAAAACAAAACCCACACAAGTCCCCCCACCCATAGCCCCCCAAAGCTAGCAGTTGTGAGTTGTATTTATACTGAAACCTAATGTTTTAAAAATAGTACTGGTTTCTCCAACCACCCCATCCCACCCTACCCTGGGTATGCAGCAATAGTAACCAATTATTTATTTTACTCTCTCCCCCCACCCAAATTAGTCCAGTGTTCTTTAGCTTTTTAAAATATAAACTGGGAAAGTGTTACAGGCTTTTTAAAAAGGCATATTCTTCTATAACAAGAATGACATTTAAACCAATCAGTAAAAGCATTTGACAAGACATTTAAATTACCATAGGCACCAGTTGTTGTTTCAAGTTGGGATCTCTATCCCAATATCTTACATTCATAGTATTATTGAGGTAGTTAAAATACTGAAAATTGGACTCCAGGTTGCTAGGTTCTGAATGTGAATGATATATTCTCTTTTGAACCCACTTTCCCCCAAATAATTCAAGTTCTCTTGAGGTAAGGACTACCAAAATCCAATAAGCAGCCTTCTGTAAAGAGAAAAGTGATGATACTTTCAGAAAACAATTTTCATGCTTGAAAAATCTGCCATGAGTGAGTGTTCTTACCTGAGTAGTTTTTCATTTTATCTACCAGACTAATAAATCCATATCATGCCCTATGTACTCTAATAATAAAAGTTACCTTTCATTTAAGGAAAGGATAATCTGTAAGAACTCACGCGGACAGAAGCCACCCACCCACATTCATCTACTGGAGCCATCTGGATCAACCCATTGCTGTGATGAGTCCCTTCCCTTCCTAACAAAAGCCATTGGCTTGATTATTGAGACTCCTGCTGCATACCCATAACATCTTTATAATAAGAAGCTTGTCTTCAATGCATATTATGGCAGTCACATACCTGCCATGCAGTTTCCCTTCTATTCAAGTGCTATCTTTAAAAAAAACAAAAAAAAACACAAACAAAATGACACACTTTACTAATTTTTCTATCAGAAAGCTTCCCTCCACCAAATCTCTTCTCCCACAGATAAGAGCACAATGTATATAGTCTCAGTTATTACAAAGGTTTGTTGTTTTTTTTTTTTACTTTTTTTCAGTTTATTTCCTCCAAACTCTTTACCCCCAAATTGCCCTTGCTGTAATGACTTATTGCTGTTTTCACTCATTACCAATATAGTGAAATGTCCCAGGGCAGTTCTGGGGCCAATCCAATGAAAGTCACCTTGGCCTGCTTACACTTGACTAGCCGGATTCAAAGGCTGCTTATAAAACCTGTCTTCCATGTAACAAAGTGCTGCTCTAGCACAACCTGAGAACTACCCTGGCCGCATTCCACCTCAAAACAAACGTACGGGACTTTACTCTAGTACTGATATTTTACAGTTACACCTTCCCTTGAAAAAACTTTTTTAGAATAATATCAAATCTGAGTATAAATCATTGATTGCACTGAGAAATGCAAAACTTGTATGTGTATTATGAATGACAGGAACTACCACTTCATTCATTCTAAGCTACAATTATGTTCTCATTTGAAAACACACTCTAGCAGGAGTCTACTAACCTATGTTATTAAGGTAGTCATACTATAACATTCCCAAAGCATGGTGCATTACAGTTAAGTGTTTCCAAGTAGTACAAATTCCCTGAGTTAAATGTGTTTAATTCTAAAGACTTGAGGTTGATCACAGGGGAAAAAACAACAAAAATGTATGACCATGATTTTAAGAAATCTACTCCAATCTTAATTTTAGTACAAAAATCCAGATACCTATACTATCTGTGATAGGGAGTTATTTAGAATATCTAAAAAAAAAATTTTTTTAACCACGCTGACTGGTATAGCAAAGAAATTCATGAGTTGAAACTTAGTCAGAAATTCATTTGCAGATGCAGATCAAAAATATAAATCAAAACTGGAGACTAAAAAAAGGATCTCTTCAAAAACTAATACTGTAACTTTCCTTCATAAAAAGAATGTTTGGCAAGTCCACAGATAAACATTAATCTCTGACATATAAGCCAACATTAGGCCCAGAGCCCACCACAGGTCAAATCTTGAAACAGCAAATTTGGAGTCTGTCCAAATTTCCTGTTGGGTTGAATATTTTTGAAATATTTGGACCATCACTTGGGGCTTTAAAATGCGTCATACAGAAATCTGTTTTAACAGGATTTGACATATACGCTGTTGAAGTGTTTGCAGTGTTACCTTGGTCCTCTCAGATATTCACGTGTGTTGGAAGGGATGGTCAGTCTTCTTGGAGCTGGCATCTGAAGAGTTCTGATGAAATTTGGATCCCTTTCCGTTTGAAGAGAAGTTTTACAAAAAGCTTGCCCCAGAGCTTCAAGTCACAAACAGTCTGGGTCAGGTCTTACCTTCACATAAAATCACCTTTCAAAGCACTGAGTAATGCAAGGGTAATGTTCATTTATCTGATAACTCCGGTTATAAGAAACATTCAGACAGGGTTTAACTTCTACCGGTATTGCCAGTGACATCCCAACACCAGTCGGCACATGCCCAAGGCCCTGAACACTAGTTTGGAAGCCAGCAGGACATGTCGGTAGTGTGTAAGATGAGGTGTGTGTAGTAGATACAATCTGCTGACAGCTTGGTTGTTCCGATACAGGATGGCGATACTGCAGTGAGGTCTGATGAGTCTGATGGAGATACTGAGGTTGCTGAAAGTGAACTGCCCGAGAAGGCTGGGAGGCTGTCTGGAACACGCTTAGTTGTGCTGGCTGAGGTCCTGCCTGTCCTCTCTGTTTGTTTGCTTCTTTCACATCATTATCATGAGCACTGCAACACAGACAGAAAGGAAACTTGTTAATAATGTTACTTGAGAAAAATCTGCAAGAAAGTCACACATCACCCCCAACTCCTTAACAGCTGGCTCCTTGGACTGCCCCACTGCCCAGGTAGCAGTCACTGCAACCATAATTCAACAACAGAACTCACTCTTAGCCTTCTGAAAGTTCCTTCCCTTGGTATAACCCTTGAGGACTGGCCGCTAGTAGCTTTGAGGGCTCTTTTCAGCTTGCGAGCTATGTTCACAATGAGCACGTAAATATGACTGACACTTTGAATTGTGAGGCCACCAGGATATCCCCAAAGATGTGGAAATGGGGACTGGAGCACAATTTACCTAGATGATCTCACAGTTGTGGACTCACACAAGAGCAGCTCCTTTCCTTATTATGTACCCAGAATCATACTAGCAATGACAGCCTCTACCTAGTTAACAGCCAAAACAAACTCCCCTTCTACTCAGTACTCCACTGAGTACTGCTCACCAGGGGCTTGCTTATGGCAGTAGGAAGCTGTCAGAGCAAGTATCCTAAAAGCTCTCGGCCTTTGAGAACTTGTTTCCAAGGCCCCCTTTATGTGAAGAATGTTAATAAGAAATTACAAACAAAAGAACAGAGAGGCTTACATCAATAGCCGTTCAATGCACTGCACTAAGAAATCCCAGGAGTAAGCTGTAAGACGATGCAGTCTTGTAGGCCACGTTGGAGAAAGACGAAGTATAATCCTTGAAGAAGCCACACATGCTGCAGCTACTAAAGAAGGTGCATAATTTAGAAAGGCATAATCTGTGGAGACATCAAAAATGAACCTAAGCAACAGAATACACAAGTCACAAGCTCACAAGTCACTTACTGGCATCTACAACTACTCACCTTGCAAAGATACTTCCAGGAAGTAATCTGCATACTTAGCCATGTAGAGTTTAGTTTTTTCTAAGCAAATCATTGGCCAGCCATCATGAAGATCTGTTTCATGTACTGCTTCGGAGAGATAATACTCAATGAAATGGGCAGCTGTTGGAAGGCAAAGGTTCCACTGAAAGGTTTCTAATAATAATAGTTCCATATGTAGCAAATTTTGTTTTGTTAATACTAGATTCATATTAGTCATACAACCCAGGCTGTTGAGCTGCTCCAGTTTAGGCACACTATCTTCTTTTTCTTCAAATTTACCTTATATGCAAAGGGAAATAAAAGCAAGAGAAAGAAAATGTTAGGCCAAATGATCAAAGTTAAGTCTAATTACTTAAATGGGATCTGCTATCTTAGTGCAAAGATTTAGATCCAAAGACATTTTCCCCCTACTCTGGGTAGATACAACTGTGCCAGAACTCTATGGTTCTCAAATCTTCATGTTTTTTCTCCCAGTGCCTCTGTTCCATACCCTTTACCCTCTCCTAAAAAAAAAAAAAAGGAATGTGTAAACATTTTGATCTATGTCCTATTGTGTAATGAAAACAGTCCTATGTGCCACTGAAAAAATAACTTTCATCTCAACAGCTGAATCTTTTCAGGAAATTTCTTTATGTGGGAAAGTGATAGTTGGTAAAAAAAAAAAAAAAACTTTTAGGACAAAGTTTAAAGTATTTAATGTCATAAAATTATCTGAAATAAAAAATAGCTAAGCTTCAAGAGTTTCATCTCAGCATATTTTCAGCAAAATCTGAGAGAGATATAAATAAAAGAAAAAAACAAACAGGTGAACATCTAACACAAACATTCCCATTCTACAAAGAACCCCTAATCCTCCTCTTCTGAATTAAACCAAAAATCTAGCTAAGTCTGTTATTTAAAAAAGGGGAAGATACTTTATACCACTTTTATATCCCCTTACTCAAGGCAGAATAGGCACAAATACTGAACCTGGTTATTTGAAGGCATTAACTTCTTTTCATGAAACTCACCCATATGTACAGCTGAGGAATAAAATGCCCCCTCTAGCCCTGACTAATTTTTCTATTGATTACGTATCATCTTGCACTTTAATTTCCCTCAAGTATTTTACTATATATAAATTATTCATTTTAGGTATTTCTAAAAGTCATGGCTGGAGAAAGTTCAAGTATAAAGTACTATTATGATTCTTCAAATGCAGCATTAGAACCAAAAGAATTATCTTCAAGTTTCTTTGGATCTTTGTTTCATGACCTTCCAAAGAAGAAGGGAAATTAAAATTAAAGGCTTCCACCTCCTAGCCTTATGTTCTTTTTTATATTAAGGTATAAAATCGTCATATTATACTGCAATTATTATAATTTCTCACAATAGTTTTTATACTTATTCATAATTATCGCTGTTAGAATGTTATATATTACTATGTAAAATTTTTGTTTTACTATTTTGATAGTTATTTCAATATATTTGGTTACTTTGGAAATCTTACAATTTTATTTTATCCATGTAAAAACATTTTTTGGAGAAGACCAGAAAGACTGCCAAACCAGAAGAAATCAAACCAGTTTCCCTGTGAAGTTTCTCTTTCAGAACCATACATTGAAATTCTGACAACAAATGGTAGTGGTCAGAACCACTCAGCCCAGGTGTTCAGTATATTGGAGTCAGAGAGGTCTGTTCAAGTCAGCCAGTCTCAGGGGTTGGGAAAAAACACTGCTAACTACCCTGGTCTTTGCTTAGGGAGGGGGAACTAGGGTAGAAGGTTTGTCTCCTATGCCAGGAACTCTAAGCTCATTGACTTTAATAAGAGTCTAGGTCCAAAGAGTTTAAAATTTCACTCCCACTCCAAAATTTTGAACTTTGTTAGATTTAAACCACTCTTAATATTGCTGCAAGTATGAGTTAATCCAAAAAACTTACATAATTCAGACTTTTCAATAATCTAGATAATGCTTCTCAGTTCAAATCACATAAAGATGAATTTCACAAGTTTTGCCAATGGCATTTATTAGCAGAGCTGAAAGCACTAAAGTGGTCTTAATGACAGTCATCCAGTATGATCACTGCATCAATATAGGAGAGGAACCCATTGTTCTCTGTATAACACAGTGGAATTCTTCAGAAGGAGAATGATTTAGGAATTTAGTTCAATCCATCTGGATGAATCATTAAGGCTTTCAAAGTACTCTATTTGTGTAGCAGCAGCAATACTGGCATTGAACTTCAAAGGAATACTGTAAAAGTTAATGAGTTTAAAGCGCCTTTGAAGAAATTAATATACCACAATTCACTGTTAAATTCAAGGATCAAGAAAATGTTTCATATTATTTCCTTGAACCTTTCAACACAGAAAACAAAATTGTGTATGACCAATTTCACAGCTCAAGAAACCAAGTTAACAAGGTTGGCCAACTCATTTAAGGTCAATTAAGTTGAGTCAAACCAAAAATGGAAGATTTATGCTTGAATTCCCAAATCTGCTTCCAGACCAAAGCTAAATGGGGACTCCTAGAATAGACAGGCATCTATATTATTAAGGATCCATGGGGTTTCTATATTTATAAAGCACTTGGCTATTAAAAGTATGAAGGTCTTTGCATCTCAATTTGCAAAGTTAAAAATAACCTGCACACTGCATAAATAACCATATTTGATATTTAAATTGAGGTTTAATTTTTGGGGGACACTGTTCATTATATATAGTAACATACTCATGGATGTTAAAGGAATTCAAAATGTGAGACAATGTCATGAGTACTTGCATTCATATACAGTTTTTATCGTGCTGAATGCTATGTGCATGACTATTTTAAATCTACTTATCCGTAATACCACATACAGATCACAAAGATCAGTTTCTTCAATTGAAAGGAAATACCAGAAGCCATGTGATTATATTGATAAAGGTACCAAACAGGAAATAAGGGCACAGGAAATTCACATCTGCTTCCCAGAAAATAAAGAATCAAGAGTCCCAGAAACAAAACATCAGGTTGTCTTTCCTTTATAGGAAATGCTCAATCTGCCGTGGAAACCAGCACATATTCAAAGTCAGGAGGGAATGGCAGGTATGTGGTAGTAGGGCATGGATTAGACAGATGTCATTGTGATCTCTGCCAACCCACATTTTGTCTTTTATTACTAAGGAGAAAATAAGACTACCAGTCTAACAAGAAAAAAATGGATAAGGAACCAGAAGACAGAATTCATAGAGGGGAAAAAAAAGGTTCTATTCTCACTAAAAATCGATACATAAATAGAATCATCTGTGACATACAGTTTTTCACCTATCAAATTGTAAAAAGCTTTGTCAACCCAGTACTGGTAAGCAAGAAGAAACAAGCACTTGTCACAGATTTTTGCTATTAAAAGCCTATAATCTCACTTTTGACTTCATCTTGACTTTAAGATCTTTTCTTAGTTACATAAAACCTTGAACAGGCTTCCTGGTGGTTCAGACAGCAGGAGACCTGGGTTTGATCCCTGGGTTGGGAAGATCCCCTGGAGGAGGGCATGGCAACCCACTCCAGTATTCTTTCCTGGAGAATCCCCATGGACAGAGAAGCCTGGCATGCTGCAGTCCACGGGGTCACAAAGAGTCAGACGTGACTGAGCAACTAAGCACACACAATACCTTGAGCAGATTATCAAAAGTCTCATGTTTAAGACCACTTCCATGCTCTCTACAAGTTCAATACTGATCACAGAAGCCAAGGGAGCCAGGGTATTATGTGTCAAGGAGTTAAGAGCTTGAGAATTTCCCAGGATAAATCAGTCTTTTCTGGAATGAGTTAAAATCTTTGGGGCTAGGGAGCCAGACTGAAGATTATAGAACACTTATGGAGGAATTAATCATTACAATGCTAACTTTTATGTTTCAATTTCATATGTGCTTTTAAATATACTACCCTACTTGATCCTTACAAGTTTGTAAGGTTAAGTGTCTTTATTTTCATTTTATAAGACTCAAGGGTTGTTGAAATTCATATTGCTGACATGAAATTCAACTCTGTATCCATACAGATTTCCCATAATCCCTGCTGTAAAAATACTACATGCCACTCTCCAGGTTGTAGGCCCTTTCTTCCTACCTGTAATAGTGAACATCCAAGCAGCTGGATATGCATTAGAACCTGAAACTTACCAAGCTGTGCTCCATTTTTAACCAAACTACCAAAGCCCTCCAACCTATTTCATAACTAAAATACAGCTGTTGCCAAGTCCTGTCAGCTGTAAGTTGTTCTTCACTTTTGTGCAACAGGTTGTCCATCTCAAAGCAGGGAGCAGCTGGGGGAGGGGGACATTCAGAGTTTAATCATTCTGAGATAAGAGAAACAAAGTTTGAATCAAGTTTATGATAACTAATTGGAGACTTGACACTGGAATTCAAATAGAAGAAGATAGAGTGTAAGAATGTAAGAAACAGTAGAAAGAACTCCACAAATTTAAAACGTACGTCAGATACTAAAAACAGACTACTGGTTTATAAGCATGTACTCTTGCCTAGAAAATCCCATGGATGGAGGAGCCTGGTAGGTTGCAGTCCGTGGGGTCGCCAAGGGTCAGACACGACTGAGCGCCTCCACTTTCACACATTGGAGAAGAAAATGGCAACCCACTCCAGTGTTCTTGCCTGGAGAATCCCAGGGACGGGGAAGCCTGGTGGGCTTCCGTCTATGGGGTCACACAGAGTCGGACACGACTGAAGTGACTTAGCAGTAGCAGCAGCAAGCATTTCTGTTGGAGTAACGTTAGACTTCACTAACTGGAAGGAGAAGAGATTTCAGTGGGCTACTAAGGGCCAGCCTCTTTGATTCCTGACCCCATTGAAGAGATGATAGCTTGAACTCCGTTTGACCAGTGACTACTTGGGAGGAGCTGAGACCCTGAGGGGCACCTATCTCACACTTTCCCACTCTCCAGTGGAAGAAGAACAATGTAAAAGCAATTCTCTCTCAGAGACAATAAGGTGGGGTCAGTAAAAAAAAGGGAGGAGGTATCTGACTCTTAGTAATAGATAGTAAACAATTCTCATCTGAACTCAGTAAACACAAATCCTAGAGCCTAGTTCCTAGAAAATGAGTCAAAAGTAACTATATACTACCACAGATTAAATCAAATAATCTTCAATAAAATAAACTGATCACGACCTTAACCTGACAGTTACAGAAAATTTAGAAAGAACTGAAAATGCCATTTCAATCAACCTAAGATGGTGCATAAATAGGAGATCCTTTCCCCAAATTGTGGAAACTGCAGAAACCTGGCACCAATGCCAAGCTCTGTATGGTGGCCAGAGCTCTTATTATTCAACTAGAGACCCTGGTGAACTCTGATAGTAATATGTAGTTTATAAATATCTAGTTTATAATCCCCAAGTCATTTTGTAAGGTACTAGTAAATTTTAGTCACAAATATAAGTCAGTCTATGAACTGACTATCCATCATTCATAATTTCACAGTCCATGGGCACAGACGAGGTAGGGCTTGGTAGTGATTGAAGGACAGTGATGGCCACAGCAGGCAAAAAATTTTTCATTACTGATCCCAAGATTTTAAAATAACCTAACTTGCATGTTTGATTTCCTGTGTTTCTCAACTATAACCAATCCTAAAATAAACTAATATTGTACAGGATATCAGGAAGCCATTCCGTGTGGATTCTCACACATTTTTGATAAGCCAAGTATGGGTTTTTCCAACCCTATGCAAACTGCTAAATCACAAATCATCATAGTGATGAAACACAGAACTGTACACATGACTGCTTATAAGGATAAAACCTTAATTAAAGGTTAAATTAAAGGTTAATTATAAATGTACAAACATTACCTCTGGCTTTCTGGATGGTGGCGAGAGAAGCCACCTCTAGATCTTAGAGGACAACAGATTAAAGGAGAAAGATATACTTAGGAAATATACCATTCTGGTAAGAATTTGACTCAAGTTACATGGGGACAGAGTTGAAAGAAAGTCTAGTAAGATGGCTGGGTCCAGATGAACGGTTCTGAATGTTACATTAAGGAGTTTCTACCTTAACCCACAGGCAGTGGAAAGTCATCACTGGGCTGTGTTTATATATATTCAACCTGGTCCACAAAAGATTTGAAGTAGTTTACAAAAAGACCTTCCATGAGATAAAATAGGGAGCTGAAGTCATCAGAGGAAAAATAAGGACAGGAAAAGAAAAGCAGAAAAGACTAGTATCATAAATGATACCACACAGGCCTGCATTTGGTTTTAGGTTTATCTGCAGTCAAATACAAAGGTGTTTTGGAAAGAATTCTGGTGGTAGGGTAAAGAAGGAATATTTCTTAGATAGCAGTCACACTGGATCCTAAATCCTCAAGTGGGGCTTAGAGGTGAAGGCAGTCAGTATTTCTACATGTCACTTTAAGTGGGACTTAAATTTCCAATGTAACGACATGAATCATTAAAAACAAAAAACACTACATAATGGATTCAACTTCAATAACAAATACCATCTTTTCAGAATACTGAGAAGAAAAATTTCAGTTTCAATGCCTTTCAGTTCAGTTCAGTTCAGTTCAGTCGCTCAGTCGTGTCCGACTCTCTGCAACCCCATGAATCACAGCATGCCAGGCCTCCCTGTCCATCACCAACTCCCGGAGTTCACTCAAACTCATGTCCACAGAGTCGGTGATGCCATCCGACTTCTCCGTCGTCCCCTTCTCTTACTCACCCTCTTTCTCTTCAGTCAAGATACTAACAATGAAATATGCCACAGGAAGATGTTAAGAGAAAGAGGCACCAAAAGGCCCATTAACAGATTCTACCCTACAGCTTACTATGCAGTTTTGCCTACTGTAAAAGCAAGTGTTTTCACATGTGTAGCTATTCCATGTGAACCTTCAGTTCATTAATCCAAATCATCACTTAGTAAGTAGAAGGTATTCTAACAACACAAGAGTATGATACCTATCAGAGTTTTTCAACCTAAGCTCAACTGACATTTTGGGCTAGATAATTCTTTGTTGTGTGGGCTGTCCTGTGCATTGCAGAAGTTTAGCTTCCTCGCCGGTTATAACGACAACCAAAACTGTCTCCACATATTGCCAAACATCCCCTAGTGGGACACAACTGCTCTTGGTTGAGAACCACTGCTTTAAGGCAATGGTTCCCAACTGGGAAGATACATGAGATTCACCTTCGAAATTGTCAAGAAGTTAAAAAATATCCAGGTCCCAAATGCAGGGCTCAGGTACACATGTTTTTGAAAGACTTCAGAGCCACTTTTTAATATGTCTGGTTAAGAACTACCATGCCAAAAAGGACTTTCAACAAAAACTTTCCAATACTAGTAACTGGAATGAAAGGAATTTGGTGGTACTTCACTGAGCTGTACGTAAATTTAATTATAAACTAGAATTTTCCAGTCATGTAGATTGTACTCATACTTACTTGCTAGAAGCAGACAGGAAAGTGCAACTAAATGCAGCTGCTGGATAGAGATGTCATAACGATCCATAAACAGGTCCAGCAAATAGACAGCAAGGTGTCGGGCAGAAGGGCAGAGTGTGAAACGATTGCTCACAATGGCAATCAAATCAGCAAAATATCTTCTGAGACTTAGTTGAGGGGACTGGCCTTTGTAGGAAGGCAACTTCAGCTCCTAAATCAAGAAGAACATTTTAGTCTAATACAGGCTGTAGAAGAATTAATCCCCCAATGCAAAGATGACACTTTCCCCCCAATATACTAGTGTTACCATTGTCTAAACACTTTTCTTGAGCAAAACACAAAAATCAAAAAGCTGAGTGGAAGGATAATGAATGGCATTTAAAATGTAGAACTAAACTTTTCTCCTTATTCTTAACCACATCTGACATTATCAGTTATAGGTATTTCTTACATTATGGAATAGATTTTAACAAGATTTTTAATAATGGAATCCTGTTTTCCCTACCACGTGTTTTCAGAAAAACACCATTACCAAAATACTAACCAAACCATACACATACATCCCCTAAAGATGCTCAAAGCTTTTAGTTAGAAGGTAATGGATAAATGGACATGCTTCTAGTATAGTGCACACTGTTATACTTGTAGGGATGTCAAAGAGCCACTAGTATCTTCTAATCTGGTTTCTCATTTTTAAAAAATAAGAAAATTCCTATACTACTAAAGAATTTCCAGAAAGATGGAAGGGTTCTAAATTCATTTTATGAGCTCAAGACAATGCCACAGTAAACCCAACAGGTATTACAATGAAAGGAAGTAACATGGATATGATCCTAAAAGCACAGGCAAAAAAAAAGGTTTAAGACTTCATCCAAAAAAAATCTTTTATGCATCAAACGACACTTTCATTAGAGTGAAAAAGCAACCCACAGAATGGGAGAAAAAAATTGCAAATCATGTATCTGGTAAAGTGTTAATATCCAGATCATAAAGAACTCTTATACATACATCTCAACAAAATCCAAAACACCTTGAGTGAAAAACAAGCAAAGGACTTGACTAAACATTTCTCCAAAGAAGATGTACAAATGGCCAATAAGCACCTATAATGATGCTCAAAATCACTAACAATCAGGAAAACACAAATCAAAACCATTATGAGATACCATTTCATACCAATTAGGATTGTTACTGGAAAAAAAATCCCCCCAAAAGAAAATGGAGAAAACAGAAACTAATTAGTATTGACAAAGATGTGAGAGTAATTGGAACCCTTGTGTAGTGGTAGGAATATAAAGTTGTGTAGCCACTGTGAACAACAGTATTGCAATTCCCCCCCAAAATTAATGTAGAGTTACCATGTCCTGCCTGTTGAGAAACCTGTATGCAGGTCAGGAAGCAACAGTCAGAACTGGACATGGAACAACAGACTGGTTCCAAATAGGAAAAGGAGTACGTCAAGGTTGTATATTGTCACCCTGCTTATTTAACTTATATGCAGAGTACATCATGAGGAACGCTGGGCTGGAAGAAGCACAAGCTGGAATCAAGACTGCTGGGAGAAATATCAATAACCTCAGATATGCAGATGACACCACCCTTATGGCAGAAAGTGAAGAGGAACTCAAAGGCCGCTTGATGAAAGTGAAAGAGGAGAGTGAAAAGGTTGGCTTGAAGCTCAACATTCAGAAAACAAAGATCATGGCATCTGGTCCCATCACTTCTGGGAAATAGATGGGGAAACAGTGGAACCAGTGTCAGACTTTATTTTTTGGGGCTCCAAAATCACTGCAGATGCTGATTGCAGCCAGGAAATTAAAAGACGCTTACTCCTTGGAAGGAAAGTTATGACCAGCCTAGACAGCACATTAAAAAGCAAAGACATTACTTTGCCAACCAAGGTCCGTCTAGTCAAGGCTATGGTTTTTCCTGTGGTCATGTATGGATGTGAGAGTTGGACTGTGAAGAAAGCTGATCGCCGAAGAATTGATGCTTTTGAACTGTGGTGCTGGAGAGGACTCTTGAGAGTCCCTTGGACTGCAAGGAGATCCAACCAGTCCATTCTAAAGGAGATCAATCCTGGGTGTTCATTGGAAGGACTGATGTTAAAGCTGAAACTCCAATACTTTGGCCACCTCATGCGACGAGTTGACTCACTAGAAAAGAGTCTGATGCTAGGAGGGATTGGGGGTAGGAGGAGACGGGGATGACAGAGAATGAGATGGCTGGATGGCATCACCGACTCGACGGACATGAGTTTGAGTGATCTCCGGGAGTTGGTGATGGACAGGGAGGCCTGGCGTGCTGTGGTTCATGGGGTCACAAAGAGTCAGACACGACTAAGCGACTGAACTGAACTGAACTGAACCATGATCCAGCAATTTCACCTTTAGATATATATCCAAAACAAGTTAAAGTGGGGACTCAAACAGATATCTGTACAACCATGTTCAGAGCAGCATTATCCACAAGAGCCAAAAAGTGGAAACAAACAACTCCAGTGTTCATCAACAGATGAACTGATACACAAAATGTAGTATATACATACAATGGAATACTATTCAGCCTTAAAAAGAAATGAAATTCTGATATATGCTGCAACATGGATGATTAAATCATCTGGAGATGATTTAAAATATACAAGAGGATGTGTGTAGGATATATGCAATATATGCAAACACTACTCCACTTTACATAAGGGACTTAAGTATCCTCAAATTTCAGTATTTACAGGGATCCTGGCACCAATTCCCATGGATACTGAAGGATGACTATACAGTTTTTTCAATTATCATTTTTTCATATTTCATTAATTTTCGCTTATGTTATCAAGAGTGGATACAGAAACTCGTGTATTACTGGTCAGGTTGACAATTCATATAACCTTCTGAAGGGCAATTAGATGATATACATTTTTGAAAATGTAGACTGCAGATACCCTTTAACTTAGCAACACCAGGTCTAGGAATTTATCCTATATATAAGGAGGGCCTTTACAGCACTGTTTTTAGTAGCAAAACGGTGGAATAAAAAAGCTTAATGTCAGAAACCTTAATCCATCTGGGATGGATCTCCAGAGAATTACTGAGTGGGTAAAATGAATCCCCCAAAATCATGTAGTACATAATTCCACTTATGTAACATTCCTGAAATGACAAAATTATAAAATTAAGGAACAGATGAGTGGCTGCCAGAGGTTAAGGGAGAATGACGATGGGAGGAAATAGGCTGTGCCTATAAAAGGATAAGATGAAAGATCTTTGTGGTGATAAATGTATAGAAAATGTTATAGATCTTGACTGTATCAATGTCAATACTATCCTAGTTGTGATAATTGCACCATAGTTTTGCTAGATGCACAGGGAACATAGCTGGAAGACACTGGTGGACTTTAACTACATTAACTTGGCTAAAAGAAGACAAAACAAAAGCAAGAACTCTAAGGGCCACCCTAGGAGATTTTTAACAGTGTATCCAATACATTCTCTTTATATTATTGCAAATGGTAAAGGACATGGGCGAATCATATGGCTGTCAGATTTAGTTCTTTGTCCATGTAGTGCAGTTATACATATGAGAAAATGACTTACGCTTCTTTCAGCTTATGAGTTTTTTCTAATGTCTATTCCTGATTCCCTAGAATTGAACACTCTTATTCCTGTCTGCTTCTCAGGATCCCAAAGGACCAAAGCACAGGAAGATTTAAATATGTCATCTCCATCTCCAACCACAGGTCCTTGTTAGTTCATCACCCTAAGTGCCATCCCGTTCCCAGAATGGGTTAACTGTCCAGCCAGGATGAAAATTAAGGCATAGAAGGAATACTCACAACTCTGTGGGATATTTTCTTGATGTTTCTCACAAAGTTAGCATCGTTTCTATCTGTCATAAAGGCTCCTAAAAATACTTCCCCAAGCATCCTAAGACACTAGTATACACAGTAAAACAATGAGAAGAAAGAGAAGACACAGGGTATTAGAGGACAGCTGATTTGTTGAGGAAAAAGTGATTGTATTTAATGGAAACAGTACAGTTAGCATTTGGGGTTGAAGAGGATTTTCATTTGCTGTAATTTTTACTCTTCCCTAGTAGATTCAAAGCTGGTCACATCAATTATTCCTCCACAAACCTTGGGTCTAAACAGAACACCTTCCACTGTGCCTAAATGGCAACTGTCCAATGGAAGACCTAAATTCCGATGAAATTAGACTACTTAAAGGCAAGGATCATGTCTATCTTATATTACCATTTTAATGCCTGACAGCACCTTGTACACTGTTGGCATGCAAATATGTTGAATAAATAAGCATATGACTACCCAACTAAATAACCTAATTAATAGCCTGGAATTGACATGTATTCTCTGTGAGAAAAGTTCATTTTAACTTTCCTTGACTTTAGTGTACTACAAAGAGTGGTCTCTCCAGTTCCACAGGTTCAAGTTTTACTGATTAACAAATTCTTTATAAAGTGTGGCCATTGTGTCAAATCAAAAGAATGCGGCTTACACAATGCTTAAAGATAAAGACAACCCACAGTTGCAGGCGGCAGGTGGCCCAAAACAACTTTCAGTGGCATTCTTTCAGGCCCTGTTCTAGTTCATCCTCCGATATAAGTTTAGTACAGGTTGTATCTTATTCCTTGCATCCTCCCCAGAGACCAATAAACAAAAACATTCAATAAATTTGCTGGAAAAAAATGCACTTCCAACTTCAGCTAATAAAATTAATTCAGATAATAACTCAGGATTAAAATTACACATAAAATATAAGAATTAAAAACCATGGAAATCACCATGAAAAATCTTAAGTTTCATGTCATTATAAAACATATGCATCATTAAACATCAGATATTAATTTCATCACATACCAGAGAAAGAACTGAACTTAGAAAATAGAACCACTTAAAACTGAAAGATAATATCTAAATAAAAAACAACAACAACAAAAAATCAAAAGTATTTGAACAATTTTCAAGGTGGAAACCCTGAAACTCTCTTAACATTCCAGAGAACCATTCCATACCTGAGACTTTTCTATGGTACAATTAGGGAGCTGAGGTGTATTTGGTGTGTCTAAGAGACTGAATGTCAGAATTAACAACCAGCATTTAGACATCTCAAAGTTTAGAAAAGGGTACAATTGTAATAGTTTAAGTCAGAATTAGGTTTTCTAATCTATTTAACCTGTTTTAAAAAAAAAAAAAAAATCAAGATACAAGTTCATTATCATCCCAGGACCTCAACTCCAACAGTCAGCAGCCTTTTTATTAGTCAGCTGTTTTGCTTCTTTCCAATTTTCTATACATAATAATGGTTCTTTCTATCTACAGTGACATTAAGTCAAGTTAGAGTTTTAATTTTGGATCTGGGCTCTCTTCTGGTTATAAAAGACTCAGAAGTGACATGTTAAACAGATGTGACAGCAACAATAAACAAACTGCATTGTGTCAGAAAGGTGTATTTTTCCCCCAATATCTTTTAAATACACTAGGTCTACTCCTCCTGTTTGATATTAGCTGAAAGAGCAGTTAACTCCTATCTTAAGGTTTTCTGAACACCCCCAAGTCTTGGGGTTTCAAGGGAAGAAAATAACAAAATTATCACTTTCTTAGTGCTTACTATCTGCCAATCACTGTTCTGAGCACATCTGAATTATTACTTTATTTTAATCTTCACAGTCGTTTCATAGAGCACGTCCTATCATTAATCATTTTACAGCTAAGGAAATTGGGAATCAGAAAATTAACTTCTCCAAAGTTTCACGGCAAGTTAGTGGAAAGGCTGGGGGATTTACTTCTGTACAAATGAGACATAACAGACAGATGCATGCAACATCAGCTATAGAAGAAACAGGGTTGCTCTGCCCAATAAAAAGCCAGCACACATATCTTTTAAAATACAATATCAAACCCATGATCCACCTGGGAACAAGAACATCAGATTGTCCCTTCACATCTTCCCTCTCTCAACTACCACGCCCCACCCACCTTCTCATTCAAGTTTCAGGTTCTTCCGATACACCCCAGGGAAGAAGCCAAGAAGTTAATTAACCTCGAGCAAATAAGCAAACTCGCCTTTTCTGATTTGGAAACTAGTGGTTAAAGATCCTGACCGGGCTTTCCAGGGAGCCGAGATTCATACCAACTGGCACTGAGGCACCGAACCGAAAGGTCGGGGCACAGCGGTTACCTTGTACCGAAGAGCTTGATGGATGTCGGCAGCCAGCTGTCCCCGCCACCACTGCGCCTCCAGCTCCATGGGACCCGGCGGCGTGCCTGGCCAGACGAGGCAACTTCAGTCTGTAAGACACACCCCAGACGCGGTCACTGCCAGCTCCCTCCACGCGCCCCTCCGCGACCCCCGCCCGAGGGGTGTGACCTCAGGCCACCCAGGGTGACTGTTCATCTTCACCTGACTCGTCCGAAAACCAGCACCGACCAAACCAACTCCCTGACGCCTCACGGAAGGCCCAAGCTACCCGGTCAGGAGGAGCCAGCTTGTCTGATGAACTGCCGGACCGGGTGCCAGGCAAAAGGGGACCAACTGGGGCCCGAGCTCCCCAGGCGCGAACCCGGGCGCGTACTCGGAAAAGCTAGACCGGAGGCCCGGCTTCGGGACTCCCCGCGCCCCAGGTTCGAATTCTCCGGCCCCGAGAAGCGCAGACTTGACAGCACTCTCAGACCCCTTGAGGTGAAAACCTCCCGCCGAGAAGCCCGAAGACGAGCGCCAGCCAGGCTCCGGGTGCCCGCTGCAGATGCTCGGGCGCGCGCTCCTCCTCCGTAGCCTCCCCGCGGCCCGGCCGGGCCCAGCGCGCACCCAAGCCTCCGCCTCCTCATCCGGAGGAGCGCACGGGATCGCGCGGCCCCAGAAAGGCGAACAAAAGGCCGGGCCGGGCGGCTCCAGTGCCCCGCCACCAACCCAGGCCTGCCGGTTCCCACGACGGCCTCCCTTACCCGGAACCGCGGCCCTCACAGGCCCAGCCCCGCCGACATGCGGGGGACGCCGGCCCCGCTCATGCTGCGAACAGTCGGCAGCAAAGCGCCAGCCTCAGCTCCGACCCAGCGCCAGGGCGCTCGCGCCGCCCATTGTTAAAGGACCGGCAGGCGGCTCCGCGTACAAAGCCAGCGCGGGGGCACATGCGGCCCCGCCGCTGCCAATCTCGTCTCGCGATACAGCCGGGTCAGCCGGAGTCGTCCAATCGGCGGCCGGGCCGGGCCCAGGTGCAGCGCCCGGCAGTGGCTTGGGGGCCCCAGCCGGACCGGGCAGCATCTCCGGCCGGCCCCGCGGTTCGCTTTACCGGAGAGCCCCAACACCACCTACCGCGAAGCCGGCCTGCGCTGCGGGCAAAGGTCGGAAGAGCGCGCCGGAGAAATTATAATGCGGATCATCCATCCGTTGGCCAATCCGGTCATGCCTCTCACCTGCTGAAAACCGCCGCTTGCTCCCCAGGCGGAGGAGGAAAGTTCTGATGCCTCAGTTGGGCGTTTCAAACCCTCTCGGCAAGGATTGATTCGGCCTCATCTCACATTACAACAGACCCATACCTCTGAGCGGGCTGCTCAGTAGGCTTATCAGTCCCTCCAGATGTGCTTTACCCGTTTCCGAAACCCCTAAAATGCTTTCTCTGTAAAATTCTGCTTCTTAGGTTCCACATCAAAACTTATTCCTTCTTCTAGAAACCCAAGTAATCTCTTCCCCCGCCTTATTTCCTTTGCTTTAGAAACTCCCTAAGCTTTAAATGAAAGGACTTAAGATTGATGGCTCAGTCCGTACAGAATCTGCCTGCAATGCGCGAGACCTGAGTTGGGAAGATCCCGTGGAGGAAGGCATGGCCACCCACTCCAGTATCCTCGCCTGGAGAATCCCCGTGGACAGAGGAGCCTGGCAGGCTGCAGTCCATGGGGGTCGCAAAGAGTCGGACACGACTGAGCGACTCAGCCCAAGATCACCTTTTATAACCTGGCTTGTCGAGTCTGTAGTGGATGCAATTAACCATCTGTGGTGATAAGTCAGGAAAACAACAAAACTATGAAAACACTCCAACATCAGATAAAACGATATAAGCCCTGAAATGTGATTAGAAAAAAATCTAGTCAATTGTGCTTTAATCTGTTTAGTGGAATATCAGACCAGAAGTAGATGGTCAGCCTAGCACAGTGATCCTCACTTCTGAACATGTTCATCAACCTCTTTAAATATTAAAAAATAGATCATGAAACCTGAATTATTTTACTTAGAATCCTTTGCCCCAGAAGATACATGATGAAGATCTACAATTAAGTGATGAATGTATGTTGCATGAATATGAGTTTTAGCTATCACAATAAAATCTTCAGATACTTAAAGAACAGCTACAAATAGGTACAATATGTAAGCCATGTGACACAGGCTACAGGAACCAATGACAAGACAAGGAAAACTCAAGCAGAAGTTGGCAGAGCCCAGTCTAGCCCAGCATCATCCGAGGAGAGGCTGTTCTTGGCCCATCTTAGTTCCCTAGAGAGGAGATGGCCACATCAGGCTGAAAGCTCCATGCCATTTATGATGGCACTTAAATAGTACCTACCTCCTCACGCTCCAATTCATGTGCACTAAGCAACTTTATGACAATAATTTGGCTTCCCAATGACTTAAATGTCCAGAGCCTATTTAAGAACTCTTTCAGAAAAATGGGTCACAGACTGTAATCACCAGTTTAATAAGTAGGCTGTCTCTCATGGTTTCTCCTTTGAAGATGTTATTCATTGGGAGATATTTGTTCAGAAATCATTCTGTTGGATTTCTGGATATGATGAAAGGACTGGTATGTGTATTGATTTTAGTGTTTGTGTGTGTGTGTGGGGGGAATACATAACCTGCCCAATGTGTCCCCAAAATCCTAAATCCAGGTTTATTATATTTCTTAATTAATTCATTTAGAGAAAGCTGGACACAATTTAGGTATTTGCTTGATTCCTAAATAAAAGTCTGCTCTCTGTATAGAATATATAGAGTTTATATTCCAATCGGGAGAGAATAAATGAACAGCAACAACAAAGTCACACAGTAATAAGTGCTGTGAAGATAAATGAATATAAAAAGAGACTAGGAAATGACAGTGGGTGGGCATTGTTTTATGACAAGTAGGGCATGCAAAGTCCTGAGGGAGGTTAGGGAGCATGCAGATTTCTGGAGGCTGTCTTCTGGGCAGGGGAAACAGTAAATGCAAAGGCTGTAAGAAGGAGGTATGTTGGAGGGCAGGGGATACCTGGAATGAAGAGGAGATAAATCTCAAAAGCAGTGATCAGTAAGGGTGTAAGAGGATGGAAGTTAAAATGGCAAAACTTACGAAAATCTAAAAACAAGGGGATATATGGATCCATATAGCTGATTCACTTCACTGTTAGCAGCAACTAACACAACATTGTAAAGCAACTATATTTATATATATTTATTTAAATAATTCACTCATTATTCAAATGAATGCGTGCAAAAGGTAATATATTCAAACAGTATAAGACTGTATTCAGTGACTATCAGATCTCCTTCTCTCCCTTGATCCCAGTTCTTCCTCAAGGCAACATTATTACTATTTGCTTTTGTTTCCTTCCAGGGATATCCAGATATTTATAACCATGCATGTACCTAATCCTGATTACATAATCCAAATTGGTTCCAAATTGGGAAAGGAGTACATCAAGGCTGTATATTGTCACCCTGCTTATTTAACTCATATGCAGAGTACATCGTGCGAAATGCGGGACTGAATGAAGCACAAGCTGGAATCAAGATTGCCGGGAGAATGTGAATGACCTCAGATATGCAGATGACACCACCCTTATGGCAGAAAGCAAAGAGGAACTAAAGAGCCTCTTGGTGAAAGGAGAGTGAAAAAGCTGACTAAAAGCTCAACATTCAGAAAACGAAGATCATGGCATCCAGTCCCATCACTTCATGGCAAATAGATGGGAAAACAATGGAAAGTGACAGACTTTATTTTCTTGGGCTCCAAAATCACTGCAGATGGCGACTGCAGCCATGAAATTAAAAGACGCTTGCTCCTTGGAAGAAAAGCTATGACCAACCTAGACAGCATATTAAAAAGCAGAGATATTACTTTGCCAACAAAGATCCGTCCAGTCAAAGCTATGGTTTTTCCAATAGTCATGTACAGATGTGAGAGTTGGACTATAAAGAAAGCTGAACGCCAAAGAATTGATGCTTTTGAACTGTGGTGCTGGAGAAGACTCTTGAGAGTCCCTTGGACAGCAAGGAAATCAAACCAGTCACTCCTAAAGGAAATCAGTCCTGAACATTCATTGGAAGGACTGATGTTGAAGCTGAAACTGCAATACTTTGGCCACCTGATGTGAAGAACTGACTCACTGGAAAAGACCCTGATGCTGGGAAGGATTGAAGATGGGAGGAGAAGGGACCAACAGAAGATGAGATGGTTGCATGGTACCACCGACTCGATGGACATAAGTTTGAGCAAGCTCTGGGTGTTGGTGATGGACAGGGAGGCCTCGTGTGCTGCAGTCCATGGGGCTGCAAAGAGTCAGACACAACTGAACAACTTTACTGAACTGATGCTCATAATCTCCTTGCTCCATTTTGTCACAAATTGGAACACACTACACTCTGTTGTGTACCTAGTTTTTGTCATTCAACATATTCTGGTGAATCTTCCATAACAGACGTTCAGAATTCCTTTCAATGACTACATCATATTCCACAGGATGCAAAGTCAGAAGCCCTGGGCTTTGGTTCTTGGCTGTTGATTTGTTACTTCTTACTGGAGTGGCCTTAAGGCAGGGCAGTTCCTTCCTCCTCTATAAAGTGAACTGAGTTATGACAGAGATTGCTTCTGACTTTACCATTTTAGGTTCTTTGCTCTTGCCATACACATTTTGCTGTTCAGTCCAGTCGCTCAGTCATGTCTGACTCTTTTTGACCCTAAGGACTGCAGCACACAGGCTTCCCTGTCCATCACCAACTCCCGGAGCTTGCTCAAATGCATGTCCATTGAGCTGGTGATGGCATCCAACCATCTGATCCTCTGTTGTCCCCTTCTCCTCCCACCTTCAAACCTTCCCACCATCAGGGTCTTTTCCAATGAGTCAGTTCTTCACATCAGGTGGTGAAAGTATTGGAGCTGCAGCTTCAGCATCAGTCCTTCCAATTAATATTCAGGATTGATTTCATTTAGGAGTGACTGGTTTGATTTCCTTGCTGTCCAAGGGACTCTCAAGAGTCTTCTCCAGCACCACAGTTCAAAAGCATCAATTCTTTGGCGTTCAGCTTTCTTTATAGTCCAACTCTCACATCTGTACATGACTACTGGAAAAATCATAGCTTTGACTGGATAGACCTTTGTTGGCAAAGTAATGTCTCTGCTTTTTAATATGCTGTCTAGGTTGGTCATAGCTTTTCTTCCAAGGAGCAAGCATCTTTTAATTTTATGGCTGCAATCACCATCTGCAGTGATTTTGGAGCCCAAGAAAATAAAGTCTGTCACTGTTTCCCCATCTATTTGCCATGAAGTGATGGGACTGGATGCCATGATCTTAGTTTTCTGAATGTTGAGTTTTAAGGCAACTTTTTCACTCTCTTTCACTTTCATCAAGAGGCTCCTTATTTCTTTGCTTTCTGCTGTAAGGGTGGTGTCATCTGCATATCTGAGGTTATTGATATTTTTCCCGGCAATCTTGATTCCAGCTTGTGCTTCATCTAGCCAAGCACTTCGCGTGATGTATTCTGCATTTAAGTTAAATAATCACAGTGACAATATGCAGCCTTGATCCTTAGATGTACTCCGTTCCCTACTTGGAACCAGTCTGTTGTTCCATGTCCAGTTCTAACTGTTGCTTCTTGACC
Organism: Moschus berezovskii; assembly: GCF_049115385.1. Taxonomy (NCBI): domain Eukaryota; kingdom Metazoa; phylum Chordata; class Mammalia; order Artiodactyla; family Moschidae; genus Moschus; species Moschus berezovskii. The sequence goes on along the minus strand of NC_142471.1, from coordinate 63,199,227 downwards.
TGGATACAGATTTCTCAGGAGGCAGGTCAGGTGGTCTGGTATTCCCATCTCTTGAAGAATTTTCCAGTTTGCTGTAATCCACACAGTCAAAGACTGACATACTCAATAAAGCAGATTTTTTTTTTTTAAACTCTCTTGCTTTTTCAATGACCCAGCGGATGTTGGCAATTTGATCTCTGGTTCCTCTGCCTTTTCTAAATCCAGGTTGAACATCTGGAAGTTCATAGTTCATGTACTGTTGAAGCCTGGCTTGGAGAATTTTGAGCATTACTTTGCTAGCGTGTGAGATGAGTGCAATTGTGCGGTAGTTTGAGCATTCTTTGGCATTGCATTTCTTAGGGATTGGAATGAAAACTGACCTTTTCCAGTGCTGTGGCCACTGCTGAGTTTTCCAAATTTGCTGGCATACTGTGTGCAGCACTTCACAGCATCATCTTTTAGGATTTGAAATAGCTCAACTGGAATTCTATTACCTCCACTAGCTTTGTTCATGGTGTTACTTCCTAAGGCCCACTTGACTTTGCATTCCTGGATGTCTGGCTCTAAGTGAGTGATCACATCATTGTAATTATTTGGGTCACTAAGATCTTTTTTGTGTAGTTCTTCTGTGTATTGTTGCCACCTCTTTTTAATATTTTCTGCTTCGTTAGGTCCATACTGTTTCTGTCCTGTATTGTGCCGATCTTTGCATGAGATGTTCCCTTGGTATCTCTAATTTTCTTGAAGAGATCTCTAGATCTCTTTGTTTTCCTCTATCTTTGCATTGCATCAATAAGTGAGGAAGGCTTGCTTATCTCTGCTTGCTATTTTTTTTGAACTCTGCATTCAAATAGGTATTTCTTTCCTTTTCTCCTTTGCATTTAGCTTCTCTTCTTTTCTCAGCTATTTGTAAGGCCTCCTCAGACAACCATTTTGCCTTTTGGCATTTCTTTTTCTTGGGGATGGTCTTGATCACTGCCTCTTGTACAATGTCATGAACTTCCATCCATAGTTCTTCAGGTATTCTATCAGATCTAATCCCTTGAATCTGTTTGTCACTTTCACTGTATCGTTAGGGATTTGATTTAGGTCATACCTGAATGGTCTAGTGGTTTTCCCTAGTTTCTTCAATTTAAGTCTGAATTTTGCAATACAGAGTTCATGGTCTGAGACACAGTCAGCTCCTGGTCTTGTTTTTGCTGACTGTATAGAGCTTATCCATCTTTGGCTGCGAAGAATAGAATCAGTCTGATTTTGGTATTCACCATCTGGTGATGTCCATGTGTAGAGTCTTCTCTTGTGTTGCTGCAAGAGGGTGTTTGCTATGACCAGTGTGTTCTCTTGGCAAAACTGTTAGCCTTTACCCTGCTTCATTTTGTACTCCAAGGCCAAATTTTCCTGTTACTCCAGGTATCTCTTGAGTTCCTACTTTTGCATTCCAGCCCCCTATAATGAAAAGGACATCTTTTTGGGGTATTAGTTCTAGAAAGTCTTATAGGTCTTCATACAGCCAGTCAACTTCAGCTTTTTCAGCATTACTGGTTGGAGCACAGACTTGGATTACTGTGATACTGAATGGTTTACCTTGGAAACGAACAGAGATCATTCTGTCATTTTTGAAACTGCATCCAAGTACCCCATTTCAGACTCTTGTTGACGATGAGGGCTACTCCATTTCTTCTAAGAGATTCTTGCCCACAGTAGTAGATATAATGGTCATCTGAGTTCAATTTACCCATTCCAGTTCATTTTAGTTCACTGATTCCTAAAATGTTGATGTTCACTCTAACCATCTCCTGTTTGACCACTTCCAATTTACCTTGATTCATAGACCTAACATTCTAGGTTCCTATGCAATATTGTTCTTTACACCATCAGACTTTACTACCATTACCAGTCACATCAACAAATGGGTGTTGTTTTTGCTTTGGCTCCATCTCGTCATTCTTTCTGGAGTTATTTCTCCACTGTTCACCAGTAGCATATTGGGCAGTTACTGACCTGGGAAGTTCATCTTTCAGTGTCCCATCTTTTTGCCTTTACATACTGTTCATGGGGTTCTCAAGCAAAGAATACTGAAGTGGTTTGCCATTCCCTTCTCCAGCGGACCATGTTTTGTCATAGCTCTCCACCATGACCCATCCATCTTAGGTGGCCCTACACAGGCATGGCTAATAGTTTCATTGAGTTAGAGAAGGGTGTGGTCCATGTGATCAGTTTGATTAGTTTTCTTTGATTGTGGTTTTCATTCTGTCTACCCTCTGATAGAGAAGGATAAAAGGCTTATGGAAGCTTCCTGATGGGAGAAACTGACTGTGGGGAAAACTGGGTCTTGTTCTGATGGCTGGGGCCATGCTCAGTAAATCTTTAATCCAATTTTCTGTTGATGTTGCCAACCAATGTCTGTCTAGTCAGTTCAGTTCAGTCGCTCAGTCGTGTCCGACTCTCTGCGACCCCATGAATCACAGCACGCCAGGCCTCCCTGTCCATCACCAACTCCCGGAGTTCACTCAAACTCATGTCCATAGAGTCGGTGATGCCATCCAGCCATCTCATCCTCTGTCATCCCCTTCTCCTCCCACCCCCAACCTTTCCCAGCATCAGAGTCTTATCCAGTGAGTCAACTTGTCGCATGAGGTGGCCAAAATATTGGAGTTTCAGCTTTAGCATCAGTCCTTCCAATTAACACCCAGGATTGATCTCCTTTAGAATGGACTGGTTGGATCTCCTTGCAGTCCAAGGGACTCTCAAGAGTCTTCTCCGGCACCACAATTCAAAAGCATCAATTCTTCGGTGATCAGCTTTCTTCACAGTCCAACTCTCACATCCATACATGACCACGGGAAAAACCATAGCCTTGACTAGACGGACCTTGGTTGGCAAAGTAATGTCTCTGCTTTTTAATATGCTGTCTAGGCTGGTCATAACTTTCCTTCCAAGGAGTAAGCGTCTTTTAATTTCCTGGCTGCAATCAGCATCTGCAGTGATTTTGGAGCCCCCCAAAATAAAGTCTGACACTGTTTCCACTGTTTTTCCATCTATTTCCCATGAAGTGATGGGACCGGATGCCATGATCTTTGTTTTCTGAATGTTGAGCTTCAAGCCAACCTTTTCACTCTCCTCTTTTACTTTCATCAAGAGGCTTTTGAGTTCCTCTTCACTTTCTGCCATAAGGGTGGTGTCATCCACATATCTGAGGTTATTGATATTTCTCCCAGCAATCTTGATTCCAGCTTGTGCTTCTTCCAGCCCAGCGTTCCTCATGATGTACTCTGCATATAAGTTAAATAAGCAAGTTGACAATATACAGCCTTGACATACTCCTTTTCCTATTTGGAACCAGTCTGTTGTTCCATGTACAGCTCTGACTGTTGCTTCCTGACCTGCATACAGGCTTCTCAAGAGGCAGGTCAGGTGGTCTGGTATTCCCAGCTCTTTCAGAATTTTCCACAGTTTATTGTGATCCACACAGTCAAAGGCTTTGGCATAGTCAATAAAGCAGAAATAGATGTTTTTCTGGAACTCTCTTGCTTTCTCCATGATCCAGCGGATGTTGGCAATTTGATCTCTGGTGCCTCTGCCTTTTCTAAAACCTGCTTGAACATCTGGGAGTTCTCGGTTCACATATTGCTGAAGCCTGGCTTGGAGAATTTTGAGCATGACTTTACTAGCGTGTGAGATGAGTGCAATTGTGTGGTAGTTTGAGCATTCTTTGGCGTTTCCTTTCTTTGGGATTGGAATGAAGACTGACCTTTTCCAGTCCTGTGGCCACTGCTGAGTTTTCCAAATTTGCTGGCATATTGAGTGCAGCACTTTCACAGCATCATCTTTCAAGATTTGAAGTAGCTCAACTGGAATTCCATCACCTCCACTAGCTTTGTTTGTAGTGATGCTTTCTAAGGCCCACTTGACTTCACATTCCAAGATGTCTGGCTCTAAGTCAGTGATCATGTTATCGTGACTATCTTGGTCATGAAGATCTTTTTTGTACAGTTCTTCTGTGTATTCTTGCCACCTCTTCTTAATATCTTCTGCTTCTGTTAGGTCCATACCACTTCTGTCCTTTATCGAGCCCATCTTTGCATGAAAGGTTCCCTTGGAATCTCTAAATTTCTTGAAGAGATCTCTTGTTTTTCCTATTTTGTTGTTTTCCTCTATTTCTTTGCACTGATCACTGAGGAAGGCTTTCTTATCTCTCCTTGCTGTTCTTTGGAACTCTGCATTCAGATGCTTCTATCTTTCCTTTTCTCCTTTGCTTTTCGCTTCTCTTCTTTTCACAGCTATTTGTAACGCATCCTCAGACAGCCATTTTGCTTTTTTGCATTTCTTTTCCATGTCCAGGCTATGGTTTTTCCAGTGGTCATGTATGGATGTGAGAGTTGGACTGTGAAGAAAGCTGAGAGCCAAAGAATTGATGCTTTTGAACTATGGTGTTGGAGAAGACTCTTGAGAGTCCCTTGGACTGCAAGGAGATCCAACTAGTCCATTGTAAAGGAGATCAGTTCTAGGTGTTCATTGGAAGGACTGATGACAGGGAAGCCTGGTGTGCTGTGATTCATGGGGTTGCAAAGAGTCAGACACGACTGAGTGACGGAACTGAACTGAACTGAATTGTTGATGGGCAGGGCTGTGTTCTCTACTTGTTGTTTGACCTGAAGCCAAACTATAGTGGAGGTAATGAAGGTAATGGTGACCTCCTTCAAAATGTCCCATGGACACACTGCCGCACTCAGTGCCCCCCACCATGCAGCAGGCCACCACTGACCCATGCCTCTGCTGGAGACTCCTGGACATTCAGGGGCAAGTCTGGGTCAGTCTCTTATGGGGTCATGGCTCCTTTCTCCTGGGTCCTGGTGTGCACAAGGTTTTGTTTGTGCCCTCCAAGAGTCTGTTTCCCTAGTCCTGTGTAAGTTCTGGCGGCTCTGTGGTGGGGTTAATGGTGGCTTCCCTCATGGGGGCTTATGCCATACCCAGGTCTGCTGCACCCAGCGCCCCTGCCCCTGTGTCAGGTCACTGTTACTTGACATTCTGCAGAGTCCTCTACAATGAAAGAGGCCTAACACTCCTCATAAAGCTCTGATCATTCAGTTCAGTTCAATTCATTCAGTTGTGTCCAATTCTTTGTGACCCAATGAACCGCAGCACACTAGGCCTCCCTGTCCATCACCAACTCCCAGAGTTTACCCAAACTCACATCCATTGAGTCAGCGATGCCATCCAACCATCTCATCCTCTGTCGGCCCCTTCTCCTCCTGCCCTCAATCTTTCCCAGCATCAGAGTCTTTTCAAGTGAGTCAGCTCTTTGCATCAGGTGGCCAAAATATTAGAGTTTCAGCTTCAACATCAGACCTTCCAATGAACATCCAGGACTGATCTCCTTTAGGATGGACTGGTTGGATCTCCTTGCAGTCCAAGGGACTCTCAAGAGTCTTCTTCAACACCACAGTTCAAAAGCATCAATTCTTTGGCTCTCAGCTTTCTTTATAGTCCAACTCTCACATCCATATATGACTACTGGAAAAACCATAGCCTTGACTAGACGGACCTTGGTTGGCAAAGTAATGTCTCTGCTTTTTAATATGCTGTCTAGGTTGGTCATAACTTTCTTTCCAAGGAGTAAGCATCTTTTAATTTCATGGCTGCAATCACCATCTGCAGTGATTTTGGAGCCCAAAAAAATAAAGGCAGCCACTGTTTCCACTGTTTCTCCATCTACTTGCCATGAAGTGATGGGACTGGATGCCATGATCTTAGTTTTCTGAATGTTGAGCTTTAAGTCAACTTCTTCACTCTCCTCTTTCACTTTCATCAAGAGGCTCTTTAGTTCCTCTTTACTTTCTGCCATAAGGGTGGTGTCGTCTGCATATCTGAGGTTATTGATATTTCTCCCGGCAATCTTGGTTCCAGCTTGTGCTTCTTCCAGCCCAGTGTTTATCATGATGTACTCTGATCATTATCCAGATGTAAAGGTTTTAAATTGAAAGCATATAAAGGTGGCCTGAGGTTAAGATAGTGGAATAGGAGGACAACGAGCTCACTGCTCCTTATGTACACATTGAAAATACATTGACATGTGGAGCAATCTCATTGAAAACACCTGAAGAGTGTCAGAAAGTCTCTTATACAACCAAGGCTGTAAAGAAGGATCCATACTAAGTTAGGTAAGAAGTGAAGAGAAGCAAGACCTGTCCCGCTAGGAGGGGACACAGAAGAGGAGGTGATTACATGGGCTCAGAGAGAGAGAGCTTCCCTGTGGACGAAACAGAATGAACCACATACTGGGCATCCCAGTCCTTGGGTCTGACACCAGGAAGAGTCCCCTTAGCTGGTTTGAAAACCAGTGGACTAACAGGAGGGTTTTAAGAAACCTAGACTCTGCTTGAGAAAAGTGCGCCCATGCTGTTTACTACCGGAAATGATGAAGGAGGCAGGCTGAAACTATCCAGGGCCCTGGTCAGTTTCTCATGACCACCCTAGCATGCCAAGCACCCACTCTGGCACCTCTACCCCTAGTGCAGCTGCCCGCTAGGGCAAAGGCTGCTGTACTAAGGCAAGTGGGCAGTTGTGGAAAACAGAGCTGGGACCTGGCACTGCATCTGGATGGGGCTTATATTCTCAAATATAAAAAAGAAAAACTACTACTTTATTCTGTTGCTTTATTGGTTATTGCACTTTGAATAAAATATGAACTCTTTACCATGACCTATGTGATCTGGTCCTTGTCTGCCTTTCCAACCTTAAGGGCTACTACTCCTTTTCCGTGTGAGTCTTTTTCTGGACTGGAGGGCTTTGTAATCATAGGTCTCCTCTGCCTGAAATGCTTTTGCTAAAAGTCTTTGCATGATTGGCTTCCTCTTGGAAGCTACAGATGCCTAATCCAATAGCCATCCTCCCGTCTTCCTCACCAAGAGAACACTGATTTTATTGGGAGAGCAATGGGTCTATTTAAAATACTTGATCTCCAGCCTCTTTTGTGGCTAGGAGTGATGCAATTCTGGCCAATGGGATGTAAGTAGAAGTTAATGGGCACAGTCTCCTAGAAAACTTTTTAAAAGCGCTAAACCAGCTGCCTCTTCTACCTCCTCTCTGCCTGTCTGCGTTTTCTTAATGAAAATGACTATAAGGTTAGAGCCTCTGTGGTTTCTAGGTCAGCAGTCTCAGTATCACCTGGGAACTTGTTACAAATGCAAATTCTCAGGCCCCACCCCAGATCTCAGGGAATCAGTGACTCTGAAGGTCAGGCCCAGCGAAGTGTGTTTCAACAAATTCTTCAGGTGATTCTTATGCATGCTGAAGTTTGAGAGCCACTGAGGAAGAAGACAGAAGGTTCCTGAGAGATGATGACAAAGATGGATGAAGGCTAATGTACTTCTGACATCACAGAGCTATTGCACTAGAACTGGGCTGCCTCCTCTGCACTTGACAGTTCTGTTATCCCTATTTGATTACGTTACTGTGATTAGGTTTCTGTTCTTTGCAACTGAATTCGATTCTAATTGATAAAATCATCTTTTAAATCTCAGCTCAAAACATTATCTCTGTGGAGAGGCCTTCTCCCACTACTCTGCTGATACCCTCCATCCCCGTCAGTCCTTCTCCATTACACCAACATTTTTGTTTCCTTTATAGCACTCATTATACCCTGGAATTATCTCACCTACTTACTATTTATTTGCTTAGGATCTGTTTTCCTTGTAAAAATGTCTTCACACTGTCCTCTAGCACATACTGAAGTGTCTGGTACATAATGGATGCTTTGTAATTATTTGTGGATGAGGTTGCAAAGAGTCAGACACAACTGAGTGACTGAACAACAAAAAATTTTAAAATTATACATTATATCTAATATAATGTCAAATGATATCTAATATCAGTCAAATGAAAAAACATGGTTCAATACATACAATTTTTAGGAAAAAATTTTAGTTGAGAAATACATACACCTATGTAGAAATGAATATAATACAGAATATAAGGCACACTTGCCTATGAACATTGTCCACCTTACTCTTAAGTGGTCTATCAATTCTAAAACCACAAACAAAATTAACAAAATGCTATGTAAACATTCAGCATGGCACAGAAATGAATTGCATGAGTTTACCCTTTATTTGGCAAACTTGTCTTTCCACAGATATCCTTTTGTGCTACCCCAATTGATGTGGGAAACTTGCTAATAACAAAACCTCCTACAGCATTTAAACACAAACATTCAAATAAAAACAATTCTGATCATTTTTCTGATGCATGCCAGAAGACATACATAACAAAATTTTAACCTTGAAGAAAAAACATTCTCTTTACCTACATACCCTTTCTTTCTAGTAATCTTGAGTTCGGTCTGAGACTAACATCCTGCTAATAAATGAGGTCTTCTCTGGCCTCTGCAAGTATATTGGGAGAAGGGGTTTAGGCTGAGGGTTCCCTGAGGATGAATTTGGGGTTTTTGCTCTCTGCTTCTCTGGGAGTGATTCAAGGATCCCCAGTGCTACTACAGTGGGAGAAGTGAATCTTCTTTTTCTTACTTTAAGCTCATATAAAATTGTTCTCATAAACCTTTGGAAATCTATCCTTTGATTTAAAAAATAAGTTGTTATGTAACAGTTAAATAAACTATTTGAACACTTTTCTCAATGAAGTACAGAACAATCAAATACAATAAAGTACAGTGTTTTCTACGTAGATCCCTATCCACTCTTTCTTGAGGCCCTGGGTGGGTCTCCTTGGGGTACCATTGTAAAAGAAAAGCAGCAGAAAGTGCCAGAGGCAGAATGGGGAGCTGCTCATTAAGAGGACTCTGAGATTTGGGTAACACCTTTATCTCCCTTTCTCACAGAATTAGGAGAGAATTTAGGTAGTGTTTCCTGAAAGTCCCTTCTAAATACTTGGAGGTGAAATGACTTTAGGTCAGTAGTATCTAAAAAGAAAACTTTTAAGAAGCCCCCAGAAGCTGTCCTTAACCCAACACGGCATATTTCCTTATTATTCTTAACCAGTGAAATAATCTTTTATCTCATGGGTTTCTATTTGAATAACTCCTGCCTGGAATTCCATCAGAACCATCATCAAAATTATCAGCCTCACTTTAGTAATGACAGCATCCTGTAAGGTAGGGTTCTCATTCTTAACTGGTTAAGAGAATTACCTGGGAAGCTTGTTTTAAATAATGTAGGTTCTGGAGCTGTACTCTCAGAGATTCTGATTCAATAGGTCCTGGATGGGATGTGGAAACTTGCATTTTCAATGGGGCTTTCCAAGTGATTTTGATGGAGGTGGTGGGGGCCCCCAGTTAGAGCAACACTGGCTTTAGAAAGAGGCCATAATTGCTTCTTTCCCAGAATAAAACCTACTGTAGACAGTGACCCCAGGCGCCAGACTTTCCGAAGGGTCCTCCTTGATGAGGTCTCTGATGAGGAGGTCATTTATACTTGTCCCCAGACTCAGGCAGTGAGTCTTGTGCCCTACTCTATAAATGAGTCAAAAATTGGGTTCGCGCTTGTCTGGACTTGAGGATAAACAGAAAAATCCCAAGTACCAGAAAAGTCTGTCTTCTGGTTGGGGGCCCATGTACCATCTTCTCCTTCTATCTTTTTCCTTTTCACTGATGTCGGGCTAATGAAGCCAAATAGACCCACACAGATAATATGTTGTTTGGGTATGGGTGAATGTACACAGCTAGAGCAAATTCTGTCTGTGGAAATTCAGAAGAATGAATTCCAGTTTGATACACAGCATCAATAACTGACTGGACATCAGTGTATGGCATCTGGATAGGAAATCCTGTGACCTGGACCAGAGAAAATAATACATAAGCCCACATTATAATCATGTAGGTGGTTGGGAATTACTGTATGAAAAGAGATTACAGAAGCCTCAAAGAAATGGAAGTCATAAAATAATAATGATAATATTAGTTATCATTTTGTGGGTGTTTACCAAGTTCTAGGGGACTTCCTGATTGACTCAGTGGTAAAGAATTTGCCTGTGATACAGAAGATGCAGGAGACACCACGGGTTTGATCCCTGAGCCGGGAAAATCCCTTGGAAGAGGGCATGGCAACCCACTCCAGTGTTCGTACCTTGGAGAATCCCATGCAGATGAACCTGGCAGGCTCCAGTTCATAGGGTCACACAGAGTCGGACACAACTGAAGTGACTGAGCATGTATGTTCTAGGCACAGTGCTAAATACTTCACATATATAATTAATCCTCAAACAACCCTCTGAGGCAGGTTTTGCTATAACCCCACTTTATAGAGAAAGGAGCAGAGCCAGGTCTGTCTAATGACAGAGCCTACACATTTAACATTCCACATACTTGCACTTTTTCTGCAATGGCAAACTGCCAACAAGGAAACTTCTTGGTCATATAAATTATTTAAAAGAGCATTTTGGAAGAATTTATTTCACATTGATTTACTTTATATTTATTGATATCTATGACAGGATTAGGTTTCCCTGATGGCTCAGCTGGTAAAGAATCCTCCCGCAATGCGGGAGACCTGGGTTCGATTCCTGGGTTGGGAAGATCCCCTGGAGAAGGGAACAGCTACCCAGTCCAGTATTCTGGGCTGGAGAATTCCATGGACTGTATAGTCCATGGGGTGGCAAAAGTGTTGGACATGACTGAGGGACTTTTACTTTCATTTCCTCCAATGACAGGATTATGTAAAATTATCTATTAAAGAATTTACAAAGGACAATCATAAGCTGCTTTCAAGCCTCAGATTGCTTACTTTTCTCATCTTTAAATCTCTTCAGGCCCGGCTCCGGCGGCGCAGATGCGAGAGACGCCCGGCTCCGGCGGCGCAGACGCGAGAGACGCCCGGCTCCGGCGGCGCAGACACGAGAGATGCCCGGCTGGGGTGCAACCGACCACGTGCAGAATCGTGGCTGAGATGAGCTACCCCGCGCCCAGGGTTAGGGCGGTGGCCGAGAGGAGCTGTACCACATTCAAGAGGCGGTGGCTGCTTGGGCACCGGAGGGCCGAGAGGAGCTGATCCACATTCAAAGCAGGAGGGGCGGCCTTGAGGACATACCCCTCGTCCAAGGTAAGGTACAGTGGCTGCGCCTTGCTGGAGCAGCTGTGAAGAGATACTCCACGACCAAGTGGAATATAAGAATCCAGTGTTCTGGGGAGGAAGGAACAAGATGACGGAGGAATAAGACGGTGAGACCACTCTCTCCCTCACAAATTCATCAAAAGAACATTTGAACGCGGAGTAAAGTCCACAAAACAACTTCTGAATACTGGCAGAGGACATCAGGCTCCCAGAAAAGCAGCCCATTGTCTTCTAAAGGAGACAGAAGAAATCCAACTCCACCCACCAGAACACCGACACATGCTTCCCTAACCAGGGAACCCGGACAAGTCACCCGTCCAACCCCACACACAGCGAAGAAACTACATAATAAAGAGAACTCCACAAACTGCAAGAAGAGGGAAAGGCCACCCCAAGCAAAGCAATATAAGCAAGATGAAGAGGCAGAGAAATACCCAGCAAGTAAAGGAACAAGATAATTGCCCACCAACACAAACAAAAGAAGAAGATATAGGGAATTTACCTGATAAAGAATTTCAAATTTTGATGGTGAAAATGATTCAAAATCTTGAAAGCAAAATGGAGTTACAGATAAATAACCTGGAGAAAAGGATTGAGAAGATGAAAGAAAGATTTAATAAGGACTTGGAAGAAATAAAAAAGAGTCAATATACAGTGAATAATGCAATAGATGAGATCAGAAACACTCTGGAGGGAACAAACAGTAGAATAACAGAGGCAGAAGACAGGATAAGCGAGCTAGAAGATAGAATTGTAGAAATAAATGAAACAGAGAGGAAAAAAGAAAAACGAATTAAAAGAAATGAGGACAATATTAGAGACCTCTGGGACAATGTTAAACGCTCCAACATTCGAATCATAGGAGTCCCAGAAGAAGAAGACAAAAAGAAAGACCATGAGAGAATACCTGAGGAGATAATAGTTGAAAACTTCCCTAAAATAGGGAAAGAAATAATCACCCAAGTCCAAGAAACCCAGAGAGTCCCCAACACGATAAACCCAAGGCGAAATACTCCAAGACACATATTAATCAAATTAACAAAGATCAAACACAAAGAACAAATATTAAAAGCAGCAAGGGAAAAGCAGCAAATAACACATAAGGGGATTCCCATAAGGATAACAGCTGATCTTTCAACAGAAACTCTTCAGGCCAGAAGGGAGTGGCAAGACATACTTAAAGTGATGAAAGAAAATACCCTACAGCCCAGATTACTATACCCAGCAAGGATCTCATTCAAATATGAAGGAGAAATCAAAAGCTTTACAGACAAGCAAAAGCTGAGGGAATTCAGCATCACCAAACCAGCTCTCCAACAAATGCTAAAGGATCTTCTATAGACAGGAAACACAGAAAGAGTGTATAAACTTGAACCCAAAGCAATAAAGAAAATGGCTACGGGATCGTACTTATCAATAATTACCTTAAACGTAAATGGGTTGAAATTTTCAAAAAGGCTAGGAAACAATTCTCATAGCCATCAATAGTTCAGTGTTGAGTTCATGAATAGTTTTTAAAGTTTGGGACAAACTGTAGTATTTGCTGTTTGAAGTACTATTTGTAATTGGCATATTACGATGTAACATTGGTCTTCATTTCCAACTTAAAACGCCTAAAAATGCCTAACAGGTTTTTAGATTTGTGAATTTTAGTTGAAATGTATTTTACGATGTTACTAAACCTGCAGAAATATTGAAATATTTCAGAGAACTTACTCACTGTACATTTAATTTATTTTATTTATAAAAGTTATGAACTGTAGAAAGTTTTACTTGTTGGGTCAAATGCTTGTTGCTTCAAATGCTTGCTGCATTTGAAGTGCTAGTTACAAGAAAATCAAATACCTTCAATGTATAAATGCTATTAAGTTTTTAAAGGACTCTGGAGTATAAGTAAGTTTGTTTAAAGAAATTTAGTCAGTTCAACTTGAAAAAAAAATAAAATTGGATTATTTGATTTAAAAATAAATAAATAAACACATTACAGAGAGAAAAAAATAATAAAAAAAATAAAAACTGATGCCTTCCCATGAAAAAATAAATAAATAAATAAATAAATCTCTTCACGTGCTCTTCCCTTGTGAGTGCATAGTACACTATCCTTCCCTAGTTTACCTAATAAATTACACTGCAATTACATGTTTTTTGATCTAACAAGCCCATTGTCTCTGTGAATGCTCAAGATGTTATCTGTCTCATTTACTGTCATAATCCCAAGTGAATGGCACAATGATTGCCACATGGAATACAAATAATAGTTAACATTTAGTAAGTGTTGGGGTGCTATGGTTAAGCAACTCACTTAATCCTCACCACAACCACAAAATAGCTAACTATTTTTATCCTTGTTTATCTTGTGCAATGGGGTACGAACATACAGAGAAGTTAGGTAATTTGGTCAGTTAGTGAGTGACTGAGTCATGATTTGAACCCAAGCTGCAGGATTCATAAATCTGTGTTATTAAACAGCACATAATTTTACAAAGGAACTCTAAGTTTAAAAACTTGGCTTATACTTAACAATGCTTTGCTTATCTGTTTACCCCCTAATTCAATTAAAAAGAAAGCAAAACAAAACAGCTACCTCCCTATTCATGAATAGTGCCTGCAGACCCCTCCCTGGCAGCCTAAGTATCAACTTCCAACAGATAGCTTCCTTTCCTCTTCCCAAGGCTTTCTCTAGGGGACATTTTCTGATCTACAGGGTGGAGGGGGGAAGAAACATCACTCTTGGGAGGCTGGGGCTTCCAAAAACTACTGCAACAATTCATAGGCAAGAGGAGGTGAGAGGATTCTCAGAACTCAGGATACTGGTAGGGGAAGAAAAGAAGGACTTTAAAATACACCAAATGCCTGCCATGTTTGATTATGGCCTTGAGTTTGATAGGCCTTTTTACCATCCAGGATGATGTCAAATGTGCTGGTGAATATAAGATAGGAGGTTAAAACAGAAGTCCAGGCTATGATGTATAAATTTGAGAATAATTTGCATATGAAAAGTGAAAGTGAAGTCACTCAGTTGTGTCCGACTCTTTGTGACCCTGTGGACTGTAGCCTACCAGGCTCCTCCGTCCATGGGATTCTCCAGGCAAGAGTACTGGAGTAGGTTGCCTTTTCCTTCTCCAGGGGATCTTCCCGACCCAGGGATCGAACCTGCATTGGAGGCAGACGCTTTAACCTCTGAGCCACCAGGGAAAATTAATTTACATATGGAAGGTATTAAAGCTTGCCTGAAGTCCTCTTGCCCAGAACCAAGGACACAGTCATCCTATTACTACCATCTAGAGATCATTTCTTAGTTTCTTAGTTGCAAGTCATTTCCTTTTGGGCATCTCTTTCCAAGTTTGTGGTTTGTGTATCATAAAACTGATTCCAAGAAAATGTCATGCAATCTGGTCACAGTACTAGTTATTCACTACATTTGAAAAGTCTCAGTCTAAACATAAGAGGATTGTAATGACATAGCATGTATAACATGAGATCAAGATAAAAGATATCTCAGGGGTTTTTAAGATTACTATCATCTTGCTTAATAACATCATAGATAAAACAAATGTCATTAATGCATTAAATCATATACAAACCCAATAAAATTGTAGTAGTCTTTCAAATTCACTCTCTTCTTCAAATGAAACAAAGCTTCCAGTACCAAGTTCTAACTTAGGAAGAATCTGTCGTAAAATGAAAGTACACTGTCTATTCCAACGTGTCGGCTGTTTAGGCCGCCATTCCATTATTTTACACTTCAGAGTTCTTTCAATCCTAAGGTAAGAATGCAAAGATCATTTTATAATAAATTACAACTCATTTAATAAAAGTGAAAAAAAGTTTTGTCACATTTACTTAAGTATGAGAATAATACTTTGGGGTAATTCCCTGGGGATTTCTTGCATTAGTAAGAATGCAAAGGTCATTTTATGATAAAATACAACTCATTTAATACATGTGAAAAAAAGTTTTGTCACATTTACTCTAGTATGAGAAAGATACTTTGTGGGGATTTCCCTGGTGGTCCAGTGATTAAGAATCTACCTTGCAATGCAAGGGATGCAGGTTCAGTCCCTGGTCAAGGAACTAAGACCCCCCCCCTACTGAATAAAATGCCCATGCTCTCTGAAGCCCATGTGCTACAACTAGAGAGGCCACGCGCTCCAACCAAACATCCTGCATGACCCAACTCATGCTGCAGCTAGGACCCCACACAGCCAAATAAACAAAATAAAATTTTAAAATATATAGTCATTCACAATTTTTAAAAATGATACATTTTTGACATAGGAGAAAACCAGACCTCCATGGTGAGGGATATCTGCCATCAACCACATTAATCTGGTTTGGGAGAGATCAGGCTCTTGCTTGGCTTGAGGAAGCAATATGCTTCCTGGGGTAGCCAGCAATTAGTTCTCAAAGGCACTTCTTTCTTCCAGTTCCCTGTGTGTAGACAGCTGCCTACTAGGTGTGATTTGCTACCATCTGATTACTGGATTGGCATTCTTGTTATCCAAGACCCTCCTCTGATATAAATCTTCCCCGGTGGCTCAGAGGTTAAAGCGTCTGCCTCCAATGCGGGAGACCTGGGTTCAATCCCTGGGTTGGATATAAGATGCCTTGTTTCCAAGAAGTGCTTTATAAAAATCCAGGTATTTTGTCTGGGGTAATGTTAGCAGGAATGGGGCTATTAGCTCAGTTAATCCAGCAAGTGGAACTGGGAGGAAATGAGACACTGGACTGATCAGTATGATGATCAATTTCCCCTGATCTGATCATTCCCCCCAAATGTATGCTCTACACAGGCAGGGAGTTTCACCTACCTAACCCGCCTCTGAAACAGTGCCTGCTGAGGAACTGTTTCAGGGAGGGAGAAAGTGGAGCCCAGTGTGAGCTGGTTGGTGGGAAGCCTTTCTTCTGCAGAGGATTATTGTGTGCTGGGCCTCTCCTTTTGGCTGAGTCTAATGAAGTATGGCAACCCACTCCAGTATCCTTGCCTGGAAAATCTCATTGACAGAGGAGCCTAGAGGGCTGCAGTCCATGGGGTCGCAAAGAGTCGGGCACGACTGAGCGACTAACACACACACAATAAAGTAAGTAAGTGGTTTTGAGTTTGCAGAGTCTCAGTCATGGCTACACACCAGAATCACCTGTAGAACTCTATCAAAATACTTCACTATCCTCCAGAAAGTGGCTCAACAGGTCTGATCCTGGACTCTGGCACCTATATTTAGTTCCAGAAGGAATTCTGATGAAAACTAAAACTTGGAGACAATTTTCCTAATGTATTTCTTCCTTTTTTTTTTTTTTGGTTAAGAGCTGGGGAAGAAGCAGGGGAAGTAAGAGTTGGGGGTCATGTGCCGGTGAGAAAAGGGAGTGGCAAAATGCTTTTTGTCCTTTTCCGTTTTGATTAGTTGGTAGCAGCTTATATGCCAGCTTGCTGTGTCAGCATGAGTCATTGGAAGTAGTCAGATCTAGAAGTTCCTGACATATCTGGAGTAGGAGCAAGGTCTGCTGCAAAGGCTGTGACACTTTGGGCTTGAATGAGCAACTCCTCAGGGAGGGTGTGTATGTGTGTTTGTGTATGTGTGGAGTATGTGTATGAGGGTGGCTACCAGGGACAGTACTGATATTTCTGCTACCCAGCTCGGATGTTTTTACCACACCCCTGTTGTTCTTTCAAGAAGTGTTAGCTATTGATTATTACTATAAGGCTCAACAGGTGTCTGTGTTGAGAACTTCCCAATAGCAGCCCACAATGTTGTCCAGATGCAACTGTACTGAACTTGGCATGTTTTTTCAAGGAGTATTGTGGATAGCAGAGGGGCCGATTTTTTTATGCAAGGGCCAAGAGGCAGACGACTCAATGGAAGTAATTATTAAATCTCCACTTCATGCTTCTGTTGCTGAGTCTAATAGGTATTTTGAGAGACTGGGTTACAGGACTGAACGGTGGCTGAATGGGAAATTAGGGAGAAAACATGATAATCATAGCATATAAATAGAGATCATACCTGTTCTTTAGATCTTCTACCATGCTCTTATTAGTATCAGAATAAATTATTTCTTCAGGCTGAAATACAGAAAACTGAAAGTGAGAAAAGATTCTAGGGAGGCCATCTTAATATCAGTCACCCCTTGGAGTGCTGATCATAATGGGGGGGGCAACCTAAACCTGTCTCATGTGGCAGAAACACTCAATAATAGGGGCACAAAGCTAACACAGATCACAGTGTTTCCGTTGATTTTAATACTACTTCACCAGGGCAGGGAAGGGGAAATGGATTTATGAAAGATATTTCTCATGAGACAGATCTGCTGTTTGTTTATTCAAATAAGAACTTGGCATACTTATTCATTCCATCAGACAATCTTTGGAAGCTGTACTGGTCTCATCCGCTTATTAACTGTGACCTTGGAGAAATTACTTAACCGCTTTGAGTCTCGGTTACCACATCTTTTAAAGAGGGACAATAAGAGCAATTGCTTCCCTGGGGTCGTGCAAAGATTTTAAAGTAAAGTCACACATATAAAGCCTGGCACATATTGTTCAACTAAGGTCAGATGTTACTGTTATTATTACTCTTCTAGCATGGCTAATCATCCTCCTCCTTTGTTTCTTTCAGCAGGCAGGAGCCAGGGCTCCACGTTCACAGGTGTGCATGCGCATATACGCAAGCATACAGAGAGTCCATTTCAGCCTCTGCTGTCTTCAAGTCTGCTTCAGGCACCCCAGCAACAGCAGAGAGCAAGGCTCTACTGTGTTTCCCCGTGTTGCTCCGCTGAGCTGCATTTCCTGGGACAAGGAGAGGACTTCTCCAACCCCCTCCCACCTACCCAGACTCCCTGCAGGACTCACATAGACAAGAATGGAGGAGTGGCACTGGGTTTAGAGAGTCTTTGAATATTTGTGAGCTGAGAAATAGAGGCTCTGTAATGGCAAGCCACTCCAGTACTCTTGTCTAGAAAATCCCATGGATGGAGGAGCCTGGTAGGCTGCAGTCCGTGGGGTCGCTAAGGGTCAGACACGACTGAGCGACTTTACTTTCACTTTTCACTTTCACACATTGGAGAAGGAAATGGCACCCCACTCCAGTGTTCTTGCCTGGAGAATCCCAGGGACGGGAGAGCCTGGTGGGCTTCCGTCTATGGGGTCACACAGAGTCGGACACGACTGAAGTGACTTAGCAGCAGCAGCAGCAGAGACAGGGACAGATGCTTCCCCCTCATGAGTGTAAGGGAGGAAACGTTTGCTAGGACTCTAGGTCTCAGAAAATTTCAGGGGTGATTTGAGGAGGCTCAGTCTATCATGTCCTGATCTAAGTCAGTTGTTCCCAAAATATGATGCCCCTCCCTGAGCAAAATGTTGCTGAGTCAGCAGCCTCAGGCCTACTGACTCAGGAACTGTGAGGGTACAGCCCAGCAAATTGCTTTTTTTAAAATTCCAGAACATTTTACATTTTTTTTTTTACTTTACATTATTGTGTTGGTTTTGCCATACATTGACATGAATCTTCCCTGGGTGTACATGTGTTCCCCATCTTGAACCCCTCTCCCACCTCCCTCCCCATCCCATCCCTCTGGTTCATCCCAGGATACCAGCCCTGAGCATCCTGTATCATGCATCGTATCATTTCACATATGATAATATACATGTTTCAATGCCATTCTCCCAAATCATCCCACCCTCGCCCTCTCCCACAGAGTCCAAAAGACTGTTCTATATATCTGTGTCTCTTTTGCTGTCTCACATACAGGGTTATCGTTATCATCTAGCAAATTGCTTTTTAACAAGCCCTCCAGAGGATTATGACGCCTGCCATGGTTGGAGAACCACTAGATTAGAGAATATGCTCAGATACAGTGAATTTGCCCAGAGTAGAACATGGCAGAAGAAGAAATACTGGAGAAAGTAAAGTCTAAAACCCAGCATCATCTTGCAGAGGTCACCAACTATTGCAGACAGGGCAGGTAAACCAAATCCCAACTGCTGTCCTCAATTACTGTCTGCCCCTCCAAAACACTGCCCTGCGCCCCTAGCCTGGCAACTCCTGTGGATTAGTTAGACCACCTTCAGGCCTGAAAAAGAGGCCTGGGTTATGTTGACCCAATACGTTTATGGAGTATTAGTCTATCTCCCATTTGGGTAAAGGCCCCTTTCAGGGAATTCATAACCATTAAAACTTGAGGAGGATTTCCCTGTTAACTTCATTTCTCTCATACACACACACTCAAATTTATGTTCTCAATTGTGATTAACATAAAACAAACAAACAAAACAGCATTCACTACAGATGGTGGTTTATTCTGGTATGTGTGTGACAAGGCAGAAGATTAAGGGCCACTGGCCCACAGGGAAGAAATCAGTAAAGATGAAAGTCAGAGCAACAGAGCAACTATGAGTTTTCTGTTTAATTACTCAACTTCACAAAAGGTTTAGTTTCCACTCTCAGTCAGAGTGGCTTTTAAAAATACAATTTTGATTATGGCAGCCCTTGCCTTGGTGATGCTAAATAAAGAATAAATGCCAAAATCCTGACCAGGACCTCAGCTCACCTCCGCTCACCCCCTGGTAGCAGCCAAGCTGGCCTTTCAGCTCTGTGACAGACACTTGGCCCTGCAGGTCTTCATCTGCCTGCAATGCAGGAGACCTGAGTTCGATCTCTGGGTCAGGAAGATCCCCTGGAGAAGGTCATGGCAACCCACTCCAGTATCCTTGCCTGGGGAATCCCATGGACAGAGGAGCCTGGCAGACTACAGTCCATAGCGTTGCAAAGAGTCGGACATGACTAAGCGACTAACACACAAACAGCAGGTCTTGAAGCCTGCTGTTTCCGCTTTGTGCTGGGACTACTCTCTTCACTAATCTTCATCTCAACCAGTTCCTGCTGCTCACCTCTCTTCACTGTGCTGCTGATCATCACTTTTTTCCCCAGGAAGCCCCTGAAGCTCCCCTTCCCCTCAGGTTTCCTGCTGTGTGCTCCCCCCAAACACATTCATTTCTTCTTAGTGGTATTTATCTCTCTCTACCCCAAGAGCTTGTTTCCTTCTGTTTCCTCCTCTAGAACACAAACTCCAAGAACATGGTTGCTGTTCAGTTGCTCAGTTGTGTCCAACTCTTGCACCCCCGTGGACTGTAGCATGCCAGGCTTTCCTGTCCTTCACCATTTCCCAGAGTGTGCCCAAACTCATGTCCATCGAGTCGATAACGCCATCCAACCATCTCATCCTCTGTCGCCCCCTTCTCCTCTAGCCCTCAATCTTTCCCAGCATCAAACTCTTTTTCCTTATGGTTCCTATACCTAACACAGTGCTGACCCATTGCAGCACTCAGTAAATGTTACCTGAATTAATACGAGAAAGATTAAAAGAAACAAAAATTCTCATCTCTGAATATACTGTTCTCCCCCCAGGAGGCTACAAACAAATGCTTTGGTCACAACTTTGGGATAGGGAAGCAAGGCATTGTGTGGGTGCTGTAAATGTGACTTGCTCAAGAGAGATAAGCACATTTCCCCTTACTTAAGATGACTTTACAGACGTATAAATGCTTGCATCTGCAAGGAAAATGTTTAGAAGGATACACAAAAAACTACTGACTGTGGCTATTTCTTAGAGTGGTGAAAAAATGCTGAAGAGGGAAGAAATTCATTTTATATACTTTGGTACTGTTTGATTTCTTTTCCCCCACAACCACCATTCCTTCTTTTCAATATTGTGAACTATGTCAAACATACAGATAAAGCACTGAGAATAATGTAATGAACATCCACCCAACATATATATCACCCAGCTATATATAATCTTTGTATTCCTCCAAATTTGGTTTGGATTTTTTGAAAAGATGTAGAAACTTCCCTGGTGATCCAGTGGCCAAGACTCTGCCCTCCCAATACAGGGAGCCTGGGATCGATCCCTGGCCAGGGAACTAGATCCCATATGCACAGCCAAATAAATAAATACGCTTTTTAAAAAGATGTAAAACATTACAGATAGACTTAAAGTACTCTATACACTGCTCCCTGATCGCATTCCCCTTTTTTCTCTCTACAAAGGTAACCTTTACCCTAAATTCGATGTTTATCATTCTCATGCACGCTTTTATACTGTCGCTAGGTATCTATGGGCTTCCCCGATGGTTCAGACGGTTTTCTTTCTGCCTGCCAAGCAGAAAACACTAGTTTGATACCTGGGTTAGAAAGACCACCTGGAATAGGAAATGGCAACACACTCCAGTATTCTTGCCTGGAGAAATCCATGGACAGAGGAGTCTGCAGGGCTACAGTCCATTGGGTCACAGAGAGTTGGACAAGATTGAGCAATTAATATTTTCATTTATATCTCTTTCTATATATATAAACACATATTTTTCAAACTTCATATATATGTGTCATTTCGCATCTTCTTTACTTTGCTCAACATTACGTTTTTTATATGCACTCATGTGATACAACAGCTCCAGGTCAGTGGTTCTCAACTGTGGCTACATGTGGGAATCACTTGGGGAGCTTTACGTAACACCAATGTGTGGGCTCTTCACTCAGAGATTCTGATGTCATGGATATACAGTCAAGTTGAGAGCTACAGTAAATTAGTTTCATCTATTCTTTTTTACTACTGTATAGAAGATTTTGGGTTTCCCTGGTGGCTTAGACAGTAAAGAATCTGCTTGCAATGCAGGAGACCTGGGTTTGATCCTGGGTCAGGAATAGCCCCTGGAGAAGGGAATGGCAACCCACTCCAGTATTCTTGCCTGGAGAATTCCATGGACAGAGGAGCCTGGTGGGCTATAGTGTATGGCGTCGCAAAGAGTCAGACATGACTGAGCGACTTACACATACACTCGTATAAGATTTCATAGTATGGGTTCTTGACAACTTATGTGCCCATTTTCTGGTTGATAAATTGTCTCCTTTTTTTTTTCTATCTCAAGCAATTCGGTAATGACCATTGTTGTGCTTGTCTCTCTGTGCTTGGGTACATACTTAGAAGTTGAATTGGTGGATCAAAGGTTGAACTTTTTCAACTTTACCAACCTTACCATATTGATTTTCAGAGTTTATAGCAATTTACACTCCCGCTATATCTCAGCCTGTTTGGCAATATTTGATATGATCACACTTAAAAAAATGTTTCCCAATCTTATAAATGTGAAATCATGTTTTGTTTTAAATTATATTTCCCTCAGTACAAGTGAGGTTGAGCTCTGGAGTTTCTGCTTCTATGAAATGTCTTCTTCTTATTTTTCCATTGTTCTTTTCCTTATCCACCCTCTCTTTCTCCCTCTAGGTCATAGCTCCGTTTTTTAATTTTGCAATTGCCTGCACATTGACACACCATGGCTGTCAATCCAGAAACGGCTGTTGAAATGGAATTTGGGTGTCTTTGCAAAGTGATATTGAGCACACCACAGATTCCCTGGCCAAGTTGTCTGGTTGGTTCCTGATGCTTTGATCAGTACTTTGGTCTCTTACCTCCTGAGCTCCAGGTAATGGGTCTGCAGCTTACCTTTCTCATCTTCTCTCAAAAGGAGCAAAGTAGGGAAGCTCCATCACAGTCCTGGCTTCAAAAAGTGACACTGGTTCTGGTTCCCTGGATTTCATGACTCACTTTTAGATTTTGCTCCCACCCTCTTTGGTCCCTGCTCACTGATGGTGTTTCTGTCCTATTTCTATTCCACGAGATACCCTTCATGGTTCAGAGCCCAGATAAGCCTTTTGTTTTTCAATTTTTATACTTATATTATTGTCATGGATGTGTAGTAGAAGTGCAAGGTCAAAGTAAGAACTCATTAAACCATCTGGACGTTATATTTTCTGTTTCATGATGAATACTTTAAAGATTTTACTCTAAAACCTAAATTTACAATTAAGATGATGCCTTCTTCTCAATTCTTCTTTTACAAGTAGAGAAAAAGGACCAGAGTAGCCCAAAGTCAGGCTGGATGGCAGAGAAAACAGGATTTTATTGATATTGCTAAACCATTCAATAAGCAATCAGCTATATAAATGTAACAAGAGCTGTCACAACTCTAAGGTCAGAACCAATGGTAACTTTCATAGAAACACACCTGGAAAAGTGTGATTTACCTGAATGCTTTGTGTTTTTGTTCCTTGATAATTTTTTGGAAGCAACTGTTTCCAGAAACTTTCCTTTGAATAGTCAAAATACACAGCCATTGGTGAATTGTTCTGCTGAAGATTAAACCAGACCTATTAAAACATTGACACAGAATCAACATAGGCCCATGGGAGTACGAAGCTCACAGTGGGTTACAGTCTTACTACCCAGTGAAGTGGCAGAAACCAAGGGCAGCTCTGAGGCAAGAGGTACAGAGAATTCCAGGGGCATGTGAACACTGGACTGCTCATTGGTTCTCAGCCTTGGAGGTGCTACAGAATCACCTCAAGGAGCTTTGGGGATAGAAGATTTCCCTGGCCCCACACCCCAGGGATTCTAATGGAACATCTACGGCTTCTTCAGCATTTCCCCATGATTCTAATGTATAGTCAGGGTAGAGAGTCACAAGCTTGACCCCTGAGGAGAGAACCCAAGATCTTCTCTCCTCACCCAATACACTTACGTTTTCACCATCAAACAAACAATCTACACCTTGTAACGGACAAAATGGGTCAAACTGCTTATGACACTGTCCAGTTAATGGATTCCAAAGCAAATATTCATCAGTTTCCTGAGTTAATACATACGCCACGTGCCCCTGTCCGAAGAAAGAGTTAAAATTTTTGGTGGATAATTGATTTAACTCATTTTTGTATTAGAAATTGTAGTGTAAGCATATGCTATC
Organism: Moschus berezovskii; assembly: GCF_049115385.1. NCBI lineage: Eukaryota > Metazoa > Chordata > Mammalia > Artiodactyla > Moschidae > Moschus > Moschus berezovskii. Next base: position 63,175,392 of record NC_142471.1, on the reverse strand, counting down.
TCTGACTTTTTACAGATAATATTATCAATCACCTTATTGATTCTTTATTCTGTATGATTCATCTATTTATTGGCCATGCTGCACGGCTTGTGGGATCTCCATTCCCTGACCAGGGATTGAACTCAGGCCACAGCAGCAAAAGCCCAGAATCATAACCCACTATGTCATCAGGAAACTTCCTGTTATCTCTGATCTTTTAAAAGCCTTTTTTAGAATATTTACATTTTTTTGGAAAAGGGAAAAACCAAAGCAATAGAAATCTGCAGGCCCAGGCTAGCATGAGGGTTCAAATGAGAGAACTTAGGAGCCAGTGTTGCCACCCTCATAGCAATAAAATATGTTGTTCTGATGAAATCAGTATATGAAGGACATTTCCCAATAGCTAGTGCTAATGCGTATGGGTACTTTTGTATAACTCACACAAAGGTGCTATATGGATTAGACCTGCTTTAAGCAGAATATACTTAGAGATCAAGGGTGAACACCATGTAGAGTTATGGTGTGAGTCCAAGGCTCTGAAAAGCTAGGTAAAGTTAAAAAGCCATCAAATTAATTTTGAGAACAAGATCTAGAATTAGAGGCCAGAGAGAAATTAAACAGAAAACCATTTGAGGAATAAAAGTAGTCACTATGTTACTATTTTGCTCTGCACATACTTTTGAAGTGTAAACCTTTCTTATTTAGCAAAAAATAAACATTTCAGGTAATGATAATAATAACTGCTTAACATTTATCATTTACGTAATCCAGGTTCTGTACTCAGTGCTCATGCTAATTTTACTTAATTTCTCACTTTAATTAATTTCAAATTAATTAAAGGTAGGTATGATTATCATTCCCCCCTTTCACATGAAGAATAAGAGGTTAACAACTTGTCTAGGGTAACAGTAAACAGCATTATTCCTTTGAGTGGGGGCTTCCCTTGTGGCTCAGCTGGTAAAGAATCCGCCTGCAATGTGGGAGACCCGGGTTCAATCACTGGGTTGGGAAGATCCCCTGGAGTAGGGAAAGGCTACCTACTCCAGTATTCTGGCCTGGAGAATTCCATGGAATGTATAGTCCATGGGGTTGCAAAGAGTCGGACACAACTGAGCGACTTTCACTTTGAGGAGGTAGATAAATGAGGCTCAGAGAAATAAATAAGGCTGAGATCATACAGTTAGTAAACATTATTAGTGAAGTGAAAGTTGCTCAGTCGTTTCTGACTCTTTGTGACCCCATAGATTGTAGCCCACTAGGCTCCTCTGTCCATGGGATTTCCCAAGAGGCTTCCCCTCAACCACACAGCCAAAGTGAAACGTATAGGTGAGTGCTGCCACCCAGTGTTGACTCACAGGTACAAATACAAATGTTTGTTAAAATATTGTTCACTGTTTACTGCCATCTAGTGGTGCTCAAAGCTACAGCAACCCAATCACACAGGGAAATTAGCCATAGGTTTTCAGCTAACAAACAGGACACAGAAATAATTAGTTTTGCAAAGGAAATACAGAGAAATAAATGATCGTGACAAACAAAATCTGGAAGTTTTAAATGCTTATCAGTATGTTCATATTGTTGAATAGAAATAAAGAGTCCTAATAAGGCAGCTTTCTGGAGGTTTGAATACAGGAGTATATAATTAAGTCGCACAAATTAGTAAATTTCTGGCCCATTTCTTGCACAATTAAAATTTGAGCAGTGAAAAATAGGGAGAGGTACATCATAATTATCTTAAAATATAATTCTAGGAACATATAAAGATGATGATGGTAATGATGGTTAACAACCACCACATAACTATTTCTACATCACCAACCACCATCATTTATTGAGCATTTTCCATAAACCAGGTGCTGCTCTCAGTGTCATATATTTACTACATAATTTGGTATTTCTGGTAACCCCATATTGTTCAGTTGCTAAGTCATGTCCAACTCTTTGCGACCCCATGAACCCCATACAGCATGCCAGGTTCCTCTGTCCTCCACTATCTTCCAGAGTTTGCTCAAACTCATGTCCATTGCATCAGTGACGCTATCTAATCATCTCATTCTCTGCCACCCTCTTCTCCTTTTGCCCTCAATCTTTCCCAGCATCAGGGTCTTTTCCATGAGTCAGCTCTTCACATCAGGTTGCCAAAGTATGGGAGCTTCAGCTTCCGTATCATTCCTTCCAGGTAATAGTCAGGGTTGATTTCTTTTAGGATTGACTAGTTTGATCTCCTTGTAGTCCAAGGGACTCTCAAGAGTCTTCTCCAGCACCACAACTCAAAAGCAAGAGTTCTTCAGCGCTCAGTATTCTTTATGGTCCAACTGTCACATCTGTATGTGACTACTGGAAAAACCATAGCTTTGACTATACAGACCTTTGTCGGCAAAGTGATATCTCTGCTTTTTAATATACTGCGTAGGTCTGTCATAGCTTTCCTTCCAAGGAGCAGCATCTTTTAATTTCATGGCTGCGGTTACTGTCCGCAAAGATTTTGGAGCCCAAGGAAGAAAATCTGTCACTGCTTCCACTTTTTCCCCATCTATTCACCATGAAGTAGCACTATTATTTGTACTACTTTACAAAGAAGAAAAACAAAAGGAAGTCATTCTTTACATTGGGGAAATTTTGATGAAGCAACATTATTCTCCTAAGTAAATATTTGTTTGCCTACGAAATTTCCTAATTAATTTGTGAAAAAATGGAAACTTGAAGTCTTTAAAACTTGCAACTGAAAGCTAATTAGTTTTGTTTACACTATTTAAATATTGAGTCCAACACTTACTTCCAACACTGAGGTTCCTAGAAGGACCAAAGCTTTCTTTCCAAAATACAGGAAGAAATTACAGAGAAGTATGGCATGCTCCTCCTTATTTCCAGTAGCCAAACTGATGCAGCGCTAAGGTGAAACAAAAGCAACAAGGACGAAAAAAAATAAAGGAAGGGAGCAGAGGAAAGAGAGTTGAGTAGCACAAGCATCCAACAGATTCAGGGCCCCTCCACGCCCTTACACACACATTTTTGCTAGGTCACTAAGATGATTGCAAAGCCTAAAACTCTGACACACTTTTCCTGTTAAAACATTAGGGAATTAGAGAGAACATTAACCTGAAACATAAGGGTCAAGTTTATTATGGGACAATTAATGTGGATACTGTGTGATCCAATAATTTTATCATCCAAAATGAGGCAGCTTATTTTTGGGACAAATACCCTGGGAAAACAGGGCTGAGCATCAAAGAATAAATGCTTTTGAACTGTGGTGCTGGAGAAGACTCTTGAGAGTCCCTTGAACAGCAAGGAGATCAAACCAGTCAATCCTAAAGGAAATCAATCCTGAATATTCATTGGAAGGACTGATTCTGAAGCTGAAGCTCCAATATTTTGGCCACCTGATGTGAAGAGCTGACTCACTGGAAGAGACCCTGATGTTGGGAAAGACTGAAGTCAGGAGGAGAAGGGGACAAAAGAGGATGAGATGGTTGGATGGTATCACTGACTCCATCAATGGACATGAGCTTAAGCAAACTCCAAGAGATGGTGATGGACAGGGAAGCCTGGCGTGCTGCAGTCTGTGGGGTCACAAAGAGTTGAACATGACTCAGTGACTGAATAACAAAATTGGCTAATTTTTAAGGAAATTCATCTGATAGGAAATCACACCTGTTTTTGGAGGAAAGGATCCTTTGGTCAATGGAGTCACTCTCTGCCCTGTACCAATATAGTGCTCTCAACTTAGAAGAAGAGATCTGAGTTGGAGCCCAGTCAAGAAAAGTGATGGAAACCTCCTTAACCGAAAGAACTGAACAGCAAGGGTAGGGGTAATCAAATGCAGAGTGCCTAGTAAGGCAGTTGTAGCAGGAGAGAAAAAGCACAGCAGAGGTGGCAGACCAGTGGCCTATGATTTAGCGCTAGTCTACAGGTGTGGTTTGCTTGGCCCCAAAATGCTTTTAAAAATTGGAAGATCACACATACAACTCTGAATTTCTGGATTCTCTTGAAGAATCAAAGGATCTAACAAAATATATGGGCCCAAATGTTCATATGGCAATAATGTATTGCTGCTGAGTAGCAGCTGTAACATGCAGACTTGGCTGCACCATTTAGCCTGGACACGTGCTTCCATTTCATTAGTCCCAGAGAAAGGGCTGTGGTGGCCAGGGAGCTTGGGGAGGGGAAGCTCAGGAGCTCTCAGAGCGACTATTTACCAGTCAGTCTGGAAGTGTTTCAATGGTTTAACAACAGATGTGGCCACATCAGTACACACTGGTTGGATGTGATGGTGAGCAATAGAGGTTAGGAAGAATGGCAACACGGCTCTTCTGAAAGATACGTGTGATGAACAGGAGAATGAAGAGCAGAACATGAGTAGTCTTCAATGTCAGGCTAAGGAGGTGCCCCTGACTGCATCTCATACGAGAAGGAGGGAATGAATGAGAGTAGGTAACTAACATTGGAAAAGACTCTGAAGTTGGGAAAGATGGAAAGCAAAAAGAGAAGACAGCGGCAGAGGATAAGGTAGTTAGACAGCAAGACAGCATCACCAGCTCAAAAGACAAGAATCTGAGCAAACTCAGGAGATAGTGAAGGATAGAGAAACCTGGTTGCTGGAGTCCAGGGGTTGCAAAGAGTCGGACACGACTTAGCAACTGAATGACAACAACAAGGTAACTAACATACTGTGTTCTAGCTGCCTATCCTTTCAAAATCCCCGTATGACACAGATGAGGAAAGTGAGGTCCAATGAAGCTGAGTAACTTAAGTCACACAGGTATCAGGTGGTTGAAGTAGGATTTGAACCAAAGTTTGTTCAAAGACTGTAGTTGGGTAGAAGAAATAACTCCTGTGATGATTTAATTAGTCATTCACTCAGGGACGTCCCAAGTCCAGAGTTCATGGCAATGGGAAGACACCAGCCAGGAGGAAGCCTGTGCCGGTGGTGATCTATTGATTATGAGCACTGTTTGGCTTGGAGGGCACTTGGAAGCACTGGTATTTGCCAGAATGGTTATTTTTATTTATTTTTAGCTACTTTAGAGGCTATCTTTCAATGTTCTGCAGGATTGTAACACATTCTGATTAGTTTGAAGAGTCTCAGAAAAGTCTAGAGTTAATAGACACCTCTTTGAGTTTTACCAGATTTGAATCAGTGGGTCCTGAAACAAACCACGTGCTTGTGTCTCTCTTATTTTCATTTAGGAGAAGGCAGGGTAACTGACCTATTAAATTAGTCCTGTGCTCTCTAAATCCATTTCAGCTCAAATCCAGCCTATAAACATTCTAGATAAGTGCAAATTTGCCTTTTCATTCAAGGAGATTAAACTTGGGATGTATATGTATAGTGTGTGGGTATAGGGCCAGTGTATAATCAACTAAATATAATTTAAGGTGAAATGGAAAAAGTGTTCTAATTAGGATTGCCAGATTTTTTGGGGGAGGGATGGGATGCCTAAAGCAATTAAAATTTCAAATAAATAGTTTTTAGTTTAAATATGTCCCAAATATTGCATGGCAACCAGTCTAAAGACAATTTTAATACAAGTGCCAAGGAAGCTCTTCATTCAGATATGGGAAAACTGGGGAAAAAGCTTCTGGGAAGTGGTGGTATTTCCCCTAGACTTCAGGGTCTAACGACCTCTATAGTGAACAAGCCATATTTCATATTTCTCTCTGGAGAATGTCATAATATTGTACTCCTGGAATTCCTGCTGAATCTGAATATTATGAGCTACTTAAAGAGTTGAACAAAATTTTTGGTCCTTAAGAATTATTTCTACGGGTTGTTATAGAGCTGAATGAAAACCGTGTATTATCAAATGTCTTCAAAGTGCATAAGGAAAGCTACTACATAAGTGCATAATATTTTTTGAAATGTTTTTTTAAAAGAAAAGCAAACATTATACATTTAAATTGTAAATTGTAATTGGTTACCTCTGATGTCATCCATATATCAAAACCATCATTTTCATCCAGTGCATCAGTCATAATAGGAATCAGAGATACAAAGTGGGCAACAAGGTCCTAAAATAACATTAACTAAGATTTGTTAAGAGCACACTACATGCCCAACACCAAGCACAGTGCTTTCACGCACTGTCACCAAATTTAGTATGTCCTACAAGCCTCTGAAATACACACTATTATTAATTTTATTTTACAAAAGAAGAGACAAGCTTAGAGTGCTAAGATAACCTGCCCACACTGACACACACACTAACACAACATACGAGTCTCTGGGCATAAGCCCGAGCTAGCATGACTCCAGACCATGTATATTTATCATTACATTTCACTATAATGAATTAAAATTTTAAATGTGATACATTACGTGTATACTTTAAAATACAACTGTTTAAGAAAATTGAAAAAAAGGTGTAGAAGAGTAGCAGAAGTTTGATTTTCTGTTAGGTTCAAAATCCATCAGAATTATTTTTATTAATAAAATCCAGTTATAAGTTGCTGCAGCAAGAAGATATTGGTGCAGCCTATTTTTACAAACAACAGAACTTCTGTGGTGGATTGCTACCCCTACAGGGCTAGAGATAAGGACTCAGAATAGAGTTAACACAGAAAGTTCGCCAACATTTTCACTGATTTACAGTAGCTACCATATATGCACTACTATGCCTTCCTACACTAATCATGCTTCAGACTTCAGGCAATTAATTAAACATGGCTCACAATTACTGATAAGTAAAAGAGCTAGGGTTTATACTTCTTTTTTAAAAAGACAAAGACTATCTTTAAAAGAAATCTGAGAGCATTATTATCTCCTTAGACTTTTGGTATCAGGAAACAGGCAAGAAGAAACCCAAAAGCAGAGTGTAGTAAGTAAAGTGTGATCTAAATTAGGACTTCTGATTTTAGCTTAAAGAATTCAGGTGAGAGCTTCATACTGGATGATTAATATAAGTATTCTAAGGAGTCAATCGGGCCTGAATAAATAAAAGGTATAAGTGATTTTTCATAGGTGTCCTTTAAGCAAAGCTTTTTTTTTTCCTTAAAGGGGAGACTAGATTTCTGATTTCACATTTTCCTTTCTCAGAGTGGAAGAAGCTATCTCCTCCTCTGAGTTCATAATGAACACCTGTACATGTCTCTTTTGTCAGCTGGTAAATAACAGATATGCATAAAGCCACACAAGGTGAGAAGTATTATGTTGGCAGTTTACAGAGCAAAAGATAACATAGCCTCTTTACAACAAGAAGCAATCCTTAGAAGGACACAATCTCTTTAGTAATACAACTTTCAATTCTGCCTGAAAATCAAAGGAATTTTTCTGCGTCATTTTTCAAAGTCTGACAGAAAGATTATGAAGTTGGTATGGTCACATGGAGTGATGTGGCAACAGTGACCTTCAGTACAAGCGGGCAGAGTGAAGGGCAGCAGGAGGAAATGTTTCCTTCCACTGTGCACTTAGGAACACACATTGCAACACAGATGGTATCTCTCAGGAAACTGTCTCCGAAGATAAAGCAATTTTAATAAGAAAGTTTTACTCAAAGTTAACATTAAAAAGTAAACCAATTAAAATAAATATAAATTTAGAGTGATCAAAATGTTCTAAAATTTACTGTGGCTGTACAACTTGGTGTATATATTAAAAACCACTGAATTATATACTTTAGAAGGATAAATTGTATGGTATGTGAATATCTCAATAAAGTTACTAACATAAATATCACTTACAAGTGTTGCATTAGAATCACGAAGAAACATATCCAGGAGTTGTTGAGGTGGATTCAATGCCTTGATGTATCTTATTACTAAGATCTGTCTCCCTTCATCATTAAAAACAGTAGTGGTGATTCTTCGATTAGGAAATAATGCCTTACAATTTTTTGTAAAAATCCGTGCTCTCTCCAAAATGTCTATTTGATCTGAAAACTAGAATCAAGTTTAAAATATTTCAACTTGCTACCATGTTGTTCCCACAGGAAAATATCAAGAACCAACATCCATTTTTGTCATCTTTGAAATTAACACTCCTTTGATAGTATATCTGAAAATAATTCAGTAGAAAGCCTACCTTGTCTAGTTCTGGACTATAGATGGCATATGATATTTGAGGTTCAATAGTAGCAAAAATATTTAAGAAGGTACATTCTTTTAAATTCTGTCCATTATAATCTTCTTTAGGAGACACATAAGTCTTACTCCAAGTATACCCAAGCAAAACAGGTGGAATATTTACTTGAAATGTTCCACTAATCTGAAAGAGTATATGAACAGAATGGATTCTGAATGATGAAAATAAACATCAGTCAAAGATAGCTCAGTTCAGTCTTCTCCATTGCAGGAAACAGGCTTGCATGGGTTCATGCTAATTCGACTAATAGGGATTTGCAAAGAATGATAAAGTTTTCCATGATGATCTGCTCACAAGCAACCTTGATACCCTGGATCCCTCTGTAAAATGTAGTATGTGGAAAAGGCAGAAGTAAGAAAGGGATGAAATGAGGAAGCAAGTTAACATACCAGAGTGATAGAAACTCTTAGAGAATCGAATTTAAACGCTAAAAGACCATGTTACATTTTACACTGGGTCTGGAAAGAGAAAAAAAATGGAACAGAAGGAGAGATGACCCGAAGTCCACTGGAGGAAGGAGTATGTGTGTATGTGTGTGTGTGTGTGTGTGAGGAGATAATTTAAAATAATAACTACTACTAATAATAACATCACTAATATTAATAGTTATTGAGCACCTACTATGTAAAGGCATTCTTCCAAGTGCTTGATATAGATCACATTATTCACTAATCTCCGTCTTATAGATAAGGAAATGAGTTCAGGGCATGTGAGGAATTTGTGACAGGTCACAAAACCAATGAGTGGCAGAGCCAGGATTACAATGCAGATTAGTCTACCTTTGAAGCTCACGTTCTTAACTACTTCTCTATCCTAGCATCTAGCCTGAGACTGAGAAGTAACTGCAGAGATTTATAACAGGAAGCCCTATACCTCCAACAATTTAAAATCTCCATTGCTCTTTATTTGCAGCACTTGTATTTGTAACGTGCTCCCTCACGACATGCTGTGATTGCATAGAATCATGGAACCCATGCTTACGAAGCAATGTCATTATTCAGAAAATGTATGAATCTTGAATTATTTAACTATTGTAAACAAATATGAATGTTACTTTAAGACCTACTGTTCGCTGTCCTTTTCTTCATCAATGAACACTAAAAATATATGAAATAAATTTGCGGGTATCTCCTAGAGACGGCTAAAATCTTTAAATACTGCAACACCTAAGAGGCACTTGCATACAGGATCATTTCAACTGACTTATCAACCTGCCAATCAAAATCTGACTCAAAGAAAACAGTGTTTCTATTAGCCAGAGACAAAAATTTAGAATTAGCAAAGAATCACTTTCAGTTACCTCAGATTGTTGTAGGAGAGCAGAGAAAGGGAAGACAATGGATCCAAGCCAATTCTTTCTTGTATATGAATGACCACTGCAGCTCTTGAAACAGCGATCCTATTGAAATAAATAAGTTTTCTATTACTATTCTATATCATGTGATGAATAACTTCACACAAACTTGCAGGTAAGTATAATAAATTCTCTTTCATTTTAAAACGAAACCAAAGAGTAAATAGAAAAGATTTTTTCTCACTTTCAAAAATTTCTTTAAAAGATAATTGACTATTTAAAGCAATAATAATGACCTGTTGCAGAGTTTATGACATATGTAAAAGCAAAATATATGATAAAATAACACTAACACAAAGCATAGGAGTAGAAATGGAAGTGTAATGATATCCTGTTCTTACACTATATGTGCAGTGGCATATTATAGACTGTGATAAGTGCAATAATATATAATAAAACCTAGAGCAACAATTAAGAGAAGTACAGCTAATAAGCCAATAGTGAAAATAAAGTAGAATAATAAAAGTACTCTGTTAATCCAAAAAAGGGAAGAAAAAAAGAACAAAAAACAGATGGGACAAGCATAAAGCAAACAGGAAGATGGAACCCAGCCAAGTCAGTAAATACACAAAACATAAATACCCATTCATTAAAAGATAGATTGTTACAAATGAATAAAAAAGGAAGACCCAACTATACACTGTCTAAAGTAAACTCATTTTACATATAAAGACACAGGTTAAAAGAAAAAATAAGAAGGAAAGAAAGAAAAAGATACACCATACATACAAACACCAATGAAAAGAAAGCCGAAATGACTATATTTATAACATACAAAGTAGCTTTAAGAATTAAGAAATGTAACCAGGGATAAAGAGGAATATTTCATAATAATAGAGGAATCAATTCATGAAGAAGGAATATAATCTTAACAGTGTGTGTGTGTGTGTGTGCTAAGTTGCTTCAGTCGTGTCTGACTCTGTGTGACCCAATGGACTGTAGCCCTCCAGGCTCCTGTGTCCGTGAGGATTCTCCAGGCAAGAACGGTGCAGTGGGTTGCTATGCCCTCCTCCAGGGGATCTTCCCTACCAAGGGATGGAACTTGAGTCTCTTATGTCTCCTGTATTAGCAGGCAGGTTCTTTACCCCTAGCGCCACCTGGGAAGCCCTGTAACTCTAATAAAGAGTTATAAAATCAGAGCTAAAAAACAGGACACCAAGAGCAACTCATTAAAAAATGCTCAACATTATCGTGTGGTGTTAGTTGCTCAATCGTGTCTGACTGTTTGCGACTCACCAGGTTCCTTTGTCTATGGAATTTTCCAGGCAAGAATACTAGAATGGGTTCCCATTCCCTTCTCCAGGGGATCTCCCCAACCCAGGGATCAAACCCAGGTCTCCTGCATTGCAGGCAGATTCTTTACCATCTGAACCACCAGGGAAGCCATCCAACATCACTAGTCATTAGGAAATGCAAATTAAAACTATAATGAGATACAACCACAGGCTTGTTAGAATGGCTAAAATTTTGAAGTCTGACTACATGTTTGTAAGAATGTGAAAGAACTAGAAGTCTCATACAGTGCTGGTGCAAATAAAAAATGGTACAATCACTTTGAAAAAACTGTTTGTTTCTTAAATATCCACTTACCATATGAGCTAGTCATTTTACTCCTATGGATTTACCGCCCCCCACCCCCCATTAAAGCATCTGTATGTAAGACTTCTACAGAAATCCTCATGGTTGTTTTATCTATAATAGCCCTGCCACCCCCGCCGTAGAAAACCCACTTGTCCATCAACAGGTGAATATTTAAACATATAATACAATGTATTTCAATACACTTCAATAGACTACCACTATACAATAAAAAGTAATGAACTATTTGATAAATAACACAACATAGACAAATCTAAAAATAATTTTTTTTTCCCCTGAATGAAAGCTGCCAGGCCAAGGAAAAAAAGAGTGAAAACTATATAATACCATTTCTATAAAATTCCAGAAAATATAAACTATAGTTACTGGAAGCAGATGAATCGTTTCCTGGGGTGGGAGGAGGGAAGGGAAGGATGGAGGTATTCTAACAGGACAGAGGAAAACCTTTGAGTGATGCCTGTATCCATTGTCTTGACTTTGATAATGGTTTCATGTATATATATACATATATGTCAAATTTGTCAAAATACACACTTTATGTGCAGCTTACTATATGCCAACTAATCCTCAATAATGCTATTTTAAAAAAAGAGACAGTGTGTGTAGTGGGGTATTGGGCAAAAAAGGGTTTCGCATTTACCACCAACACCACTAACCCCACTGGCATTTAGTCTATAACTCACTTCACTTAGCCATTTACGTTTTTCATTTAATCAGCCAAAGTGTTGAAATAGGGGGAATATGGGAAAGGTGTTAAGAGAATAGTTCTTGGGATAGGCATGTTGCTTGTTTGAGTTAAGACTGGCATAGGCAACAAACCGCCCCATAGGACTAGTATATACTTATATCCACTGATTTTTACTTGTAATTAGGGAAGATGAGAGCAGTTGGTTTGAGTTTAAGAATCAAGAAGAGAAAGGATAATGAAGACATGGAAAGGGCTGGTGCACACTGAACCCCACTAGGTCCCTTGTCCTTGGTCTGGCCCCTGATGATTAGGGTCAGTGGCTGGAGAAGCTCTACTACTGTGAGATTTTGTGTACAAACACTATTGCTTTAGAGTCTAGATACACAATATGTGGTATGGATTCAGAGAAAACAGGCCCGTTCTGTCCATGTCTGTACAGAATCCAGTGCCTCTTGAGCATTCTGAAGTTTGACAGCTTTGGGCTCAGGGATAACTGGGGGGATAACACCCGTGGCACAGATGGTGGCATCTGTGTAATCAGGGGCAATGTCAGCAGTGGTGGTGGTGAGCTTCTTTCAGGTGGCTTTGAGCGCTCTGGGGGCTGAGCCAAAAGAACACACATACTGACGACTATGGCTAACAGTCATGTCTAAGCACATATACGAGGACTCCTCGGAGGCTTCCAGAAAATTCAGCGAGGTGGAGGTTTTGTGAGTAGAAGGTAGAATAAGACCTTAAATTATTTATGTTAATGTGATTTAAATCCAAAAACTCAAAATTTCTGCTAATATTAAAGTTATACACTATTAACCTGGGCTGAAGTAAGGAGCTAGGAAAAAAGAAGGGAGATAAAAAGGACAATTCATTGTGGTTTTTCCCATATACTGTCTTGCTTTCTGCTTCATTTTGTGCTTTTCCATCAACCACCTTTCCCTTGCTGTCATAATTATGGATCATGTTGGCTTACTGCCAAGAAATAATGGCATCAGTTAGATAGCATCACCAGCTCAATGGACATGAATCTGAACAAACTCTGGGAGATAGTGAAGGACAGGGGAGCCTGGTGTGCTGGAGTCCATGGGGTCACAAAGAGTCGGACACAACTTATTGACTGAACACCCACCACAACAAAGGTGAACATGAGGCATTTCTTGACTAAGAAAATTCATTGAACGGTCCTCTTGCAGACAGTCCAGTTTAGAAATGTAAAAACCTTGCAAAAGAAAATGCAATATATTCTGGCTCCCATTTTAATCTGATCTCTCTTTTCTTCTAAGAAGAACAAATGCCAGGGAGTTCAGGGTCATAATAGACAATATTGAGATTCCAGTGATCACATGCCAACTAGGAAGCCATGGTATTCAGTTTCTAAGCCCTGGGTGTGTTGCAGCTGTGCACTTGAATCTGGGGAAGGGCTAAAGTTTGAAAAAAGCTACCAGTACCCCTGATTCCTGTCTTCAGTTCATAGCCATTGCTTTTGAGATCTACCTTTCATCTCAGTAAACAATGTAAAGCACCTTAATGTACATACTTGTACCACAGTATATACATTAAGTATAATTCATAGTATATACCATAGCAAATATGCTTAGTGCAGCAAACCTTGAAAATATGCTAAAGCTTGGCTACCAGGAAGTTCACACATAGATATAATGTTCAATTGCAGAAACCTAGTTTCCCCAAATTCTTGGTATACTTATCCCTCCTCTTTCTATGTGTGGTTACATCTCTATTATTTTTGAACAGACCTGTCACATGTCTGATTTTATTTCATGTTGCTCCATGTCTTTTTTAGAAAATGTTGTAAATAGATACTGCATCTAAAAGCAAATTAACAAATATGTTCACAGACTTCATTCAGTCTGAACCTAGAATTATTTCAACATTGATTATTAGAATTATTCTACTTTACCTCATGCTTTTCAATAATCATTTCATCAAAAATGTTGATATATATATTATCTTTTATTTTAGATAAACTTGAGGAGTTACAATCATGTCCTGGTAAGCTGTAAATAAGAAAACATATTCAGATGTTTAATTGATTTTATAAAATCATTATTCACAAAGGACTATAAAATTACCTGTGTTATTTTCTTTTACAAAGTGTAAGCTAAGAAAAGCTATGTGTTTTCAAGATGACTGTTATCTTTCATTAGACTCAGTATCAAAAAATTTACAGACAATAAATCCTGGAAAGGATGTAGAGAAAAAGGAACCCTCCTACACTGTTGGTGGGAATGTAAACTGGTACAGCCACTATGGAGAACAGTATGGAGGTCCCTTCAAAATCTAAAAATAGATTTGCCATATGACCCAGCAGTCCCACTTATGGGCACATACCCAGGTGTGCACACATGCTAAGTTTCTTCAGTCATATCCAACTCTTCGTGACCCTATGGAATGTAACTCACCAGGCTCCTCTGTTCATGAGATTCTCCAGGCGAGAATACTGGAGTGTGGTTCAGTTCAGTTCAGTTGTTCAGTCATATCCGACTCTTTGCGACCCCATGGACTGCAGCACACCAGGCTTCCCTGTCCATCATCAACTCCTGGAGCCTATTCAAACTCGTGTCTATTGCGTTGGTGATGCCATCCAACCATCTCATCCTCTGTCATCCCCTTCTCCTCCTGCCTTCAGTCTTTCCCAGCATCAGGGTCTTTTCCAATGAGTCAGTTCTTCGCATCAGCTGGCCAAAGTACTGGAGCTTCAGCTTCAACATCAGTCTTTCCAATGAATATTCAGGATTGATTTCCTTTAGGATGGACTGGTTGGATCTCCTTGCAGTCCAAGGGACTCTCAAGAGGCTTCTCCACACCACATTTCAAAAGCATCAATTCTTCGGCACTCAGCTTTCTTTATAGTCCAACTTTCACATCCATACATGACTATTGGAAAAACCATAGCTTTGACTAGACAGACCTTTGTTGGCAAAGTAATGTCTCTGCTTTTTAATATGCTGTCTAGGTTGGTCATAACATTCCTTCCAAGGAGCAAGCGTCTTTTAATTTCATGGCTGTACCCACCATCTGCAGTGATTGTGGAGCCCCCCAAAATAAAGTCTCTCACCATTTCCATTGTTTCCCCATCTATTTGCCATGAAGTGATGGGACCAGATGCCATGATCTTAGTTTTCTGAATGTTGAGTTTCAAGCCAACTTTTTCATTCTCCTCTTTCACTTTCATCAAGAGACTCTTTAGTTCTTCTTCGCTTTCTGCCATAAGGGTGGTGTCTGCATATCTGAGGTTATTGGTATTTCTCCAGGAAATCTTGATTTCAACTTGTGCTTCATCCAGCCTGGCATTTTGCTGATGTACTCTGCATATAAGTTAAATAATCAGGATGACAATTGTATTGTACAAGCCTTGATGGACTCCTTTCCCTATTAACTAGTCTATTGTTCCATGTCCAGTCCTAATTGTTGCTTCTTGACCTGCACACAGATTTCTCAGGAGGCAGGTAAGGTGGTCTGGTATTCCCACATCTTGAAGAATTTTCCAGTTAGTTGTAATCAACACAGTCAGAGGCTTCGGCATAGTCAATAAAGCAAAAGTAGATATTTTTCTGGAACTCTCTTGCTTTTTTGATGATCCAACGGATGTTGGCAATTTGATCTCTGGTTCCTCTGCCTTTCCTAAATCCAGTTTGAACATCTAGAAGTTCCTGGTTCATGTACAGTTGAAGCCTAGCTTGCATAATTTTGAGCATTACTTTGCTAGCATGTGAGATGAGTGCAATTGTGTGGTAGATTGAGCATTCTTTGGCATTGTCTTTCTTTGGGATTGGAATGAAAACTGACCTTTTCCAGTCCTATGGCCACTACTGAGTTTTCCAGATTTGTTGGCATATTGCATGCAGCACTTTCACAGCATCATCTTTTAGGATCTGAAATAGCTCAACTGGAATTTCATCACCTCCACTAGCTTTGTTCATAGTGATACTTCCTAAGGTCCACTTGACTTTGCATTCCAGGATGTCTGGCTCTAGGTGAGTGATCACACCATTGTGATTATCTGAGTCATGAAGATCTTTTATGTATAGTTCTTCGTGTATTGTTGCCACCTTTTCTTAACATCTTGTGCTTCTGTTAGGTCCATACCATTTCTGTCCTTTATTGTGCTCATCTTTGCATGAAATGTTCCCTTGGTATCTCTAATTTTCTTGAAGAGATCTCTAGTCTTTCCCATTCTATTGTTTTCCTCTATTTCTTTGCATTGATCACTGAGGAAGGTTTTCTTATCTCTCCTTGATATTCTTGTCAAAACCCATAGAACATACAAGGCTTCCCAGGTGGCACTAGTGGTAAAAAATCTACCTGTACTGCAGGAGATGTGGGAGACACAGGTTCAACCCCTGGGTCAGGAAGATCCCCTGAAGGAGGGCATGGCAACTCACTCCAGTATTCTTGCCTGGTGGGCTATAGTCCATAGGGTCACAAACAGTTGGACATGACTGAAGCAACTGAGTATACACACAAAAAATGAATTCTAATGTAAACTGTGGACTTTGTCTCATAATATGTCACCACTGGTCCGTTTCATAAGAAATGTACCATACTGACACTTAGGGAAGCTGTGTGTGTGTATGTGTGTGTGTTGAAGGGAGAGGATATGTAAGAATTTTGCTTTCTGCTCAATTTTACTAGGAACCTAAACTCTCTAAAAATGATAAAGTCTATCAATTTGTTTAAAATGGAAGAAAAAGAAACTCAATTTCATTAGAAATCCAGGAATGTAAATTAAATCACAGTAAGAATATCACTTTAGATCCACCATATTAGAAAAATTAATTTAAAAAATATTAAATATTATTTAAGATGTGGCACAATAGGAACTTTTATACTGAGAGTGTATATTGGTACAATCACTTTGGGGAAAAAATTGACATTACATAGTAAAGTTGAAGCAATTCCACTCCTGGATATGGATTCTGGAGCAGAGGGTCTCAAAGTGTCTCCTGACTAGTAGCATCAGTAACACCTGGAACTTGTTAGAAATGGAATTATGTATCAGCCCTACTCTAGAGCTACTGAATTAGACACTATGGAGTTGGGCCCAGCAATTTGTTTAAAGAAGTCATACAGGAGATCTCAGTGCACAAAATAGCCTGAGAACTACTGTCTTAAAATGAAACTCTTAGATGTGTGTTCCAGACAACAAGTACAAGAATGTTCAGGGTAACACTATTCATAACAGCAAAACACTAAAACCAGGCAAATGTGCATCAACAGGATAAAGAATAAATGAATTTTGGCATTTTAACACAGTGGAATACTATAACGAAGTGAAAATGAAGGAAGGAATAATTATGAATATGGATAAATCTCTCAAAACAATGAAGAGAAAAGAAACAGGTTGCAAAAGATAATTCAATTTATATACAGTCAAAAAGCATCCATAAATAAATAAAACATAGCTAGGGATGAATATCTATGATTTAAAATCATAAAGAGAGGGAAGGATAAACACAAGGGTAACATGGCTGTTATCTCCGGGGAGAGAGGAAGGGGATACAGTTAGGTATTGGCACAGCAGAGCCTTCAAAGTTACTGGTAACACTCCATTTTTAAAGCTAAATGGTAGATACACAAATATTCATTTTCCCTCAGAACTTATATTTACATATACTTATACAGGAGTTTCCCTGCTGACTCAGTGGTCAAGAATCCACCTGCAGTGCAGGAGCCACAGGAGACTCGAGTTCAATTCTTGAGTCGGGAAGAGTCCCTGGAGGAGGGCAGGCCAACCCATTCCACTGTTCTTGCCTAGAGAATCCCACGGACAGAGGAGCTTGGTGGGCTACAGTTCACAGGGTCAAAGAGTCAGACATGACTGAAGCGACTTAGCACACACGCATACATTATCTATGTAAACACACTTCATAATTTAAAAACTTAAAAATGAAGCCTGTATCAATCATTATTTTTAATAGATGACTCAAGAAAATAATTCTGTTATTGGTTTATTTTAGAAGTTAAGGAAAAATGGACTCCAACTTACATAAAATCTACTTTAATTTCTTCGTTCCAGCACGGATGAGATCCACTGGCAATGCTGGTTTGGTATACAGTGTGCTGAAAGGAAACTTCCACAAAGGGGCGTACAGTATCCTGAAACACATGATAAGCACTGACTAGGTTTTTGTAATATTTTATACAGTTGATAAAAGGTAGAAGTTAGTTACTGGCTGATAACTAGATGGTTTGCTTTTTCTAGTTTTTCAAACAACCATTATTTATTTATTCATTCATTCAATTAAGATTTCATCCTATTTAATATCAGGTACGATTTTGCTGCTGCTGCTAAGTCGTTTCAGTCGTGTCCGACTCTGTGCGACCCCATAGACGGCAGCCCACCAGGCTCCCCCGTCCCTGGGATTCTCCAGGTAAGAACACTGGAGTGGGTTGCCATTACATGGATATTGTTAAGGATTTTTATCTTAAGTCTGTCAGGAGAAAACAAACAATTAAGCAAATAATGGCAATGAAACATAAGAAATATATTCAGGATGTAATAGTTACTCAGGAGAGAGAATGATTAAACTTTTGGGGGCGAGGACAAAGAGAATTCACAGAGAACACACTGCGTGGGCTTGAGCTTTGAAACATTAAATAGCAATTCATGTGGCCAGTAACACATGAACGTGAAGTATGGTGGCCATTCCAGGCAAAGGAAAGGGCAAGAATGGAGGACTTCTAGAACGCAGTAGTGTGATATATCGCAGTGGGGTGGAGAGAAATGTGGCAGACTGATTGGCAGATAAGAACCAGATAAATACAGATTTTGGTAGACTTTCTGAGGAGCTTGCATTTTATTCCGTAGACCCTGAGGACAGGGTAGTAAAGAATGAAATGGTTAGAATTACATTTTGTAAATATCACCACCACTGTGTTATGGAGAGTAAACTAGAAGCCCAAGAGAGTAGCGATGGACAGTCCAGTTAGGGGCCAGCTGCCATTCAGGGAATACATGATCAAAACTGCACTTTAGAGAAGTGTTAAGTACTTACCTCATTTAAGAGTTCATCTGAGGCTAATGATTTGATTGTTTCTTTATGTCTGAGGCGAGACATGGATGATATCAAACAAGTAGGCATATCCAAGGACCTTCAGGAAAAACAATATACAGACATACATTTCAATTAATTTCAATATTTGTTTTGGTGCGAGTAGGTGTGTTTTTGCTTATGTTTATGTGCAGTGTTGTTGGGTTTCTGCTTATGCTTATAGAGATAGGTAAGTCAGTTACCCTGGATCTTACAGTTTGCTTTGGATCTTCATATCATAGATGGTTAGAGATAAATCTTCCCTGGTGGCTCAGACGGTAAAGCGTCTGCCTACAATGCAGGAGACCTGGGTTCGATCCCTGGGTCAGGAAGATCTCCTGGAGAAGGAAATGGCAACCCACTCCTGTACTCTTGCCTGGAAAATCCCATGGACAGAGGAGGCTGGTAGGCTACAGCCCATGGGATGGCAAAGAGTCAGACACGACTGAGCGACTTCACTTAGAGATAAATATGTGATAAGCACTCCTCTGAAAGGGTAGTAGCTCCTCAGTGCTGAGCTATGGATGGGAACCAGTCTGTAGTAAAGTCTTCACTGATCCTCAGCAAAAAGGGAAAAATAGGATAGGTAATACTTGGAACTATATTATTCCTATTTTTGGTGTTACAGTATTCTTTCTTTTATAGATTAATTATTGCAGAAAGTGAAAGTCACTCAGTCGTGTCTGACTCTTTGCAACCCCATGGACTAGATAGTCCATGGAATTCTCCAGGCCAGATAACTGGAGTGGGTAGCCTTTCCCTTCTCCAGGGAATCTTCACAACCCAGGAACTGAACCCAGGTCTCCGCCATTGTAGGTGGATTCTTTACTAGCTGAGCTCCAAGGGAAGACCAATAAGCCCTAATATTGTAGAAAATGGTAGTAATTTTAAAATGTCCTTGTTTCACAAAACAGCCTTGAAATGTGCATTTGTTTTGAGAATATCAAGTGTATCATAAATAAAATCATATTTACAAAACATAGGTAAAATCTTTCAGAGGTTTTAACTGTAGATTAGTAGCTAGTAAGCAAAATGTTTCTCATAGGTAGAATTCACGGGATAAACATAAAATAAGCAAGTAGAGCACACCTGTGTTAGATGTAGATAGAGAGGGATACTCAGTATTTCTGAGGTACCTGGGTATGAAATATTCACAATATATAAATTATATATGAGATTAAACATATGACACTTGATATTGAGGATATACTAAATATTCAGGATGACTTCATTTGACCATTCTGACCCCACATAACCTCTGCCCAAGAAACACAGATAAAACACATCATTCTGAGTGCCTGCAAAAGAAATGGTAAGATCTGATTTTTATAGAAGTCACCTAAAATGACAAGTCCAAAATGGAGCCTATTCTCTCCTGTATTCTACTATTCTACTTCCAACACTGTGAGTGGACAGTATAATTGGCAATAGCTGCTTAAGTTTTCAAAATAGGGAATATGGACAGAAGGCATTTATTTAATGTAGCACCCAAAATATACATGTTAAAGATACTTCAGGCATCTAAAACTTCTGCAAATTTTTACTGCATAGCAATGACAGTTAAATTTGACTATTCAAATGAAGATTTCAACTCTCATTCAGCTTTTGTATGTAGAGCATCAATAAAGTGCAAAGTTTTATTAAAAAGACCATTTAGAAATTTACATTCAAGACGTTTTTTGTCCAAAAATTGGTGCAATTGCCTTACCTATTAACTGTTGCTTTCCTTGTAGGAATATTATAAGCTCTCAGTATTCTGATAAGAATCTTAATCTCTCTATCACAGATAGTCTGTGCTGCCACTTTTTTCCTTTCTTTCCTCTGAGGCTTTAACTTTCTTCGTTGTTCAAGAAGCTTACAAACTGCATATGTCAACTGGCTAAAAAGTGGTCAATCAGATTGATATAAAATAACTTAAGATTTGCAAGATAACGATTTTTAAAATTTATTATAAATAAGGTCATTATTCTGAACCATGTTCTCTTTACTGTGTAGAGGAGACAGAGTTATCTTAGGCCCAAGAAAATAATCTTTTTCTGAGTGTAGAAGGGATTCTGTTTTAAGAGAGCATCTGATTGCTTCATGTTCTTTGGGTACATGGTCCAAGAAGAGATAGGGCATGGAGAGGTAATCCCATGAAACATGATGCTATTTCAAAAGATTATTCATTTTTTTAGGAATCATTCTCTTGATCATTTTCTACATAGTTCTGAGTAGGAGTTAGTTATAAGTGCTGCAACTCCTGGCAACACAAACCTATATGGAAACACAAAATTATATGGAATTATAACTTTATGGTCACACTTGTTTTCCTCTAAAGACTGAAAATAAAAACTTCAGACTACCCTACAAAGTTATAATAATCAAAACAGCATGGCACACACAAAAAAGCATAGTACTGGCACAGAAATAGAAATGCAGATCAATGAAACAGGACAGAAAGCCCAGAAATAAACACATGTACTTATGGTCAATTAATCTAAGGAGGCAAGACTCTATACAATGAAGGAAAGACAGTCTCTTCAATAAATGGTGCTGGGAAAACTGGACAGCTACTTGCAAAAAATGATATTAGAACATTCTTTGACATCATACACAAAAATAAATTCAAAATGGATTAAAGACCTAAATGTAAGACTGTACACTATAACACTCTTAGAGGAAAACATAGGCAGAACACTCCTGACATAAATTGCAGCAACATCTTCTTTAATCCCTCTCTCAGAGTAATGGAAATGGAAAAACAAAAATAATCAAATGAGACCTAATTAAATTAAAAAGTTTTTGCACAGGAGAGGAAACAATAAACTAAATGAAAAGACAGCTCACAGATTGGGAAAAATATTTGAAATTATGTGACCAAGGGATTAGTCTCCAAAATTTATAAACAGCCCATGATGCTTAACATCATCAAAACAACTTTATCAAAAAAGGGGCAGAAGACTTAAACAGACATTTTCAACAAAGAAGACATATAGATGGCCAAGAGGCACATGAAAAGATGTTCAACATTGTTAATTATTCAGTTCAGTTCAGTCACTAATTATTAGAGAAATGCAAATCAAAACTGCAAGAAGATATCACCTCACACCAGTCAAAATGTCTATCATCAAAAAACTCACAAACTATAAACATTGGAGAGGGCAGGAAGAGAAGAGAACCCTCTTACACTGTTGGTGGGAATGTAAATTTGTGAAGTCACTATGGAGAACAGTATGGAAGTTCCTTAAGAAACTAAAAACAGAGCTACCATGTCATCCTGTAACCTCACTCCTGGGCATGCATCCAGAGAAATACATGGTCTGAAAGGGAACATGCACCCCAGTATTCATTGCAGTGTGTTTACAATAGCCAAAACATGGAAGCAGCCTAAATGTCCATATACAGGAGAATGGATTAAGAAGGTGTGGCATATATATATATACACACACACACACACATATATGTTTCTTAATCTATATATGTTTCTTAATCTATATATAATGGAATATTACTCAGCTATTGAAAAGAATGAAATAAGGTCATTTGTAGCAACATGGATGGACTTAGAGACTGTCATACTGAGGAAAGTAAGTCAGAGAAAGAAATGTTGTATAATATCATTTCTATGTGGAATCCAAAAAAAGATAAAAATGAACTTATTTACAAAACAGAAACAGACTCATAGAGAACAAACCTATGGTTATGAGCAGGGAAGGGTTGAGGGGGACAGTTAGGGAGTTTGGGATTGACATGTACACACTGTTATATTTTAAATGGATAAACAACGAGGACCTACTGTACAGCAAAGGGAACTCTGCTCAATATTCCGTAACAAGCTAATTAGGAAAAGAATTTGAAAAAGAACAGATACATATATAACTGAATCACTTTGCTGTACACCTGAAACTAACACAACTTTGTTAATCACCTGTTCAGTTCAGTTCAGTTCAGTCGGTCAGTCGTGTCCGACTCTCCGCAACCCCATGAATCACAGCACGCTAGGCCTTCCTGTCTATCACCAACTCCCGGAGTTCACTCAAACTCATGTCCACAGAGTCGGTGATGCCATCCAGCCATCTCATTCTCGGTCGTCCCCTTCTCCTCCCGCCCCCAACCTTTCCCAGCATCAGAGTCTTTTCCAGTGAGTCAACTCGTTGCATGAGGTGGCCAAAGTATTGCAGCTTCAGCTTTAGCATCAGTCCTTCCAATCACCTGTACTCCAATGTAAAATGAAAAGTTAAAAAATAAGATTTCATCATTGACGTACATGCATCACTGTCAGTTTGATTCGGTCACTCAGTCATGCCTGACTGCAGTCTCCATGGCCTGCAGCATGCCAGGCTTCCCGGGTCCATCACCACACACACAACTATATACGACTACGTAATAGATAACTAATGAGGACCAATGTGTAGTACAGAGAACTCTACTAAATACTCTGTAATGGCCTATATGGGAAAACAATCTGAAAAAGAGTGGATATATGTATATGTATAACAGATTCACTTTGCTGTACAGCAGAAACTAGCACAACATTGTAAATCAACTATACCCCAATACAAATTTTTAAAAAATAAGTTTTCATTTAAAAACATGTGCTCATAGAAGAATTACTTCAAGGTGTATTTTAGAATAGAAACCCCTCCCCCAAAATATATCTCAGCATCCTAAACCAATTAAAACCTTCCTGTTAATACTAAGAATCTGCAAGTGCCCCAGAGTGGTTTCCCAGATATGTAGCATCCCTAATTTCTGTCCCCTACCCTTAAGTCTCACAGATAGGACAGTATGAGAATTGAGTTCCTTCAGCAAAAGGCTCCCCCCATAGCTGCGTGTGGATCACAGAGTCCTTATATCAGTCCTTGCTGAGGATTCAGTTTTGAAAGGGGGAGATTATAGGCTAAGTGCATGGTGCTACCACCAATGATTTTTCCAGAATCAGTCCCAGGACAGGGAGATCTATGTGCAAAACTAATTTGGGACAAAGGTGTTTTGCTTTTTTTTTTCCTTGCCACAAGAAGAGGGTTAAAAACTAAAATACTATACAATTGAAAATATAGATCATACAGATATGTCCAAAATGGAATTTTAAAATTATTAAAAATATTTAAATAACTATATTTCATTTTATGCTTTGTAACTGGATTTTGACATTAATATAAAAAGAGAACTTATGTGAGGACTCTGAAGCTTATAGCTTTATATTTCAGACTTAAATAATAATAATTTTAGAATATACCTTGCAGATACAATTTCTTCATAATCAGCCACAATATCTGATAAGTTAAATTTGCTAACTTTGACAATTCTTCTCATTACCAACCTTCTCATCTACAAAAAATATTTTTAAGAAATGAAGAGTTCATATTTTAAGATTAAGTATAAACAATGCTACTGGTGTCATTCTTTTGTTACTTTTTGTAAGTAAGGAATGGGAAGGGGAATTAGATAAGTGAAAGTATGGTTCTGTTTCCTACCATCATCAAAATCATTCCTAACACTCTCATTATGACCCTCTCATCTCTTTTTCAACCTAACTTGGAGTATTCACATAGGCAGAATTAGTCTTCACCAAAGATGACTACCTGTGAATGTGTTTTTACAGCAGTCACTTGTATTCACACAAATCTCAATCCACAAAGAAATGTCATCGCATTTCTGTATGTCCTTTGAGTTCATTCTGTTCTGATCTTAAATTCTCATTCTGTCTCCTTGGTAAGATATTCAGTGCTTCAACAGAGCCATTCCCCTAAGCCTGTGCTGCTTGCAGAACCCACAGAAATTGGTTCCTCTAAGGACTCTGAAATTCCTTAGTCTGAGGAAATTCCTCCCTTTCTACTCTAATCCCATCCTTCACATCAGGTGTAGACTTTTAGAAATGAACCCAGGAAGAAGCTTGTCTTGAGGCAAATTTCTGCTTTCTGTCCTGCCACAAATCATCCTGGAGATAATGTAACCTAGACACTGTGTATACGTGAACGTGTGCTAAGTCGCTTCACTTTTGTCTGACTCCTTACAACCCTATGGACTGTAGCCCACAAGGCTCCTGTGTCCATGGGATTCTTTAGGCAGGAATACTGGAGTGGGTTGACATGTTCTCCTCCAGGTGATCTTCCCGACCCAGGGATCGAACCTGCATCTCTTACGTTTCCTGCATTGGCAGAAGGGTTCTTTACCACTAGCACCACCTGGGAAGTCCAACCTAGAGACTAATGATCTGCTTAAATTATATAGGAAAATGAATGGGAAAAACAGAATTCCTAAGAATTACTCTGCTGTGTGTGTGTGTGTGTGTGTGTGTGTGTGTGTGTGAGTCTGTGACCCCATGGGCTGTATGTAGCTCACCAGGCTCCTCTGTTTATGGAATTTCCCAGGCAAGAATACTGGAGTAGTTTGCCATTCCCTTCTCCAAGGGATCTTCCCAACCCAGGGATTGAACACAGGTCTTCTCCATTGCAGGCAGATTCTTTCCCATCTGAGCCACCAGGGAAGCCTGTATGGGCAACAAACTGCTTGCCTTGAAGGTGAACCACATCCCTCTCCCTTCTGACCCCATTACTGTGCTTGAGCCCTCCCTCCCTTTCCTTCTTTCCCTTCTCCCATTCTCTCTCTCTCTCCTTTGCTCCACGGGCAGCACAGGGACTGAGCTCCTTGCTGTTCCTGCCACAGGCGACGCATATTCCTTTCTCAGTTTTCACATGTGGTTCCATCAGCCTGCGATGTTCTTCTCCCCTGAAAACCCTAACTTTTTGGAGCTCCAACTCCAGCTCCCTCAGCTTTCAGGTCTTTGTTGGTGTTACCTTCTCAGGGACTTTCCTTGATCATCTTATTTAAAATTGTACTCCACATCCCAACACACACACACACACACGCACCTGTGCTCTTTTCCAACTGTACTTGTTAGAGCACAAATCACAATCTAATACACTAATATTCTGTTCATTATCTGACTTCTCCGACTAGAATGACTAGGAGGTCAAGGATTTTAGTCTCTCTTGTTTACTGCTGTAATTCCAATCTCTAGTATAATTCATGACTAAGAGCAGATGCTCAGTAAATATTTATTGAGTAAATTAATGGAAGGGACAGATTGAGGGGAGCTACAGGCCTCTTAGATGCAAATATTTCAGCAAAACTTTATCTAGCAATCCATGAGACTGCTGGGATTTTACTGCTCCAACCCTCACCTCAGGTACCACTGACCCCAGTAACACAGCAGGGAGTTTAACCCACATAACTCACAGTCAGATTTAAATACCCGTGGCCCTATGAGGCCTCCAATGTCAAACCAGGATTCCAGCACCTATAATTAGAGTCATTATCCTTCAATTTGTAGTGTGAAACTATCTCCATATAGCAAAGAAGTCTTCACAAGGAGCTGAACACAATCACAAAATGTTCTTGACACTCCTTTGCAGGACCCTGCATGAAGTTCCAGAATCCTCAGACACTTGCGCTCTTACCAACTTCCTGATCCTCTGCTACCCTCCCTCCTGGGGTCCTTATCCATCAAAAAGAAGAGAAGGGATGAGTAGGGTATGTGTTCCCTTTTCTTATAAGAACACCTCTTTATTTCCTAAGACATAAATCTCATTATTAAATCACCTCTCAACTCTTTTTAAAAGAAATATGGAGCTAGTAGGGCTTTTCAGGTGGTGCTAATGGTAAAGAACCTGCCAGCCAATACAGGAGACATAAGAGATGCGGGTTCAATCCCTGGGTCAGGAAGATACCCTGGAGGAGGGCATGGCAACCCACGAGAGTATTCTTGCCTAGAGAGTCCCATGGACAGAGGAGCCTGGTGGGCTACACCCCACAGGGTCACAAAGAGTTGGACACAACTGAAGTGACTTGGCACACACACATGGAGTTAATAAAGAAGGTGTAGGAGGGGCAAGGGTGAGTGGGAGAAAACACCTGCCAATGATAAATAAGAAGTGCTCAAACAGACGATAGCTACAGTGGTCTGCATTTCCACCATGCTCTCAGAGGAACAGAGTACAAACTAGCACAGTACTTGCAGTTTCATCATTTTACTTCAGAAGAAAAGCAAGACAGGCATTTTTATTGTCTGTTTTTATAAAACAATAAAGCAGGACTCGATGCATAGATAACTTGCCCAAAGACAAATGGGGTGGTCAGAACAGGTCTGCACGTCCCTGCCTAGGGCTCATCTCGTCACACAAGGTCACTTCTCTCCTGTCTTTACAAGGTATTTGGTGTGTATCTCTTAGATCTTTCCACAGCTCTCTGCTTTCAAGTTATCCTGAAAGGCTTCTCTGGTGCTCTATAGCAAGGGCTATCAATTCTACTCTTGCAGAAGTCTTAGAAATCTCCTCAGCCTTCTGGCTTTATTCCTAACCTCATTAACTGCTCAAACGTGTCTCAACATTTCCTGAGTGAAGAGTACTGTGCTGGGCATCATGGATCTATAGATATAGTCCCTTTGCTCTGGAAGCTTAGGGTGGAAGGATGAGGGGTCAGTGGAAAGACATCAGGAGTGAATCTGATTGAGGGATTCCACCTCAAACCTGGCTTAGGCTTTGGCAGGGTGTTCTGTAAATATCTGAAGTATGTCTTTTTCTACCATTTTCTGTCTCCTAGCAGGTCCTCCATCCACTGTCTCCTGAACTGCTGTGGTGTGCGGCATTATGAGTTGTTAATAAAACTAGGGAATCTAGCAAAGTGCTGGTGTACTTCTCAAAGTGAATTTTCAGGGTCAGTCAAGAAGAGATGGGTGTAAACAGAAAAAGTTGGAATATGCTCTAATAATGAGTTTGCTGTCAACTGAAGTAACTGTTGCATCAATAATACATGTCAACTGTGTTCATTTACAGATGGTTGATAACTAACTCTGAAAAAGAAGTCTGAATGGAACAGAAAACCCCTTAGTGATCAGAAAGAGGTGAGGAGCAACCAGGTCTGCCCGTCTGACTCTCTGGGAAGAGTATAGTACTATGCTATGCATCCAGCAGACTAGTTTTCACAAAAGTAAATTCAAACACACTGACAATATTATTTTGTTGTTGTTACCTTTTTCAGAAAATTGGCAGAATTAATCCTTTGTGCAGTAATAGAATTCACATCTGAAATGGACATATCCTTTTCTATCTGACTTTCATATTCCTGTAAGCAGAGAAATTAAATTAGTTTCTTTTTTTTTTTGGCCATGCCATGCAGCATGCAGGATCTTCGTCCCCCAACCAAGGATCGAAGCTGTGCCCCCTGCCCAGGAAGTGCAGAAGCTTAAACCACTGGACCACTAGGGTAATATCCTAGTTTCACTCCCTGAATGTAACAAAGTTTAGATATGATATGCTGCAATGAAATATTAACTACTCATTTCAGTTTAATTGTAAGAGATATTGGCAACACTCTGGAATTGGGAGGAGAGAATGTTTCTTTAAGATTTTTCTCTCTGAGAATTAGCGAAGAACCGTTATATTTTGTTTTCTTCTAGGGGGAGTTTCATTCATCTTTTAAAACTAAGTACTGACTGAGAAAACAAACTGCAATTGAGAAAATGGTAAGAAGATGTAAAGACAACTGAGAACTATTCTTCATGTGTCCATTTACCTGGTATCATTAGAAACAAAAGAAATATTTTTGGGCTCCAAAATCACTGATGCTGATTGCAGCCAGGAAATTAAAAGACGCTTACTCCTTGGAAGGAAAGTTATGACCAACCTTGATAGCATATTAAAAAGCAGAGCCATTACTTTGCCAACGAAGGTCCGTCTAGTCAAGGCTATGGTTTTTCCAGTGGTCATGTATGGATGTGAGAGTTGGACTGTGAAGAAAGCTGATCGCTGAAGAATCGATGCTTTTGAACTGTGGTGTTGGAGAAGACTCTTGAGAGTCCTTTGGACTACAAGGAGGTCCAACCAGTCCATCCTAAAGGAAATCAGTCCTGAGTGTTCATTGGAAGGACTGATGCTAAAGCTGAAACTCCAATACTTTGGCCACCTCATGCGACGAGTTGACTCATTGGAAAAGACCCTAATGCTGGGAGGGATTGGGGGCAGGAGGAGAAGGGGACGAGAGAGGATGAGATGGCTGGATGGCATCACCGACTTGATGGATGTGAGTTTGAGTGAGCTCCGGGAGTTGGTGATGGACAGAGAGGCCTGGCGTGCTGTGATTCACGGGGTTGCAAAGAGTCGGGCACAACTTACTGAACTGAACTGAACATAAAACAATATTGAGCATCTGTCTCTTCATGTACTTGTTGGCCACTTGTATGTCTTCTTTGGAGAAATGTCTATTTAAGTCTAAAAATGATGGCTTTTTAAAGAGATCAAAATGTAACAGAAAAACATTTGAACTTCCGAGCCAGTAGTCCCACATTTCATATTTGCCTGACTGGTTCCTTGTGATGCTATTTAACTTGTTTCTCTATTCCTCATATTTCTAGTAAAAAAAAAAAAAGTCTTAATTTGATTCAGGTAAAACATTGTTGACAAGGGTATAACAAACATGTAGTGCTGTGTATTTCATATTGTATCACATTAGGAGGCAATAATATCTGCCTGTCCTTTATCAATGTTTTAGTTTACTATTGCTGCTGGAACAAATTATCACAGATTTAGTGGCTCCAGACAACACAAATTTATTATCTCGGAGTTTTGTAGGTTAGAAGCCTAGATTGTCTCATGATACAAATGGACTTATCTATAGTGGTGTTAGCTCTTTATTCCAGGTTTCACAAGGCTAATACCAAGGTTTAGGCCAGCTGGGTTCTCACCAGTGGACTCTGAGAAGAATCTGTTTCTAAGCTCATCTAGATGGTTGGCAGAATCTAATATCTCATGGTTACAGAACTAAGGCCTTGTTTCCTCACTAGCTGTCAGTTCGGGCCCACTCTTAGCGTCCAGAGATCTCTCTCCAATCTTCACAGGTGGACCACTAAGTCACAGAGCCAGCAACTACATGCTGAGTCCCTCTCATGATTGGAATTCCTGATTTCTCCTGCTATTGCAAAAGCGATCTTTCTTTTGCTCTTAGTTGGAAAGTTTTCTCTGCTTGTAAAGGCTCATACAATTAAATTAGGTCCACCCAGATAATCAACCATAATCTCCCTATTTTAAGCAAGGTACATTGCATTTTCATAGGTTCTGGGCATTAGGGAGTAGACATCTTTCAGTTCAGTTCAGTTCAGTTGCTCAGTCGTGTCTGACTTCTTGCGACCCCATGAATCACAGCACGCCAGGCCTCCCTGTCCATCACCTTAGGGAGCCATTATTCTGCCTACCGCACTTAATAAGATTAAGCTGGATCACTAAGTCAAGGTGGTAACAACTAGATTTCTCTATTATAGAGGTACAATTTTCCTTTTAAAATAAAAAAGTAGCTATTTATTCTTAAAAGTGAATATTATCTTCAGCAAATTTATTACTTGTGCAGGTGGTACTAGTGGTAAAGAACCTGCCTGCTAAGGCAGGAGACATAAGAGACATGGGTTAAATCCCTGGGCTGGGAAGATCTCCTGTAGGAGGGCACGGCAACGCACTCCAGTATTCTTGTCTGGAGAATCCCATGAACAGAGGAGCCTGGAGGACTACAGTCCATAAGGTTGCAAAGAGTCGAACACGATTGAAGCTACTTAGCACGGTCAGCATGCACAGTTAGCTGTAGATTCTCTTATGTTTTCCACATAGACAAATGAATTTTCTGCAAACATGGGTAGTTTGTCTCTTCCATTCCAATTCTAATTTTCTTCTTTCCTTTCTTATTTCTGGCTTAATGCATTGGCTCTTACTGGTAGAGATGATAGCAGGCATTTTCAGGTTGTTGAGATTAATGGGAAAACTGATGGTTAGCTACTAAGTACAATGTTTGTGTAGGAGTCTATGAGGAAACTGATTTCTGATAGTGATCATTATACCAAACAGTTTCAGAGCCACACAGATAATAGGGCACTGAATCAAATCAAGGGATAGTTTATAAGGAACTGGTTTTCCAGAATGCTGAAAAGCTGGTGACAGTGAATTTGCTCAGGGACACCTAGGCACTGGCTCTATTTCTTCTCTTGAAGGATGATATAGCCTTATTGACCTTGAATTGGGTTTAAGAACTAGAGGAGTCCAACATTCGTAAACAGTCCCTTAAATGGAAGTGCATTTACCATGAACATATTAATTTTTCTGGGGTGGTAATGTAAATCTTGCCTATTTTGAACAGGTATTTTGTTTTGTTTTGTTTTTTGTTTTGTTCTTAGCTCTTGCAAAACCCTACTCTATGTGGACATGCCACAAGAAGTTTAATATTCCCCAACCCCCACCATAGTACCAGAGTCCAGGAAAAACCAACCACAAAATTTGCTGCACTTTCCTGCCCTGTGTTCTGCCCGACTTCTGTATATTTCTGCATTCCTGGCTAATTAAATCTGAAACTCCATCTAATTATCCAGTGGGTGTGTAGGTGTCCTCTTCTCCCATTCCCGCAATTCTACAATTGACCTGAAACACTTCTTTTCAAAGCAGTTTGCATCAGCAGAAAAATCCAAAATACTGAATATTTTTAATCAGTTTAAAGACATTCTCTTCTAATTCTAGGATGCTAAAAGCTTTCATCATGAATGAGCACTGAAATTATTAAGTGCCTTTTGGGCATTTATTAAGAGGAGCATATTTTTTCCTTCCTTAATTCTGTTAATGTGGTAAATTATATTAATAGATTCCTTAATTAGATTAGCTCTGTTACCTAGAAATAAACCCTACTAGATTATGATGTACAATTGTATATTTATATATAATATATTGCTTTTTGATTTGTTGAAATTTTATTGGGGAGTAATAGAGGGATAAAAAATTAGGAGGCACAAACTATCATGTATAAAATAAACTACAAGGACATGTTGTACAACACATGGAATATAGTCAGTATTTTATAATAACTGTGAGTGAGTGACAGTCACTCAGTCGTATCCAAATCTTTGCGACCCCATGGACTGTAGCCTGCCAGGCTCCTTTGTCCATGGAATTCTCCAGGTAAGAATACTGATGTGCTGTGCTGTGCAGTGGGTTACCATTTCCTTTTCAACCCACTCCAGTATTCTTGCCTGGAGAATAACTAGAAATGGAACAGAACCTTTAAAAGTTGTAAATCACTATACTATACACCTGTAAAACTTTTATAAATATTGTACATCAAATACACTCCAAGTAAAAAAAAATTTTAAGAACGGGAAAATTTTTGTCTACAGATAGTCAGTTTTTAAAAAATTAAGACAGATTTAAAGCAGCAAAACATTAACTTATCATAGTAAAAGCAATATTCAAATAGAAACCAAGTACCTGGAAGACTAAATCTGGAATCTCTCTATCATAAAGGGGCATTTGCTGTAGAACGAAAACATCTAGTTGACCAGCATTTCTAAGTTGCAATAGCTGGAAACGTTTACTCTTTTTCATTTCCTCTTCAGAAACAAAGTTAAATTCATCTTGCAACTGTTCAAGACGAAAATACTTTGGGATATCCTGTCCTTTATGTTTTATGTACTGTAAAACACAAATAATGTAAAGTCTTTGCTTAAAATAATTTTTTTAAAATTCAAGACCTCAAAACAGTTGAAACTGTGAGATATGCGAACTGCAATATAAACAGGAAATGGAACAACTGAATGTAATAGAAAATCTGAAAAAAAAATGCAGAATCTAGCCTACATAGATTCTCAACCTTTTCCTGGTCATGATTTATACAGAAAATGAAAACATGTTACTGTACAATGGGTTAAAAGATGATGCTTTTTATATCCAGTTGCTCCATGAGCTGAGAGAAGTTCAATAGCTCTATGTACAAGTAAACAATTCAGCATGTCAGTTGGGAAGCTATGATCTGAGGAAACTTAATTGCAATAATCTATGCACTGCTTTGTTCAATAAATGCAAATGTGAGGACACAGTACATGAGAGGAAAAGTGCTAGTGCCATAAGAGAGACAAAGATTTACTAGCTGTAGTTCCACAGGGAAAGACAAAGCACATGGACGAATGACTACAGTAAAGGCAGAGTGATAGATCCATTTGCTATTGATCAGTCGTGTTTGACTCATTGATCCCATGGACTGCAGCATCCCAGGCTTCCCTGTCTTTCACCATCTCCTGGAGCTTGCTCAAACTCTATCTTATAAATAGATCCATCAGTTCAGTTGCTCAGTTGTGTCCGACTCTTTGTGACCCCATGAATCACAGCACGCCAGGCCTCCCTGTCCATCACCAACTCCCGGAGTTCACTCAAACTCACGTCCATCGAGTCGGTGATGTCATCCAGCCATCTCATTCTCTGTCGTCCCCTTCTCCTCCCGCCCCCAACCCCTCCCAGCATCAGAGTCTTTTCCAGTGAGTCAACTCGTCGCATGAGGTGGCCAAAGTATTGGAGTTTCAGCTTTAGCATAGTCCTTCCAATGAACACCCAGGATTAATCTCCTTTAGAATGGACTGGTTGGATCTCCTTGCAGTCCAAGGGACTCTCAAGAGTCTTCTCCAGCACCACAGTTCAAAAGCATCAATTCTTCGGCGATCAGCTTTTTTCACAGTCCAACTCTCACATCCATACATGACCACTGGAAAAACCACAGCCTTGACTAGATGGACCTTTGTTGGCAAAGTAATGTCTCTGCTTTTTAATATACTGTCTAGGTTGGTCATAACTTTCCTTCCAAGGAGTAAGCGTCTTTTAATTTCATGGCTGCAATCAGCATCCGCAGGGATTTTGGAGCCCCCCAAAATAAAGTCTCTCACTGTTTCCACTGTTTTCCCATCTATTTCCCATGAAGTGATGGGACCAGATGTCATGATCTTTGTTTTCTGAATGTTGAACTTCAAGGCAACCTTTTCACTCTCCTCTTTCATCAAGAGGCTTTTGAGTTCCTCTTCACTTTCTGCCATAAGAGTGGTGTCATCTGCATATCTGAGGTTATTGATATTTCTCCTGGCAATCTTGATTTCAGCTTGTGCTTCTTCCAGCCCAGCGTTCCTCATGATGTACTCTGCATATAAGTTAAACAAGCAGGGTGACAATATACAACCTTGACGTACTCCTTTTCCTATTTGGAACCAGTCTGTTGCTCCATGTCCAGTTCTAACTGTTGCTTCCTGACCTGCATACAGGTTTCTCAAGAGGCAGGTCAGGTGGTCTGGGATTCCCATCTCTTTCAGGAATTTCCACAGTTTATTGTGATCCACACAGTCAAAGGCTTTGGCATAGTCAATGAAGCAGAAATAGATGTTTTTCTGAACTCTCTTGCTTTCTCCATGATCCAGCCGATGTTGGCAATTTGATCTTTGGTGCCTCTGCCTTTTCTAAAACCAGCTTGAACATCTGGAAGTTCACGGTTCACATATTGCTGAAGCCTGGCTTGGAGAATTTTGAGCATGACTTTACTAGCGTGTGAGATGAGTGCAATTGTGCGGTAGTTTGAGCATTCTTTGGCATTGCCTTTCTTTGGGATTGGAATGAAGACTGACATTTTCCAGTCCTGTGGCCACTGCTGAGTTTTCCAAATTTGCTGGCATACTGAGTGCAGCACTTTCACAGCATCATCTTTCAAGATTTGAAATAGCTCAACTGGAATTGCATCACCTCCACTAGCTTTGTTCGTAGTGATGCTTCCTAAGGACCACTTGACTTCACATTCCAGGATGTCTGGCTCTAGGTGAGTGATCACACCATCGTGATTATCTTGGTTGTGAAGATCTTTTTTGTACAGTTCTTCTGTGTATTCTTGCCACCTCTTCTTAATATCTTCTGCTTCTGTTAGGTCCATACCGTTTCTGTCCTTTATTGAGCCCGTCTTTGCATGAAATGTTCCTTTGGTATCTCTAATTTTCTTGAAGAGCTCTCTAAGACTTATTAAAGAAAAAAAAAAGAACAGGAGGTCAAGAAAAGAAAAGCCGATATCTAACTGAAGTTGTTGCAGGGAGAAGTCAATTTTGACTCCATGTTGAAACTGTTTCTTTGACTTGCTTTCCGTTTATATTGTTATTAAAATCACACATAATGGCCTGCCTCAAAAAACCCTGCCCCTCTGCCCGACTTAAGCTAAAGTGCCTTTGTTCATAACCCTGTCCACCTGACTGGCAGGAAGAAAGAAATTAACACATTCCCCTGCCTGAGGCTTGCAGTTCCAGGAGATACTGGAAAGATTAAAAGTCCTTTTTACTTTGTTTCCTTATGTCCATCCCCCATCTCTGATCCATAAAAGAAACTGGCATCCAGATGCTGACAAGATGGTTATTTTGAGATGTTAGTCTGCCATCTTCTTGGTCAGCTGGCTTTCCAAACAAAGCCGTATATCTTGCCTCAACACCTTATCTCCCGGATTCACTGGCCTATCGTGTGGGGGAGCAGAGGTAGCTTGAACTCGGTAACAAGGTTGCCAAGGAAGTATTTACCAGACTTGCAGGGTGGGTAAAATAGCTGATATAGGCACCCTTCTAAGCAGAGGGGAATGGCATGGATAAAAGTATGAGGAAAGCATTTTTGGAGCACACAGAGCAGTTTAGTTGGCTATGAGCAGGAGTAGTAGAATGGCTAAGCCACTCCAGTACTCTTGCCTAGAAAATCCCATGGATGGAGGAGCCTGGTAGGCTGCAGTCCGTGGGGTCGCTAAGGGTCGGACACGACTGAGCGACTTCACTTTCACTTTTCACTTTCACACATTGGAGAAGGAAATGGCAACCCACTCCAGTGTTCTTGCCTGGAGAATCCCAGGGACGGGGGAGCCTGGTGGGCTTCCGTCTATGGGGTCACACAGAGTCGGACATGACTGAAGTGACTTAGCAGCAGCAGCAGCAGCAGTAGAAGTGAATAGAGTCTTTGAGGGAAGGAGGAGGTCCTCAGCAATTAATAATATGGTCGGTACTCAGTAGATGTACAACTGATATCAACCTGGAGATTATTCTGCTGGATGCACCAAGCAAGGGCTGCTAAATAGTGGTAGACTACCAATCATTTTCCCAGGCGTTGAATTTCTAACTGCCTCATAATACTGTAAACTGGCTGAAAACTTTGTCTTCAGGTTGACTTTTAATGACTCCTAGTGCCTAGAAAAATATACTGCAAACTGTGGAGGAATATAAGAGTATGCTGCTGCTGCTAAGTTGCTTCAGTCGTGTCCGACTCTGTGCGACCCCATAGACGGTAGCCCACCAGGCTCCACCATCCCTGGGATTCTCCAGGCAAGAACACTGGAGTTGGTCGCCTTTTCTCAAGTGAAAAGGGAAAGTGAAGTCACTCAGTCGTGTCCGACTTTAGTGACCCATGGACTGCAGCCTACCAGGCTCCTCTGTCCATGGGATTTTCCAGGCAAGAGTACTGGAGTGGGGTGCCATTGCCTTCTCCTATATAAGAGTATAGAGCTTAATAAATATATTTACAGTACAGATATTTTGCTACAACTTACCATAATAAATTCCATTAAATCAGAACATTCTGGGTTATTTGGGTCAATTCTGACCTCACTGGCCCATTCAGAAAGCTTCTGTGCATTAATAAGCCATGGAATTTCAGGAACACCTCTTGCATCTACATTCCTTAACACGCTAACATAAGGAAAAATATGTTGTGAATTTGTATGTAATATACAGGTGATACATCTGTTATATGGGGTAAAACCTACCCATTACAGGTATTTAAGATTACGCTTATCAATCCTCTGCATTTAAGGATAAAACAGAACGTTCAGATGTGCTATCTTCCCTGGTTCTTCTCACATTCTAACTGTATGATAGTTTTTTGATAACTGTCTACCCCTCCCTTAAGACACAAGCTTCTTAAGTGTAAAGCCCATAAATATTCCTCTTTGCAATCTAAAATACACAATATAAAAAGCATCTTTAGGCTCTATCTTTATAGCTGAAACACAATATAGAGTATGTAATACAATTAACTGGGAAGTATGAGTCAGAAGAATATCTTTGTTTGGTCCTATAAGGCCATATCTTTAGAAGTTGTGCTTTGCACCATTTATTAAATTAAAAAAAAAGAAGTTGGAGAGCTATGAAAGACAGGCTAGAATGTATTCTTAAGTGTGTTCTTAAGTCGATTCAGTCATGTCTGACTCTGTGCAACCCTATGGACTGCAGCCTGCCAAGCTCCTCTGTCCATGGGATTCTCCAGGCAAGAACACTGAGTTTCCATGCCCTCCTCTAGGAGATCTTCCTGACTGACATCTTATGTCTACCTGCACTGGCAGGCAGGTTCTTTACCATTAGCACACCTGGGAGTGCAATCTTAGTGACCTCAACTACAGGCAAAATGCAGAGGAAATTCAACCCTAAACAGAAAGGGTTTCTTGTCAGCCATCAATTATCCCAGTTATTTCATCTCTCTCTTCATGGGTAATTCATTTCACCGTGTGGAATTAGAATGCTTCAGACTGAAAGATTTCTAAGATCCTTTCTATGTAGTACTCAGGGAAAATTCCAGTCTATAAACTACGATTTCAATAATACAGTTCTGACTCAGATTTCATCATGTCAGCCCAAACATGGATACACATTTTACACTGTCCACTTTCCATCAGTATCTATTCATATTTTTTATGATGAATCTGAGATAGTCAATTCTTAGGCAGGTTGATAAGAAGTATGGGGTCCCCGAGGAGGAGATAGGGGTCTGGGGTTCTCAAAGAGGAGAAAAGAACAAAGTTTTTTTCTACATTCCTTAGTCTTAGTCACATAAAACTTATCCCATTACAGACTTTTTTTTTCTTTAAGCCCAGAGCTGATGATAACACAACAAAACAACTCATCTTAAACTCTGTACTAAGGATTTTATAACAACAATGTATCCTGCTTGAGAACATATTTCTCCTTCTTAAGAAAGTGAAAGTCACTCAGTCGTGTCCTACTCTTTGCAACCCCAAGGACTATACAGTCCATGGAATTCTCCAGGCCAGAATACTAGAGTGGGTAGCCTTTCCCTTCTCCAGGGAATCTTCCCAACCCAGGGATTGAACCCAGGTCCACCACATTGCAGGCAGATTCTTTACCAGCTGAGCCACAAGGGAAGCCCATTAAGATAATCCTGTTATTTTAAAATGTATATTGTAGGAGTGGGACTGGTAAGATCTTGACATTATTAGTTCTAATACCATCATTTTAAAATGTAAATTGTGGGAGTGGAGTCTAGTAAGACCTTTACAAACTTGAAACATTCTTTTGATTTATTGTTAATAACCAACTGAAAAAGTATACAGCTCCCTTGCTCTCCACCGTCTTCTGATGTCTATGTTGGAAGCTTTCTCTGTCCTTTTTCACTGTAATAAAACTTTTGCCCACACAAGAGCCCTGAGTGGTCAAGCCTGGTCCCTGATCCAGAAGCTCAATTTACTTCTTCGGAGATCATGAATCCAACACCATGCACTGTAAGCTATCAAATCTTTGGAAGTTATTCCTAACAAAGCCAATGCATGGTTTGATAGAATGTTAAGCAAAATTCTTCAGTTCAGTTCAGTCGTTCAGTCATGTCCGACTCTTTGCGACCCCATGAACTGCAGCACGCCAGGCCTCCCTGTCCATCACCAACTCCCGGAGTCCACCCAAACCCATGTCCATTGAGTCGGTGATGCCATCCAACCATCTCATCCTCTGTCGTCCCCTTCTCCTCCTGCCCTCAATCTTTCCCAGCATCAGGGTCTTTTCAAACGAGTCAGCTATTCACATTTGTGTTGTACATTCTATGCGTGTGTACTCAGTTGCTTCAGTCATGTCCAACTGTTTGTGACCCTATGGACTCTGGCCCACCAGGCTCCTCTGTCCATGGGATTCTCCAGGCAAGAATACTGGAGTGGGTTGCCATTTCCTCCTCCAGGGGATTTTCCTGACTCAGGGATCAAACCCAAGTCTCTTGCATCGCTTGTATTGGCAGGTGGCTTCTTTATCTTATATTCTTTCTAATACATTCTGACTTTTCCTATGAATTTCATCACTTTCTTTTGGAAGATAAATACTGCTCCCAGTTTTTAGGAACTCCATACTTTGATTCTGTTCTTTCTCTTATTTTCAGCCTCTTTTTACTGTCAAGCTTCTTGATGAGTAATCTACATCCACTTCCTGTTTCTTCAACATCAATTGTTGAGGACTACTGACATTGGTTTAGTTTTTTTCTCTAAAACTTTCTTATTTACCAAGAAGACCACTCAGGAGGAGGTCAAGGCAACCCACTCCAGTATCCTTGACTGGAGACATTCCATGGACAGAGAAGCCTGGTAGGCTACAGTCCGTAGGATCACAAAGAGTCGGACCCAACTGAAGCAATTCAGCACTCATGTATGCAAGAAGACCACTTATGAACTTTTGCTATGATTCTGGCTATATGCCACAAGTTTTGTAGATAGTGTTCTCATTGTTATTTTAAAAACAGTCTCTTTTTTTTTTCCTTTTTGCAGCTTGAGGTAGTTGTAAAATAACTTAATGTAGCTTTTTACAACTGTGTATTCTATAGTATTTTTTCATTTGGTGAAATTTTAACTGTTAATGTTTTTGGCATTGTGCTTTGTACCATTTATTAAAATTTTTTTTAAAAAGTCTCTAATTTCAGTTTTAATTTCCTATTTAATCCACATTATTTATATAAATATTTTTAAAATGTTATTATATTACTTTAAAAATAGGAATTTTTTAAAAGGAGTTTTAGGATCATGCCAACCAAGGTCCGTCTAGTCAAGGCTATGGTTTTTCCAGTGGTCATGTACGGGTGTGAGAGTTGGACTGTGAAGAAAGCGGATCACCGAAGAATTGATGCTTTTGAACTGTGGTGTTGGAGAAGACTCTTGAGAGCCCCTTGGATTGCAAGGAGATCCAACCAGTCCATTCTAAAGGAGATCAGTCCTGGGTGTTCATTGGAAGGACTGATGCTAAAGCTGAAACTCCAATACTTTGGCCACCTCATGCGATGAGTTGACTCACTGGAAAAGACTCTGATGCTGGGAGGGATTGGGGACAGGAGGAGAAGGGGATGACAGAGAATGAGATGGCTGGATGGCATCACTGACTCGATGGACATGAGTTTGAGTGAACTCCGGGAGTTGGTGATGGACAGGGAGGCCTGGTGTGCTGTGATTCATGGGGTGGCAAAGAGTCGGACACGACTGAGCAATTGAACTGAACTCAGGATCACAGCAAAATTGGTATAAAGTACAGTTTCCACATACACAGCCTACCTCACTATCAACATCCTGCACCAGAGTTATAATTTATTATATTTGTTGCAATAAAAGAGTTGCACTTGTTATAATCCATGGACCTATACTAACTCATCATTAGCACTCAAAATCCGTAATTTACAGTAAGGTTTACTCTTGGTATCGTATGTCATATGGATTTTTGTCAAATACATAATGACATGTATCCACAATTACAGAACCATACAGAATAGTTTCATTGCCCTAAAAATCCTGTGTGCTCTGCCCATTCATCCCTCCCTTTTCCTAATTTCTGGTGAACAAAGATATTTTTACTGTCTCCACAGTTTTGCCTTTCCCATAATGTCATATAGTTGGATCTAGATGGGGAAACAGTGTCAGACTTTATTTTTCTGGGCTCTAAAATCACTGTGAACGCTGATTGCAGCCATGAAATTAAAAGACGCTTGCTCCTGGGAAGGAAAGTTATGACCAACCTAGATAGTATATTAAAAAGCAGAGACATTACTTTGCCAACCAAGGTCCATCTAGTCAAGGCTATGGTTTTTCCAGTGGTCATGTATGGATGTGAGGGTTGGACTGTGAAGAAGGCTGATCGCCGAAGAATGGATGCTTTTGAACTGTGATGCTGGAGAAGACTCTTGAGAGTCCCTTGGACTGCAAGGAGATCCAGCCAGTCCATTCTAAAGGAGATTAATCCTGGGTGTTCATTGGAAGGACTGATGCTAAAACTGAAGGTCCAATACTTGGGCCACCTCATGCAACGAGTTGACTCACTGGAAAAGACTCTGATGCTGGGAAGGATTGGGGGCGGGAGGAGAAGGGGACGACAGAGAATGAGATGGCTGGATGGCATCACCGACTCTGTGGACGTGAGTTTGAGTGAACTCCGGGAGTT
Organism: Moschus berezovskii; assembly: GCF_049115385.1. Classification (NCBI taxonomy): domain Eukaryota; kingdom Metazoa; phylum Chordata; class Mammalia; order Artiodactyla; family Moschidae; genus Moschus; species Moschus berezovskii. The sequence goes on along the minus strand of NC_142471.1, from coordinate 63,134,619 downwards.
GGTGATGGACAGGGAGGCCTGGCGTGCTGTGATTCATGGGGTGGCAAAGAGTCGGACACGACTGAGCAACTGAACTAAACTGAACTGAGCCTGTTTTTTTAAAAATATGTGTTTAAAAAAATTAATAAATAAATAAAAATATGTGTTTACATGGGGAGGGAAAAGGCTATCCTTTTGCTATTATCATTCATTAATTTAATGATGAGATCTTTTGGCCCTTTATGTGTGTCATCTTACTCAAACATAGCACAGTATATAAGCCAGCATTATCATCATTTTTATAGAATTCTACTGTACTTCTAGTAATACTGTTTGTGGATAGGGTCTAGAAGTTAACTCCAATTTCTCTAGGAAGCTGTGGGATATAGATGAAATTTCTATGTCCAGCAATTTCTTCCAGCAAATTGATAATGCAAAAAATTATTATTTTTTGCATAATCCAGAATGACTGGGAAAGATAAAGGTCCCAGAAATCAAATCCTTGGGAGTCTTGGCCTTTGCCTACACAGTCTAAGGACTGTGGAACCACCTCTGTCATCATCCATGTGGCTCTAATCCTAAACATTGAAGAGACACATTCTCTTACACATAAAGACACTTATTGCCTTGGTGGAGTGATTATAAATAAAATAAATATTTTATATATTTACAAATACAAATAAAAATTAAGCAACATCCAAGTAAACTAAACTGTTCCTACCATTTATCTAGAGTTTCCCTTTTGTAGGTTTTGTGTGATGCTTTGCTGAGGACTGGCATTATTTTTCAAGCGTAAAGTTTATTACCTGCAGAAAGCAGATCGTAACGACTGTGACATGGGTGTCAGAGGAACACCATTTTCATCTATGGCCCATGATAGAGAATAGCTTACTTTTCCTGACGTCAAAAGACAAAGTTCTTCAGTTCCATTTTCCTCAAGAAGAAAGGGCACATCTGTTTGTTAAAGGTATTAAAAACATATGAATATTTGAGCACATTACTGTTTTTTCCCCTTTTATGTGTTCCTGGAACCCCAGAAATACAAAGTTTATGCTGATTGCAGGCTCTATTCTTACAGCTCTCCTTCAACTCCTACCCAAAATCCCTCAAGGCAGACTGTTTCAAACAGACTACAAACAAGAGGGGAGAGAATTTATCTGAACATGTTTTCAAACCATTCTTTCTGGGAGTGGCTGCCAGCAAGGAAAAAAACCACTGGCAGCAAAAAAAAAAAAAAGGCTTTCCAACGTGGTTCAGTGGTAAAGAATCTGCCTGCCAATGTAGGATTAGGAGACATGGGTTTGATCCCTGACAGAGGGTATGGGAGTGGGGGGAAAGATCCCCTGCAGCAGGAAATGGCAACACACTTCAGTATTCTTGCCTGGGAAACTCCATGGCAGGCTGCAGTCCATAGGGTCACAAAGGATCTGACACAACTAGCATCTGAGCAGGCATGCTAGCAGAAAAAGAGCTACTGTTTGGCTCCTTTCCTACATTCTTCAGTTTTTTCCCTCTCCTCATCTTCTTTCTCAGTCTCCAGAGAGCTTAGTGATATTTCTTAAAACTCTGCCAAGTGCTTAGTGCATCCTACATTTTTCTAAGACTTTTCTCCAAGGTCTCCACAACCTGCTCTTCTGCTTCATCTGGACTTTATCTAAGCAGACTACATTCCTCCCTCATTTTCTCTACTTTCCTTGTTCCTTTGCCTGCTTATTTCCTTCTCTCTCCTCCTTGCTCACTCATTCATACTCCCTTTCTTTCCACCAGATGGACATAGCAATTACAACACCCCAAGGAAGGCGAGAGAGAAGGGAACCGAGGGAGAAGAGGAATGACAGCATTCTGGCAGACATGCTAACTTAAATTGCAGGAGGAGTAAAATCAATTCAAAGACAGTAAAAAAAAAAGTCCCTTCTTCTTTCCTCTCTCTCTTATCTTTTCTTTTCTCTCTCCTCTTCCCTCCCTTATTCAGTTCAAAGATGAATCAACATGTCCTGGAGCATCTTCAGCCTTTACTAAAGGTCAGACCATCTGGTGGGTTTCCCTGGTGGCTCAGCTGGTAAAGAATCCACCTGCCATGTGGGAGACCTGGGTTCGATCCCTGTAGAAGGGAATGGCAACCCACTCCAGTATTCTGGCCTGGAGAATTCCATGGATTGTATAGCCCATGGGGTTGTAAAGAGTCAGACACAACTGAGAGACTTTCACTTCACTTCAAAGGTCAGGTAGGGGCAGAGCAATCTCGCCACTTAGGTGTGGAGCTCACATTATACAAAGCACAGTGCTCTTGTCTCAGACGACCTAGGAAAAGCAAAGGAGCTTGTCCCAAAGTTTAGATTTCCCAAAGATCTGATTCAAGTCAAAGTTTTAAAAATTAGTTTACTGTCTGGAAGAACTTAATTCGTTTTAACCTAACACTGTAAATACAGGATTCCTTTTTAATGTTTTTTTTTAATTGTGGTAAAGGTCACATAATGCAAAATGTACTATTTTAACAACATTTAACTGTACATTTCAGTGGCACTAAGTACATTCACATTGCTGTGCAATTCTCACCATCTCCCAAATTTTTCACTTTCCTAAACTGAATCTCTGTCCCCATTAAACACTAAATCCTCATTCTCCCTTCCCACCCCACAACCCACCACCCCCAGCCCCTGGCATCTACCAACATACTTTATGACTCTATGAATAGGATTCTTTATTCATATGAATGACCCAGGGTCATTTAGGATATAGAACTCATGAAGGAAATAGGAGGGAAGACACATTTTTAATAAACTTACTGCTTCCTACTTCTCCATATGCAGGTATGACCAGTTTATCAGAGCTAAATTCTAGATATTCCAAAATAGTTTTGCTTTTCAACTCTGTGCTGTTAGGTAAGGGTAAATATAGTTTTGCCAATAAGCATGTCCTTTTACTTATTTCATAAACCTAAATATAAAAGAAATGATTGATAACAAATTTCATCATTAACATAATTTTAAAAAAAATACTAAAATGTAAAATAGGTATTGCTCTAGAGCCTTTGATCCACATGATTGTGATAAAATTAGGTAATCTTATGTGTTTAAAAGTATAGTGCCTTTCACTGGTTTCAAAGAAAATCAACTGAATAAAAGGCTTAGAAATATAGTTCTGGGAATTCAATACATATAACACAATACCCAAAGAACTTACTTTTGTGTAGCACTTTAAAAGTCCTTTTATCTTATTTAAACCTGATAAAAATTACAGGAAATAGGCATTACTCTTCCCATTTTATAAATGAAGAGCTGAAATCTCTATATGAAACTCTATTAATTTTTATTAAAAGTGTTAGAAACTTGGGTTGAATTGCCTAAGAAAAAGGGAGAGTTGTTGGCTCATGGGGTCCAAGGACAGATTAAAGGAGCTATACGGCAGGGAAGGAAGGAAAAGTCCCAGAAGAAGGAGTAAGGGAGGCGCTGAGTACGCTGTTGTACAGACATCTACCGGGTAGGTCTTCTGATTCTGCATGCTGTGCTTTCTACTAGAATTCCATCACTGCCATAACTACAAACCCAAATTTTTTCAATAGGAAAATATTATTTTGACTTATACTCTGTTATCAGTGTCTGGGGAAACAATGATATGTGCTCTAAAGAAAAGAAAATCAAGAAGGGTAAATGCCCCTTAAAAGATAAAAAAAGAATGTACCAACCAAAAGGACAGTTGATAACCAAGAAGGCAGAGAAAAACGCAAGACAAACAGGTAAATATTTTTCTGGTCATCTAAATACTGTTCCTATAAGAGTGAATTTAAGCCAACACACTGGTCCCTTTGCCAAAGGCATCGCTAATACAGAAAGGTTTGCAGGGGTTATAGCTAATTATAGGTAATGGATTTTACGTATTTACATCTCTGAAAACAATTTCTTATTGTAAATTAGTAAACTGGCTAACTAAAATGAGACAATGAACTGACAAATATATTCAAATATTCAGTTGGCATTCTGATTTTACACATCAATCTTGTGGACTTGCTTAGGGTATGTCCATGCATTCTCATGGAACTTTGGAGGCCAGATCCTGGACAGCAGCAGATGTAAAGATAGAGAATGACACCTGGAATCTCCCAGGAAACGACTTGTCCCCAACGGCAGCTATCAACACCTGTGTAGCTGAGATGACGTGTCGAGAATGAAAATAGGCATTATAAGTGGAGAAACTGCAATATTAAAAAAGTCTAAGTAGGGAATTGCAAAAATATATGGGAAAAAAACAAACAGTTCAGTTTGGCTGAAGTGAAGAAGGAGTAAAGAAAAATAATTAAAATAAATAAATTTATATTAAAAAAGAAAAATAATGATAAAATTAGAAATGTAGGTTCGTATGTGTTCCTCAGGGCATATAGATTTATTTAGCAATTCATGCAGCTGTTAACGGAGAAGGCAATGGCAAGCCACTCCAGTACTCTTGCTTGGAAAATCCCGTGAACGGAGGAGCCTGGTAGGCTGCAGTCCATGGGGTCGCTACGAGTCGGACATGACTGAGCGACTTCACTTTCACTTTTCACTTTCACACATTGGAGAAGGAAATGGCAACCCACTCCAGTGTTCTTGCCTGGAGAATCCCAGGGACGGTGGAGCCTGGTGGGCTGCCGTCTATGGGGTCACCCAGAGTCGGACACAACTGAAGTGACTTAGCAGCAGCAGCAGCAGCAGCAGCTGTTAATGGTATGAATTATCCCTAGATAGATTTCTTTCTTTCTCTGCCTCTTAGTTTGTTAGGATCATGTGCTAATTGATGATGACGAAGGACTCAAAATCTACACTTACCTATTTTGGAAGAGGGGGTAATTTTAAACTTCAAGAGGTTAGACTATAATATCACAATTTATTTTAGGAACAATAGTAGGCAAGTGTAGTCAGCGTATTTTCAAAATAAAAATTTCAACAATGTACACCCATGGCTGATTCATGTCAATGTATGGCAAAAACCACTACAATATTGTAAAGTAATTAGCCTCCAATTAAAATAAATAAATTAATTTAAAAAATTTTCAACAGAAGTACATTTTAAAATGAGAGTAACTTAATAGCACAGATGAATAAAATGAATACAGCTTTTGATCAGGGATAGCACAGTTATTTCAGGCATTGAAAATTAACTGATTTAGATTTGTAATAATAATCTCAGACTCCACTCCATACTCATATAACACAAATCTTTACTCCTCCTAACTTTTCTTTCAGGTTTAGACTCAAGTTTAACTCTTACATTAACCATCAAGACGTGTTATCTAGACTCCATTACTGTTTCTAATTTGTGTTCATCATCATATTTTCTTCTTTTAGTGCCAGGATTTTTATGATGGGGTCTTTGGAAAGGGATCAGGGATCTGCTACATGTGTGTTTCTTCATCAGATTCTTTTAAAATTTTTTTAAAAATATGAGCAAATATATCAAGAGACTGAAATCACCAAGCCAAGGTTGGGGCAATTTAAAGAAATTATTCAACACTAACAATTGCTATACTATTCACAGTTTAAACAACCTTCTTTCACCTCTTCCACCTCACTAATAAATGAATGTCTAGAGTTGGCAAGAATTATAGCAGGAAAGAAGTATTTAGAACAACTGCAAATCAAATAATTTTGTACTTAAAGCATAAAAGACTACTGATGAATTATAAGTATATTATTTATAAATACTAATATCTTATCTTAATGTCTTAATATAAAAAAACATAATAGTAACTAACAATAAATTTTAAATTATGTAGTGTATAAAACAATATACAAAATTAAATGACAATGGCATACCTCCAAGCAAATTGTTTCAGGCCAATATATTAACTGAATATTGAAAATTTGCTGAAACATGACTTTAAAATCAAACTGTAGAGGAGATACTGAAGTGCAAGAAACTTGTTTATCGTTGTATAAGATTTTAATAAAATATTTAAGCTTTTGAATTTTGGCTCTCCTCTTTTGTTCGTACCTAAAAATTAAATGAACCTTTAAGAGACCCTTGAGAAGCAAACCAGATATAAAATATTATTCTTTTCAAAATACATCTCAACATATTAAAATATGGTAATTTTAGAGGACAAATGCTGTCTTTAAGCCCAGTAACATTTGCCTATCTCTTATCCACAGATAGAAATTTCTTTAAAAAGATGCTAACTCAGAAACAGAAAAAGAACTAAAATTAAAGTACCATAAATCATTCAACTATTTATTTTACTAAATTATAACTTAAAGAGATTAGAATACATCCATTATAAGATGTTTTATGAGAGGAAAAAAACTGAGGGACTTAGGAATGGGGGTGAGGGGTTTGCGTCAAGAATTCAAAAATATTTTCAAACTTTTAAAACACACACACACACATACACATACACATTATGTTTTCAATAACCTCAAACAGGTGACTAAGACAACAGCCTTGCTGTGTCCTCTTAAAGGTCTTTGTGAATCTCTTTAGGCTTTAGGTTATATATTCTTTTTTTCCAGGACACTGTTTCTCTGAACCCTAAGATCAGAGGCCAGCCTTGGGGCTACTATGACAACACTTGTTGGGGAAAAAAATGGATCCATTCGATAATATGAACTCCTAAGGCATCTTCCCTCCACCCATTCATTCATTCTCTCAACCAACATTTATTGACTATCTTCTCAGATGCAAGTCAATTGACCTAATGATAGTTAAGATTTGATCCTGATTTTCAGAAGGTAAAAGACTAGTTGGAAGATAAGCCATAGGCTGAAACATAAAATTCCCTTCTGTTCTCCACCCTGGTCATCCTATGGGCCAGCATATCTGCCCATCTTCTCTATAATCTCTCAAAGGGGTATGGGACAATAGATTACTTATTCTTCCTATTTCCCTGGTGGTCGTTTTTTTACCTTCCTCCCAATTACCTTTAAAGAAATATTAATAGTTTCATAAAATATGTCCCTTACGTTGCCCTCTGAAAGTAGTTTAAATAATGAGCTTATCTACTGATTATGAGAATTTGTTAATTTGGGATTAAAATCTTCACAAAATCTTTGTGAAGATTAAATCTTCACAAAATCTTGCCTTTTCTGCACCTGTAAACTCTTTTTAATGTTCCCTTAATCCATGTACTCCTTTTATCTCTCTGTTTGACATAAACGTATTATTCTTTTCTAAAGATTCAACTCTTATTCAACTGGACATTTTCAATGGATAATGACAGCAATGCCCCATGATAGCAATTGCTGTGAAAAGATATAAAGCATTTAATTTCCTTTTGCCTTGACTTCCTCTAAGTTTTATCTTAGCCTTTCCAGCACAAATATCTTCTTCCTTCTTTTTCTCTCTTTATTTCCAACTTCCACTTTATGGCTGTTCTCTTATCCTTATTTAGATGGTCCTTTTGTGGGCATCTTACACAAGAAATTATCTTGGGCCCCTTTTTGGAAGCAGGTGTAGAACAAATAAAACATTGCTTCACTGCTCTATTTCTCTAGTCAGAAAGAAGATAATGATAATTTTGCCTTTGTGTTTGCTACTCTTTATGTTCATTTAAAAGTTTAACCACTTAATTGTTCATTAATTAATTACCATTCATTTAATGAACATGAGTATTTATTGAACACCCACTATCTTCCAACACTGCACTAAATAATGTACATTCACGGTACTCAAAGATGAATTGGTACCAAATGTTTCATGGGACAGAGGTTGGAAAGTTGTACCTAGTTCAGTGCTCTAAGTTGCTACATCTTCTTTAAGAGAAATGAGATCCAAAAGCTTAGAGATAGGAGAAATGGGGATCGGCATGATATCTGTTATGCATGGATTTCCTAGGAGTAGAAAGTAAACCTTAAAGGTCAAGGAAGAAGTCACAACTGGGAAATAAAAAAGCTTGTATTGTCCAAGTAGAAAAACTTTCCAGAGGGTCCTTTCTAATCAGAACATTTTCTATGAAAGCCAGGAGAACCTTCAACAAGCAAGGATGACCATACAATCCTATTTTTCACAGTGGCTTTATAGTCCACCTATTTATACCTGAACAAAAATTACTACCACAGCAAAAAAAAACCAATCATCACACCAAACTGGTTTATGTCCCACCTCAGTCATAAACTAGAAGTTCAATACCCATCTCTAAAATGAGGATAATATCATGGAACTATGGTAGAAATTAGAAGTGCAAATTTATTTTTTAAACTTAGCAATCAGGAAATCTAACATTATTAAAGAAATAATACAGTAACTAGATAACATATAATGAAGAAAAATAATCTGAAAATGCTTAAAATAATTTTGAAAATGCTTACAGTGAACATCTAGATAAGTTTGTTAATTCTGCTGTGAAAGAAAGTTGTGGTATCATGGTAATTGGATTTACTATTTCAATATCTGTTTCTTCAAATTCTGAAGCTAAATATGAGAAGCTCTAGAAACAGAAAAATAAATAATTTATAATGTAAGTTCAATGCTTAGGACAACTATTCTTAAAATTAAACTTTTTTATTTGTCATTTCGTTGGGTAACTTACAAATATCAAGATTTCCTATTCTATGACTATTCTATCAAACAAATATAACCAGTTAGGATGAGTTGAATGTTATTTTGCAGTGTAAATACCTCCTGTTTCTTCCTGTTCTTAAATGCTTTTCCTTCAGTTTTCTTCTCAGTCCCAGACATTTTCGACAATTCTTGTTTTTGTTCATCACATTTATTCATTTTCAACCTTAAAACAGAAAAAGTGGAATTATTTGAGTTGTTAGAGATCTTGCCCACACACCACACACATACATCACAGTCTCTTACATTAATTTTATATCCCAAGGAAATTATCAGTATGATACACAAACATATATATGCATATAAATATAAAATTTCATAAGCTTGTTCTCAGTATTCATAGATTTCTCCCTACTTATTAAATACTACCAGGGAAGCCCAGTTAATTTACTGCTAGTATTTTTACGCCCTTTCTAAGGATATTAAGAAACCTCTCTGATGACAATAAGGAACCAATGGGGATGGAAGATAAAAATTTAAAGGCATAACCCATCCTTCCTCTCATTTCTTTTTTTTTTTTTTTGACCGCAACAGGCAGCATGTAGGATCTTAGTTCCTCGACCAGGGATTGAATGCACACCCCTTGCATGGTTAAGCATGGAGTCTTAACCCCTGGACCACCAAGCAAGTGGTAGTCCAAGTGGACCAAGCAAGTCCCTCTCATATCTCTTAAGCTGTGAACATGAGCATGTGTAAGGGCAAGACACTACAGCAATAGTGAGTGGTAAATCAGTTATACTCCTTGGGATTTATGCATAAACAGTAAGAAATTCATGACTGCTTACCAATATGGTGACTGCCACCACCACCACTACCACTATCAACCACTACTACTGTCTTACTACCAGTACTACAATGACCACCACCACCAACACCAACTACTGCTACTGCACTACTGCCACGACTGCAACTATTGCTGCCACCACCACCCACAACCACTACTACTGTATCACTACCACCACCACCACCACCTATTACTACTGCTGTACCACTATTATTTCTACAAATATAACCACCACCATCACTCACAACCACTACTACTACTAGTGTATTACTACCACCACCACCACCTACTACTACTGCTGTACTACTATTATTTCTACAAATATTACCACCACCACCACTCACAACCACTATAACCACTGCTATTACTACTAGCTAACTCAAACATTGTACTTCCTAAGGACATGCCAGGCAGTGTTCTAAGTACTTTACACATATTAACTCACTTAATTCTCACAGCAACACTACGAAGTAGGTATTACTATTATTCCTCTTCCATTAGTAGTCCAGCAAAACCCCAGTTATCTGGAACACTTGCAGATGGCAGGGGTTTACATTTTTCAGTACAAAGTTTAGTCTTTAACTTTTCATCTTTTAAAAAGGAGATTCTTTGATATGATATGCTCTGTTGGGAATAGAAAATGGTGCAGCTGCTCTGGAAAACAGTTGTCTTAAAGCTGTAACTACTGTTTATATATTCCAGATACAAATTCTTTGTTGACTACATCAAGCAGTTGACTAACTTCTGGATTTTTTCCCAGTTTCTGTTAATTCCCAGTGATTAGTGGGCAACTCCTCAGGAGACCTATAAGAACAAACAGAGCAGCCACTCACCTCTGAAACTGTAACTTTACTGAAGTGCTTGTAAACCCTTGTCGTTGTCGAAGGGATTTTATCTGTTTCCAAGTCCGTAATATACTGTGCAATAGGGAAAAGTCCTTTTCCTTTTCTAACTCATAGCGTTGTTTTGTATTACTACAACAATAATGTTAGATTAAAAATATGTTAGTGAACTGGGCATATGCCCAGAGAAAACTAGAATTCAAAAAGACACAAGCACCCCAATGTTCACTGCAGTACTATTTACAATAGCCAAGACATGGAAACAGCCTAAATGTCTATCAAAAGAGGAATCGATAAAGAAGATGTGGTACATACATACAATGGCGTATTATTGTCACAAAAGGATTGAAACTGGGTCATCTGTAGAGACGTGGATGGATTGAGAGACTGTCTACAGAATGAAGTAAGTCAGACACAGAAAGACAAAATCAAGTATCACATATGAACGCATATATTAATATAGGGAATTTGAAAAAAATGGTATAGGCAATCTATTTACAAACCAGAAATAGAGGTATAGGTATACAGAACAAACATATGGATACCAAAGGGGAAAAGGAGCATGGGTGGAATGAATTGGGATATTGGAATTGACATACATACACTATTGACACTGTGTATAAAATAGATGAGAAACTACTGTATAGCACAGGAAAATCTACTAAAGCAAACCAGACTCCAATAAAAATGAAAAAAAAACATGTTAGTGGATTAGAGCTACAAGTCATTACAAATGGCTCCAAATAATTTATTGCACTAACTCTTCTGGGATCCCCACCTCTTTTTTTTTTTTTTCCATTTTACTCACATCTTCATATAGAGAATGAAATTCCATTTAGAGATTTATGCGTCTTTAAGGTTTTTCACTATTCAAAAGTACTCTACTAAAATCCATGTATTTCCAGGTTTTCTGGACATTCTGTAGTATATTTATCATATTTTTCAGACTAACAATCAGAACTGCTGCTTCAAATTTAGAAGTACTTTGCCTGATGGGATAGTGAGTATAATACTTGAATAGCAAAGTAATATAATCCAGTCTATATAAAAATGGATTGCTTAACCCATTTAGATATATTTAAGTCTAACATCACCATTTTCTTTTGTGCTTTCTCCTTGTCTCATGTTTCTCTGTTCCGTTTTCTCTTTTTTCTTTTTTTTTTTTTTTTGCCTTCTTTTGGATCAGTTGAGTATTATTTTATTATCTCATTTTCCTCTTGATTTGGAAACTATATCTTTTTATTCTCTTCGTTTAGAGGTTATAAGTTAAAATTTAAGTCCTTGATTTACTAAAGTCTTAATCGCCAATGCAAATATCTTTAATTACTTTTACCCTTCTCCATTCTTTACTCCATTTTAAATGTTTCATATTTTAACTCTTTTTTTATTGAAGTATAGTTGATTTATAATATTGTGCCAACCTCTGCTGTACTGCAAAGTGACTCAGTTTATGTATATAGGTGGCTCAGAGGTTAAAGTGTCTGCCCGCAGTGAGGGAGACCTAGGTTTGATCCCTGCATCGGGAAGATCCCCTGAAGAAGGAAATGGCAACCTACTCCAGTATTCTTGCCTGGAGAATCCCATGGACGGAGAAGCCTGGTGGGCTACAGTCCAGCGGGTTGCAAAGAGTCAGACACGACTGAGCAACTTAACTTTCACTTTCACATTCTTTTTAAAATATTCTTTCCCATTATGGTTTATCCCAAGAAATTGTATCCGTTCCCTGTACTATGAAGTAAGATCTTATTGTTTATCTATTCTAAATGCAAAGGTTTGCATCTGTTCTGTTCTGTCACTCAGTCGTGTCCGACTCTTTGCGACCCCATGGACTGTAGCCTACCAGGCTTCTCCATCCATGGGATTCTCCAGGCAAGAATACTGGAGTGGGTTACCGTTTCCTTCTCCAGGGGATCTTCCCGACCCAGGGATCGAACCCGGGTCTCCCGCATTGGAGGCAGATACTTTAACCTCTGAGCCACCAGGGAAGCCCACCAACCCCAAATTCCCAGTCCCTTCCTCTCCTTCCCCACTTGGCAATCACAAGTCTGATCGCTATGTCTGTTAGATTGCTTGTTTTGTAGATAGGTTCACTTTAGATTCCACATAGAAGTGATATCATATGGTATTTGTTTTTCTCTTTCTGACTTACTTCACTCAGTATGACAATCTAGTTTCACCCATGAAACTGCAAATGCCATCATTTTTTATGGCTGAGTAGTATTTCATTGTATATACATACCACATCCTTCCTTATCTATTCATCGTTGATGGACATTTATTATAGGTTAGTTCCATGTTTTGGTTATTGTGAATAGTTCTACTATGAACATAGGGGTGCATGCATCTTTTTGAATTATAGCTTTACCCAGGTATATGCCCAGAAGTGGGATTGCTGGACCATGTGTTAATTCTATTTTTAGTTTTCTGAGGAACCTCCATCCTGTTTGCCATAGTGGCTACACCAACATACATTTCCACCAACAGGGTAGGAGGATTCCCTTTTTCCACACTCTCTCCAGCGTTTGTTACTTGTAGACTTTTTAATGATGGCCACTTTGACTGGTATGAGGTGGTATCTCATTGCAGTTTCAATTTTCATTTATCTAATAATCAGTGATGTTGAGTATTTTTCATGGGCCTACAGGCCACCTTTACACTTTAGAGAAATTTATATTTAGGTCTTCTGCCCATTTTTCAATTGGGTTGTTTTGTTTTTTGTTATTGAATTGTATAGGCTATTTATATGTTTTGGAGATTAAGCCTTTGTTAGGCTTAATTGGCAAATACTTTCTCTCATTCCATAGGTTGTCTTTTGGGGTTTTTTTTGGTTTTGTTTTTGTCTGTTTCCTTTGCTGTACAAAAGTCTGTAGTTTGATTAGGGCTTATTTGTTTAGTTTTGTTTTTTATTTCTATTGCCTTGGGAGACAGACCTAAGAAAACATTGGTACAATTTATGTCAGAGAATGTTCTGTCTATGCTTTCTAGAAGATCCCCTGGAGAAAGAAATGGTAACCCACTCCAGTACTCGACTGGAGAATCCCATGGACGGAGAAGCCTGGTAGGCTACAGTCCACGGGGTCGCAAAGAGTCGGACACGACTAAGGGACTTCACTTCACTTTTAGGAGTTTTATGGTGTTATGTCTTAAAGTCTTTAAGCTATTTTGTGAACTCTCTAATTTTATGCCCTGTAAAACATCATTACATGACTGCTCACTGAGACTTAGCCACATATTTACCACACTTTGCTCCTTAGTCTTCCGTTACTTCTTCAGCGTTCTTTATGTCAATGAGTGTTTTTGGCTTTAAGTTTTAGTTGACCTTATCAGTCAGTCAGTTCAGTTCAGTTGCTCAGTCATGTCCGACTCTCCGCGACCCCATGAATCACAGCACGCCAGGCCTCCCTGTCCATCAACAACTCCCGGAGTTCACTCAAACTCATGTCCACAGAGTCGGTGATGCCATCCAGCCATCTCATTCTCTGTCGTCCCCTTCTCCTCCCGTCCCCAACCTTTCCCAGGATCAGTCTTTTCCAGTGAGTCAACTCGTCACATGAGGTGGCCAAAGTATTGCAGTTTCAGTTTTAGCATCAGTCTTTCCAATGAGCACCCAGGATTGATCTCCTTTAGAATGGACTGGTTGGATCTCCTTGCAGTACAAGGGACTCTCAAGAGTCTTCTCCAGCATCACAGTTCAAAAGCATCAATTCTTCGGCGATCAGCTTTCTTCACAGTCCAACTCTCACATCCATACACAACCACGGGAAAAACCATAGCCTTGACTAGACCTTATAAACAACAGTAATTTACTGTTTTGTATATACTGATGGTTTCTATTCATTCATTCATTCATTCAACTACTATTTACAGAGATAGTTCACTATATGCCAGTACTTGTACAAGGCATATGTCAGCTTCCTCAAGTAACAATGTTTATACTGAACTAGGTTATTCTAGGAAACCCAATTATTTAAAACAACTTGCCTCCAGTGGTTAAGAATTTGTAGAGCCATTTTAGGTCAATGGGCAGGAAGTCAGAGAAATTCTTTATCAAATCACATAGAGTTGTCATATCTTTGTGCAAGTTTAACTTTCTACCCAATAAGTACCTCCCCAAAGAGTTTTCCTGCTTTTGGAGATTCCTTGACACATAATTATGTATTGTCTTTAAATTATTTTTCCAATTATTTTATACTTTCCTAATTTCTCTTCCTAGCTAGTCTATTAGCTAATGATTCCCAAATTGTAGACCACTTTTCTAAAATAAGGGTTCTTAACTCTACATACTCATTGAGTATTGCTTTTAGACTAAATTAGAATGTATCTTCCACATAGGTATATGCATACTAATTTTCAAACATACAAACACTTGAGATAAACATGATTCAAGTCAATTGAAAGGTATCAATAAATTTGTAATAGTTTTTAATCAACATATATTTTTAAATAAATAGATCATATTAATAAAACTACAACTACTTTCATGTGATACTTCTATTAAATATTTTTACACAAAAATGTTACAAAAAGTTGGAACCATTTAACTGCCTAAAGACAAGGGATCTTCAGCAGTCTCACTCCTGGGTATATACCAGAAAACAGAAAATCTCTAATTGGAAAATATACATGCACCCCAACGTTCATAGCAGCAGTACTTACAACAGCCAGAAGATGGAAACAAGCCCCAAGGGCCCATCAACACAGATGATTAGTTTAAGATGGGTATATCCCCTCACACACACATATATGGAATATTACTCAGTCATAAAAAAGAATGAAATATTATAACTTGCAACAACATATGGACCTACAGAGGCTTCCCAGGTGGCGTTACTGCTAAAGAACCTGCCTGTCAATGCAGGAGGATATAAGAAATGTGGGTTTGATCCCTGGGTCAGGAAGATTTCCTTGGAGAAGGGCATAACAACCCACTCTAGTTTTCTTGCCTAGAGAATCCCATGAACAGAGGAGCCTAGTGGTTACACTCCACAGGGTCGCAAAAAAATCAGACACGACTGAAGCAACTTAGCATGCACACATGCATGGACCTAGAGAGTATTTTACTTAGTGAAGCAAGTCAAAAGAGTAAACAAATACTATATAACATATGTGGAATCCAAAAAATAATACAAATGAATCTGTATATAGAACAGAAACAAACTCACAGACATAGAAAAGAAACTTAAGGTTACCAAAGGGGAAAAGGAGGGAAGGAGGAACAAATTAGAAGTGTTGGATTAACCCAAATTATTACACATAAAATAGATAAGCAACAAAGACTTACTGCTTAGCACAGGGAATTATATTTGATAAATCTTATAATAGCAAATATTTGATAAAACTTATAATGGAATATAATCTGAAAATTACAACTGAATCATTTTGCTGTATACCTGAAACTAACAAAATATTGTAAATCAGTTATATTTCAATTTTAAAAATATTAAGGATATTGTTAGTTTCTTATTTTATATCTTCCACAGCATAGTACAATACTTTGTTTAAAGAAGCTCCTTAATAAATGCTTGATGAATACAAGAATGTCCAAAAACCTACCTTATCTGCCAATAATAATCCTGCAAAGATTTTCTGGTCAGCTGGCTTATTTCTGAATTTTCATTTGCTAATTTGGTAGTATCCGTCAGTGCTTTAAGCTAAAACAAAAGAGCTTTTTTGGTACACTTCATCCACCTGTTACTATCACTCCAGTTCACCTGTAGGTCTAAGAATGTGCAGCAGAAACACAAGTGCATACTTTTTTTGTATTACTGTCTTGTCTTCCAAAATATATTTCATAAAAGTACCTTGGGGCAGAACTGAAAAAGAACCTCAATATTTGTCTAAGAAAGAAACCTTATATCGTGAAACTCCTAGGTAGTCATTTGATCAATTAACATAAAGAAATATCAATCAATCAAGATAGAAGACTGAACACAGGAATCTATTTTATCTTCTACCTAATATCCCATGGTTACAGAAAAGATATCTGTCTTTATCCATATCCACTGTCATCATCACAATCTTATCTATATAAGTATTTTATAATTATATCTACATCTATATATCTCTATAAAAGAATAAATACATAGCAACATATGAAAAGAAATCAAATAAAATCAACAAAATGTACTGAAGAAACTATAAAACAAAGAGAAATAACAACAGAGAATATTGACAAAGGAATAAAACCAAGGGAAACTGTTCTCTGTAACAGGGATAGGCAGAAAAAGCCTATCACAATTAGGGACAGTTTGTGGGAACTCCAAGACTGGAGTCAATGGATATAAACTTCTACTGAAAGACACAAGGGAAGACTCCAACAACTGTGAAGACATACTGCATGCCTGGATGAGGAAACCCAAATTTTTAAAGATAAAATTTCTTTCACAATTAATATAATAACTGGTGGTTCAGATGGTAAAGAATCTGCCTGCAATGCAAGAGACCCAGGTTCAGTCCCTGGGTCAGAAGATCTCCTGGAGAGGGGAATGCCTACGCACTCCAGTATTCTTGCCTGGAGAATTCTATGGACAGAGAAGCCTGGTGGGCTACAGTCCATGGGATTGCAAAGAGTTGGATGGGACTGAGAGACTAACACTTTCATTTTCAAAGCAGCTGCAGTAAAAATGGTAGGAGAATCTTTAAAATAGAAGTTGACAAGCTAATTCTAATGTTCATATGAAAGATCAACTCTTTAAGAATATACCAATTTTATTCTAGGAAAAAACCAACGAGGAGGTACTTGTCCTTAGAAAAGTCAGGGTTGTTCATACTGTTGAGCCATCAGATAAACCAACTACAGAACTGCCCTAACTTAGAACTTTTGATATAGAAAGTCATACCTTTTCCCTATGGTTTAAAGCAATTGAGAGAGCTTTCTGTGAACTGTAACCAAAGATAAGCTGATAAAACTCTAGGAAATTTAATAAGTGAACAACAAAACCTAAAGTCCCCAAAGAAAAAAACTGACAGATTTGACCTCATAAAATTTTAAATATTTCCAAGAGATAGGAGAAATGAAGTCAAAAGGCAAGTAACAGAATGGGATAAAAATATTTAAAACCTGTGCCAAAGAATGCTCAAACTACCGCACAACTGCACTCATCTCATACGCTAGTAAAGTCGTGGTCAAAATTCTCCAAGCCAGGCTTCAGCAATATGTGAACCGTGAACTCCCAGATGTTCAAGAGGGTTTTAGAAAAGGCAGAGGCACCAGAGATCAAATTGCCAACATCCGCTGGATCATGGAGAAAGCAAGAGAGTTCCAGAAAAACATCTATTTCTGCTTCATTGACTATGCCAAAGCCTTTGACTGTGTGGATGATAAGAAACTGTGGAAAATTCTGAAAGAGATGGGAATCCCAGACCACCTGACCTGCCTCTTGAGAAACCTGTATGCAGGTCAGGAAGCAACAGTCAGAACTGGACATGGAACAACAGACTGGTTCCAAATAGGAAAAGGAGTACATCAAGGCTGTATATTGTCACCTTGCTTATTTAACTTATATGCAGAGTACATCATGAGGAACGCTGGGCTGGAAGAAGCACAAGCTGGAATCAAGATTGCTGGGAGAAATATCAATAACCTCAGATATGCAGATGACACTACCCTTATGGCAGAAAGTGAAGAGGAACTCAAAAGCCTCTTGATGAAAGTGAAAGAGGAGAGTGAAAAGGTTGGCTTGAAGCTCAACATTCAGAAAACAAAGATCATGGCATCTGGTCCCATCACTTCATGGGAAATAGATGGGAAAACAGTGGACACAGTGTCAGACTTGGGCTGCAAAATCACTGCAGATGCTGACTGCAGCCATGAAATTAAAAGACGCTTGCTCCTTGGAAGGAAAGTTATGACCAACCTTGATAGTATATTAAAAAGCAGAGACATTACTTTGCCAACAAAGGTCCGTCTAGTCATGGCTATGGTTTTTCCCGTGGTCATGTATGGATGTGAGAGTTGGACTGTGAAGAAAGCTGAGCGCCGAAGAATTGATGCTTTTGAACTGTGGTGTTGGAGAAGACTCATGAGAGTCCCTTGTACTGCAAAGAGATCCAACCAGTCCATTCTAAAGGAGATCAATCCTGGGTGTTCATTGGAAGGACTGATGCTAAAGCTGAAACTGCAATACTTTGGCCACCTCATGCGACGAGCTGACTCACTGGAAAAGACTCTGATGCTGGGAAAGGTTGGGGGCGGGAGGAGAAGGGGATGACATAGAATGAGATGGCTGGACGGCACCGACTCTGTGGACATGAGTTTAAGTGAACTCCGGGAGTTGGTGATGGACAGGGAGGTCTGGTGTGCTGTGATTCATGGGGTCGCGGAGAGTCGGACACGACTGCGCGACTGAACTGAAATGAACTGAACTGACTGATGCAAAAGATATATATTTTGTACATGCAATGTGTGTGTATGTACATGTGTAGTTATATGTGTATATATATTTGTATATATGTATATATATGAAAACTCTTATAAAGGTGAACAAAGCTATACAGAAAACTGGGTAAGTAATATCAACTATTGGTTAGGACTCTGGGAAGTCAGCTCTGTCCCATACTGTCAGTGGAAATTCAAACTGAAAAACTTTCCTGGAAAGGCAATTCATTACTCTCTGATAAAAATTTAAACTTCATGCACTCTTACTCTTGACCAAGAACTTTCACTTCCACAAATCTACCCTACAGAAGTTTTCACACATGTGCTCAAATACATAGATACACGGATGTTAACTGCTTTATTACTTGTAATCATAAGGAGATGGAAATGACCTAAGAAGTCATTTATGAAGTCATTCATGACCATAAGAAGTGTCAAGAATGATTCAACATATTAAAATACATGTATTTTATGGGTCTATATAGTGATATGGGACAAACTCGAAGACTTAGAAGTAATTTTAAAAATCCAAGTTGCCAAATAATACATACTAGAAGATCCAATTTATCTTAAAATCTATCATGGCATATGTATATACAGAGAAACACGGAAAATGGATCTTTAAAGCTGTAATTTAAACCACAAGGTGAAGACTGAAGTGGGAGTTTCACAGTATGAAACTTCTACACTGAATTTCTTACAGTGGGAATGAACTCTTGTATTACCTGTGCAATTTCCCTCTTGTGTAAACTAGAGGGAACAACAGCAGAACTCTGCAAAACTGAGGATCCGTTCTACTCTTTTATACTGTCTACATTTCTCCATGTTCTTTAAGTGGAATTCACATTCACATAACAGGACATTTTGCAGTTTAAGAAATCATTGGATGTCACTGAGTCTCCTACTACTTTGAACTTGGTTTGAACACACTGAGAACAAGCAGAGCCATATATTTCACGCCAAGGGACTAAAAGGATGCAAAAACTATAAATCAGTATTTTGGTAGAAGACCAAGGGTCACACCCTGCAACCCCTGGCCTTTTCCCTCCCTTCTGCAGTTCTCTTTCATTTTAGAAGGGCATACACATGCCATATCCAATTTCTCTTTTTACAATTTACCAGGAAACTGGAGAAAATGTTTACGTGCACATTTTAAATAAATAAATGTGCACAGTTTTATGTGCACATTTTAAATAAAGCAAAGTAAAAAGCAGCTAAGAAATTACTTTTGGATCCTAAGAATCATTAATCATTAATATAATCAAAATGTTGCCAATAATGATCCCTCAATATTATTCTACACAAAAAGCCACGCTACATGAAAAACAAATGAGTTTTTACATACAGTAATAGGTAGCAGACGCGACGCGAGAGACGCCGGCCCCGGCGGCGCAGACGCGACGCGAGAGACGCCGGCCCCGGCGGCGCAGACGCGACGCGAGAGACGCCGGCCCCGGCGGCGCAGACGCGACGCGAGAGACGCCGGCCCCGGCGGCGCAGACGCGACGCGAGAGACGCCGGCCCCGGCGGCGCAGACGCGACGCGAGAGACGCCGGCCCCGGCGGCGCAGACGCGACGCGAGAGACGCCGGCCCCGGCGGCGCAGACGCGACGCGAGAGACGCCGGCCCCGGCGGCGCAGACGCGACGCGAGAGACGCCGGCCCCGGCGGCGCAGACGCGACGCGAGAGACGCCGGCCCCGGCGGCGCAGACGCGACGCGAGAGACGCCGGCCCCGGCGGCGCAGACGCGACGCGAGAGACGCCGGCCCCGGCGGCGCAGACGCGACGCGAGAGACGCCGGCCCCGGCGGCGCAGACGCGACGCGAGAGACGCCGGCCCCGGCGGCGCAGACGCGACGCGAGAGACGCCGGCCCCGGCGCAACGAACCATGCAAAGAGGTGCGGCTGTGAGGAGCTACCCCACACCTGAGGCCAGGGCCGGCGGCTGAGAGGAGCTACCCCACGTCCAACAAGCGGTGGCTGCGCGGGCGCAGGAGGGTCGAGAGGAGATACTCCGCGTTCAAGGTCAAGAGGGGCAGCCTTGAGGAGATACCCCTCGTCCAAGGTAAGGTACAGCGGCTGCACTTTGCTGGAGCGGCTGTGAAGAGATTTTCCATGACCAAGGTAAGAGAAACCCAAATAATACCGTAGGTATTGTGAGGGGGCATCAGAGGGCAGACACACTGAAATCATAATCACAGGAAACTAGCCGATCTGATCACATGGACCACAGCCGAATGTGGTCCACTGGAGAAGGGAATGGCAAACCACTTCAGTATACTTGCCTTGAGAACCCCATGAACAGTAACAAAGGGCAAAATGATAGGATACTGAATGAGGAATTCCTCAGGTCAGTAGGTGCCCAGTATGCTACTGGAGCTCAGTGGAGAAATAACTCCAGAAAGAATGAAGGGATGGAGCCAAAGCAAAAACAATACCCAGTTGCCGATGTGACCAGTGATAGAAGCAAGGTCTGGTGCTGTAAAGAGCAATATTGCATAGGAACCTGGAATGTTAGGTCCATGAATCAAGGCAAATTGGAAGTGGTCATACAGGAGATGGGAAGAGTGAACGTCGACATTCTAGGAATCAGTGAATTAAAATGGACGGGAATGGGTGAATTTAACTCGGATGACCATTATATCTACTACTGTGGGCAGGAATCCCTTAGAAGAAATGGAGTAGCCATCATGGTCAACAAAAGAGTCCAAAATGCAGTACTTGGATGCAATCTTAAAAATGACAGAATGCTTTCTGTTCGTTTCCAAGGCAAACCATTCAATATTACAGTAATCCAGGCCTATGCCCCAACCAGTAATGCTGAAGAAGCCGAAGTTAATCGGTTCTATGAAGACCTACAAGACCTTTTAGAACTAACACCCAAAAAAGATGTCCTTTTCATTATAGGGGACTGGAATGCAAAAGTAGGAAGTCAAGAAACACCTGGAGTAACAGGCAAATTTGGCCTTGGAGCACGGAATGAAGCAGGGCAAAGGCTAATAGAGTTTTGTCAAGAGAATGCCCTGGTCATAGCAAACACCCTCTTCCAACAACACAAGAGAAGACTCTACACATGGACATCACCAGATGGTCAACACCGAAATCAGATTGATTATATTCTTTGCAACCAAAGATGGAGAAGCTGTATACAGTTAGCGAAAACAAGACCAGGAGCTGACTGTGGCTCAGATCATGAACTCCTTATTGCCAAATTCAGACTTAAATTGAAGAAAGTAGGGAAAACCACTAGACCATTCAGATATGACCTCAATCAAATCCCTTATGATTATACAGTGGAAGTGAGAAATAGATTTAAGGGACTAGATCTGATTGATAGAGTGCCTGATGAACTCTGGACGGAGGTTCGTGACATTGTACAGGAGACAGGGACCAAGACCATCCCCTTGGAAAAGAAATGCAAAAGAGCGAAATGGCGGTCTGAGGAGGCCTTACAAATAGCTGTGAAAAGAAGCGAGGCGAAAAGCAAAGGAGAAAAGGAAAGATATAAGCATCTGAATGCAGAGTTCCAAAGAATAGCAAGGAGAGATAAGAAAGACTTCCTCAGTGATCAATGCAAAGAAATAGAGAAAAACAACAGAATAGGAAAAACAAGAGACCTCTTCAAGAAAATTAGAGATTCCAAGGGAACATTTCATGCAAAGATGGGCTCGATAAAGGACAGAAATGGTATGGACCTAACAGAAGCAGAAGATATTAAGAAGAGGTGGCAGGAATACACAGAACTGTACAAAAAAGATCTTCACGACCAAGATAGTCACGATAACGTGATCACTGACCTAGAGCCAGACATCTTGGAATGTGAAGTCAAGTGGGCCTTAGAAAGCATCACTACGAACAAAGCTAGTGGTGGTGATGGAATTCCAGTTGAGCTATTTCAAATCTTGAAAGATGATGCTGTGAAAGTGCTGCACTCAATATGCCAGCAGATTTGGAAAACTCAGCAGTGGCCACAGGACTGGAAGAGGTCAGTCTTCATTCCAATCCCAAAGAAAGGCAATGCCAAAGAATGCTCAAACTACCGCACAATTGCACTCATCTCACACGCTAGTAAAGTCATGCTCAAAATTCTCCAAGCCAGGCTTCAGCAGTATGTAAATCGTGAACTCCCAGATGTTCAAGCAGGTTTTAGAAAAGGCAGAGGCACCAGAGATCAAATTTCCAACATCCGCTGGATCATGGAGAAAGCAAGAGAGTTCCAGAAAAACATCTATTTCTGCTTCATTGACTATGCCAAAGCCTTTGACTGTGTGGATCACAATAAACTGTGGAACATTCTGAAAGAGATGGGAATCCCAGACCACCTGACCTGCCTCTTGAGAAACCTGTATGCACATCAGGAAGCAACAGTTAGAACTGGACATGGAACAACAGACTGGTTCCAGATAGGAAAAGGTGTACGTCAAGGTTGTATATTGCTTTTTTAACTTACATGCAGAGTACATCATGAGGAACGCTGGGCTGGAAGAAGCACAAGCTGGAATCAAGATTGCTGGGAGAAATATCAATAACCTCAGATATGCAGATGACATTACCCTTATGGCAGAAAGTGAAGAGGAACTCAAAAGCCTCTTGATGAAAGTGAAAGAGGAGAGTGAAAAGGTTGGCTTGAAGCTCAACATTCAGAAAACAAAGATCACGGCAACTGGTCCCATCACTTCATGGGAAATAGATGGAAAAACAGTGGACACAGTGTCAGACTTTATTTTTTTGGGCTCCAAAATCACTGCAGATGCTGACTGCAGCCATGAAATTAAAAGACGCTTACTCCTTGGAAGGAAAGTTATGACCAACCTTGATAGTATATTAAAAAGCAGAGACATTACTTTGCCAACAAAGGTCCGTCTAGTCAAGGCAATGGTTTTTCCCGTGGTCATGTATGGATGTGAGAGTTGGACTGTGAAGAAAGCTGATCGCCGAAGAATCGATGCTTTTGAACTGTGGTGTTGGAGAAGACTCGAGAGTCCCTTGGACTGCAAGGAGATCCAACCAGTCCATTCTGGAGGAGATCAATCCTGGATGTTCATTGGAGGGACTGATGCTAAAGCTGAAGCTGCAATGCTTTGGCCACCTCATGCGACGGGTTGATCACTGGAAAAGAGTCTGATGCTGGGAAAGGTTGGGGGTGGGAGGAGAAGGGGACGACGGAGAATGAGATGGCTGGATGGCATCACCGACTCTGTGGACATGAGTTTGGGTGAACTCTGGGAGTTGGTGATGGACAGGGAGGCCTGGCGTGCTGTGATTCATGGGGTCACGGAGAGTCGGACACGACTGAGCGACTGAACTGAACTGAACTAATAGGTAGTATTCTAGTGAAACAAAATTGCTCTTGCTAGATCAGGCTTCAAAGATTACACAACAGTGTTGGAAAACTATTAAATAGACAAATCATATTTTCAATGACCTACATCTTAGTTTCAGAGTTGGTTCTTTCATTCAAAAAACAATGGTCATATTAAACTAAAAGTTAGAATGTTCAACATTTGTTTTAGGAAATATTCTGACCTTATTAATTCATAGGCTTCATTTAGGAAGTACTCCTCCACATTTCCTACATGAAAATTCAATCAAATGGATTAAGTCCTGTTGTTTTTGCACTTGTACTTTAAAAAGTAAATATATTAAGGTATAATTCATTTCTAGCTTATTGAAATGTCTTGGTGACCCTATTAGGCTTGATTATTTAACTAAATACCTCACTAAATATTTAAGTGTATTAATTAGCTGAATGAGACCCATCAGAATATCCTTTCAGAGAGAACACTAGTTAACAAAATATTCATGTATCAAAAACTCAGCATACAGTCTAAACGAGAGTTACAAATTTATAAAACTAGTCAGTTGGTATATTTCTCTGATTTCTCCTCAGATTTTATGTACCCTTTACGATGTCATTGAGCTACCGTAAAGAACCTGCCTGCCAAGCAGGAGACATAAGAGATGCAGGTTTGATCCTGGAGTCTGGAAGAT
Organism: Moschus berezovskii; assembly: GCF_049115385.1. Classification (NCBI taxonomy): domain Eukaryota; kingdom Metazoa; phylum Chordata; class Mammalia; order Artiodactyla; family Moschidae; genus Moschus; species Moschus berezovskii. Next base: position 63,110,121 of record NC_142471.1, on the reverse strand, counting down.
CCCCTGAAGTAACCCACTCCAATACTCTGGCCTGGAGAATCCCATGGACTGAGGAGAATGGTGGGCCACAGTCCATAGGGCTGCAAAGAGTCAGACGCAGCTGAAGCTACTTAACATGCATGCACGCAAGAATTCCATGGACAGAGGAACCTGGCAGGCTCCAGTCCATGGGGGTCACAAAGACTTGGACACGACTGAGTGCATGCGCCACACATACACACACACACACACACATGCACACGTGTGCACACGCATGCGTGTCATTAGACTAGTTGGCTAAATCATTCTCATACTAAACCCTATAGAAGGTTCAGGATCATTAATATTTTTATCAAAAATACTTTCTTACAAGACTTGAAATAGTCATTTGGTTCTTTTAAATAGTAATAATTTCAAATATTCTTATTGAGTCATAGGATCAAGAAATACCATTGATTAGCAAACTATAAATGCTAAACACCCTGCAGGATATGTTTGAGTCTGTCTCCCTGCCCAGTTAATTCCTACAATTTCTTTTCAGATAAACTGAAATCAAGCTTTCTTTTATTTGGTTAAATAGTTGAAGTCCTAAGGGAATATTCCACCAAAACTTGCTCTGTACTAAAAAGTTTTTTTTTTCTTTCAATATTAAAAAGGTTCAGCTCTGTAAATGTAATGAAAACCATGCTTACCTTCTCATAAAGCAGCTGTGGTAAATTCTGTTGCTGCCTCTCCTGAAAACACTCATAAAGTTGGAGCAGCCTAGCACATAATACTTGTTCTTGATTGAAGAGAGGATGATGACTGAATTGCAAACCCACTATATTAAGATCTAATTGGTACATTTCCCTTTGACCTTCCATTTTGTTCCTAATAGAGCTTTCTAGATCAGATTTCACTGCCTTTTAAAGAAAAGTATTTACACAATGTTAATTCGATTCTATTTTTTAAATAACAGGTAAATTCTTTAAAAGTAACATGTTAACTGTAAGAAAATGAAGACACAGAAAAGCAAAAAAACCATTATTTGCTCCTTCTTTCTTAAAACTGATTATAGCCCTTGATTTCATATATTTATTTTGGAGCATTTTAATCACCTTACTATAAATGGTCATCTACTTTCTACTATGTGCTGGCAGAGGCTGAACTTTCAAGTTACAAGCCCCCAAGTAATTTCCTAAAGGATCACGATAAAAAAATGGTGTTTAGAATTGGTGGGTCAATAGTTCGTTAATGTGATGATCTAATAATCATCTGGAGCCAGACTTAAACCACAAACTATTATTCCTGCTTCAGCGGCCCGTACAGCATTGAGATTTTTATTTCCCAGTGAGAAACCCCAAATGAACCTTGCCTCCATAGCTGGCTGTGCATAATAAAAACTGTAGAGAAGACAGAAGGGAAAGGCAGGCAGAGGTATTTGTCTGATGCTAATTCCAAAATGTTACCTGCTAAGGATGGTGCTACAGAATGAATTTTAATATTCAAGTTAACATGCTTGGTAAAGTGACATTTATATTTATTCCCAACTCTAAGAGTCCATGAAACACTGAAATTAGCTTGAATGAAGTTAGAAAAGAGCAGAAAGCTCCGATGACAGTTATTAATAGCATTTTTAGCAAAAAAGTGTTTTTTAATTCAGATACATACACTGGGTTTTTTAGACATAATGCTATTAAATACTTAATAAACTACAGATTAGTGTAGACATAACTTTTACATGCACTTTTGAAATTTTTCAAAACCAAAAAATTCCTTTGACTTGCTTTACTGTGGTGGTCTAGAAGTGAACCAGCAATATCTCAGAGATATGCCTGTATTCCCAAATATCTATAGAAAACAAGCAGGGTAACTAGATAGTAAGACCAAAAATCCAAGGACAAGATGTTAAACAAAACTGCATCTGAAAACATCTCCACTGAATCCAAAATACAAGTAGGTGGAAAAAAAAACCACTTAACAGCAAGATCTGCATAGTATTGGTGACTGTATGAAAGTCGAAAGAAGCAATGAAACATCTGACCATCCTGCTAAGAGAACCTGAAAGAGCCAACAGATACTCACCAGAAAGTATAACAAGCCAATTTAAAAACAGAAGGTAAAAGTGTTACGGGTTTTGTCTACTCCAAGTATGGGTAACAGTAAGGAATTTTGGTAAAAACATCAACACTTGTTCCTGATTAAAAAAATCTTTGTATTTGTCGTAATTTTAAAAGTAGGACAACTAATTAAACCTTAACTGCATTTTTGTATGGTAAAATGGTAAAAGATTTTCTTAGCAGCAAGAAGTTTTGGTGTATTTTTAGAAAATCCTGAAATAAATTTATAAGTGGTATAAAGATATTAAAAACATATTATGATATAAGGAATTTAAAAAAAAATTTCTGGATTCTCTGAGAAATAAACAGAGACTGTGGAGAAGAAAAGAGAGCATATATTATGTAGAAAGAAGATTCTCACTTGTTAAAGAAAGATAAGAAGACCTCCAAAAGTATAAATCTCTTCAGTTTAGGGAGAAACCTTATTTTCTGTGTAGGCTTAGAAGTATCAGCATTATAAGGAATGAAATGCTCTTGCTGTTAAAATGTTGCAGCTATTGGAATATGAGGGACGGGATGGGGAGGGAGGTGGGAGCGGGGTTCAGGATGGGGAACATATGTACATCCATGGCTGATTGATGTCAATGTATGGCAAAAACCACTACAATATTGTAAAGTAATCAGCCTCCAATTAAAATAATTAATTTTTTTTAAAAGAAAGAAATACACAAAGGCATTTTTTAAGAAAAAGCATTGACTACAAAAGGCATATAATTACTAGAAGAGGAAAAGTAAGATCATGGCACCTGGTCCCACTACTTCATGGCAAATAGATGGGGAAACAGTGGAAACAGCGACAGACTTTATTTTCTGGGCCTCCAAAATCACTGCAGATGTGGCTGCAGCCATGAAATTAAAAGACGCTTGCTCCTTGGAAGAAAAGCTATGACCAATCTAGACAGTATATTAAAAAGCAGAGACATTACTTTGCCAACAAAGGTCCGTCTAGTGAAACCTATGGTTTTTCCAGTGGTCATGTATGGATGTGAGAGTTAGACTGTAAAGAAAGCTGAGCGCTGAAGAATTGATGCTTTTGAACTGTGATGTTGGAGAAGACTCTTGAGAGTCCCTTGAACAGCAAGGAGATCAAGCCAGTCAATCCTAAAGGAAATTAACTCTGAATATTCACTGAAGGACTGATGCTGAAGCTGAAGCTCCAATACTTTGGCCACCTGATGCGAAAAGCCAACTCATTGGATAAGATTCTGATGCTGGGAAAGACTGAAGGCAGGAGGAGAAGGGGGACAACAGAGGATGAGATGGTTGGATGGCATCACCGACTCAATGGACATGAGTTTTAGCGAACTCCAGATGATACTTAAGAGCAGGGAAGCCTGGTGTGCTACAGTCCACAGAGTTGCAAAGAGTCATACAATTATGTGACTGAACAACAACAAAGGCAAGTGATTGAGCAATTAAGCTTTTGTACATAATTCTTAAATTTTTTTCATGCCAAATTTTTAATACAACTATTTCTGTCTAAATATTTCTTTTCATTAGTTTAATGAACTGCTAATTTTCATAATGTACTCTGAAATACACATAAAATTTGTTTCTTTGATTATAACTACAATATATATTCATTTCTGAAATCTAGAAGGGAGTATAAGAAAGAAAAATAAGCCTATGTCCTACTATCCAGAGATAATTAACTCTGATATATTTCCCAGACTTTTTATCTATATACACACATATGTCTGTACTTATTCATTGATAAACTCATTCACTCATTATCTATTTTTATAAAGATAGGATCATATGAAATTTCATGTTCTGCTTTTAAAAAATTTCACATTCTGAGCTTTCCCCCAGATCATTAAATATTCCTTGAAAATATACTTTTAATGGCTATTTAATACTTCATCATAGTTTTGCCTTTACTAGACTAATATCCTCAAAAGGTGAATTAACAAAATAAATATACAAGTAAATAAAAGTTATAATTTATATTACAAGAATTCTAAACATAATCACAAATAAACTGTTGGTTACCTTTCTATACATGGTCTTCAGTGCTGGATTTAAAGGTTCCTTGCTTATGTTTAGTCTGAAATTCCATGACCGTCTAATAGGGGAAGGTAATGACATTATTTCTCCACTTTCTTCAAACCAACATTTTCCCTATTAAAAATATTTAAGAATATAGTAATTAAATATCACACTAAAAACAAATGTCACAAACTGCCAGTGAGTGATTTAGCTTATCAGGTAGTGAACTTGCCTCTTCTAGTTTAAGCAGGCGATTTTCCATTTTGTTGCAGGTCTTTTTATATATTTCTGGCTTTTTCTGAATATAGAATCCTTCTTCTTCTAAAATGCGTGGCATCATGTCTTCTGGCAGTTTAAGCCGGTTGATCACTTAATAACAAAACCTAGATGTTACTTTCAAGTCCAAAACAGTAAGCTGGGATTGACCAAGCAAGAAGCAAAAGAGAACTATCACATACTCTACCACTAAAGTCTACCATTATATCTACTACTGTGGGCTGCTGCTGCTGCTGCTAAGTCACTTCAGTCATGTCCGACTCTGTGTGACCCCATAGACGGCAGCCCACCAGGCTCCCCCGTCCCTGGGATTCTCCAGGCAAGAACACTGGAGTGGGTTGCCATTTCCTTCTCCAATGTGTGAAAGTGAAAAGGGAAAGTGAAGTCGCTCAGTCGTGTCCGACCCATAGCGACCCCATGGACTGCAGCCTACCAGGCTCCTCCATCCATGGGATTTTCCAGGCAAGAGTACTGGAGTGGCTTGCCATTGCCTTCTCCGACTACTGTGGGCAGGAATCCCTTAGAAGAAATGGAGTAGCCATCACAGTCAACAGAAGAGTCTGAAATGCAGTACTTGGATGCAATCTCAAAAACAACAGAATGATCTCTGTTCGTTTCCAAGGCAAACCATTCAATATATCATAGTAATCCAAGTCTATGCCCCAACCAGTAATGCTGAAGAAGCTGAAGTTGAACAGATCTACAAAGACCTATAAGACCTTTTAGAACTAAAACCCAAGAAAGATGTCCTTTTCATTATAGGGGACTGGAACGCAAAAGTAGGAAGTCAAGAAACACCTGGAGTAACAGGCAAATTTGGCCTTGGAGCACAGAATGAAGCAGGGCAAAGGCTAATAGAGTTTTGCAAAAGAAAACGCACTGGTCATAGCAAACACCCTCTTCCAACAACACAAGACTATACACATGGACATCACTGAAATCAGATTGATTATATTCTTTGCAACCAAAGATGGAGAAGCTCTATAGTGTCAGCAAAAACAAGACAGGGAGCTGACTGTGGTTCAGATCATGAACACCTTATTCCCAAATTCAGACTAAAATTGAAGAAAGGGGGAAAACCACTAGACCATTCAGGTATGGCCTAAATCAAATCCCTTATGATTATACAGTGGAAGTTAGAAATAGATTTAAGGGACTACATCTGATAGAGTGCCTGAAGAACCATGGATGGAGGTTCATGACATTGTACAGGAGACAGGGATCAAGACCATCCCCACAGAAAAGAAATGCAAAAAAGCAAAATGGCTGTCTAAGGAGGCCTTACAAATAGCTGTGAAAACAAAAGAAGCAAAAAGCAAAGGAGAAGAGGAAAGATACACCCATTTGAATGCAGAGTTCCAAAGAATAGCAAGGAGAGATAAGAAAGCCTTCCTCAGCAATCAATGCAAAGAAATAGAGGAAAACAACAGAATGGGAAAGACTAGAGATCTCTTCAAGAAAATTAGAGATACCAAGGGAACATTTCATGCAAAGATGGGCTCAATAAAGGACAGAAACGGTATGGACCTAACAGAAGCAGAAGATATTAAGACGAGGTGGCAACATACAGAAGAGCTATACAAAAAAGATCTTCACAACCCAGATAACCACAATGGTGTGATCACTCACCTGGAGCCAGACATCCTGGAGTGTGAAGTCAAGTGGGCCTTAGAAAGCATCACTATGAACAAAGCTAGTGGAGGTGATGGAATTCCAGTTGAGCTATTTCAAATCCTGAAAGATGATGCTGTGAAAGTGCTGCACTCAACATGCCAGCAAATTTGAAAAACTCAGCAGTGGTCACAGGACTGGAAAAGGTCCGTTTTCATTCCAATCCCAAAGAAAGGAAATGCCAAAGATTGCTCAAACTACTGCACAATTGCACTTACCTCACACACTAGTAAAATAACACTCAAAATTCTCCAAGCCAGGCTTCAGCAATACGTGAACCGTGAACTTCCAGATGTTCAAGCAGGTTTTAGAAAAGGCAGAGGAACCAGAGATCAAATTAACAACATCCGCTGGATCATTGAAAAAGCAAGAGTTCTAGAAAAACATCTATTTCTGCTTTATTGACTATGACAAAGCCTTTGACTGTGTGGATCACAGAAACTGTGGAAAATTCTTCAAGAGAGGGGAATACCAGACCACCTGACCTGCCTCTTAAGAAACCTGTATGCAGGTCAGGAAGTAACAATTAGAACTGGACATGGAACAACAGACTGGTTCCAAATAGGAAAAGGAGTACGTCAAGGCTGTATATTGTCACCCTGCTTATTTAACTTATATGCAGAGTACATCATGAGAAATGCTGGGCTGGAAGAAGCACAAGCTGGAATCAAGATTGCTGGGAGAAATATCAATAACCTCAGATATGCAGATGACACCACCCTTATGGCAGAAAGTGAAGAACTAAAGAGCCTCTTGATGAAAGTGAAAGAGGAGAGTGAAGAAGTTGGCTTGAAGCTCAACATTCAGAAAACTAAGATCATGGCATCCGGTCCCATCACTTCATGGCAGATAGATGGGGAAACAGTGGAAACAGTGGCTGACTTTATTCTTCTGGGCTCCAAAATCATTGCAGATAGTGATTGCAGCCATGAAATTAAAGACGCTTCCTCCTTTTAAGGAGAGTTATGACCAACCTAGATAGCATATGAAAAAGTAGAGACATTACTTTGCCAAAACAGGTCCGTCTAGTCAAGGCTATGGTTTTTCCAGTAGTTATGTATGGATGTGAGAGTTGGACTATAAAGAAAGCTGAGCACAGAAGAATTGATGTTTTTGAAGTGTGGTGTTGGAGAAGACTCTTGAGAGTCCCTTGGACTGCAAGGAAGTCCAAGCAGTTCATCCTAGAGGATATCAGTCCTGAGTGTTCATTGGAAGGACTGATGCTGAAGCTGAAACTCCAATACTTTGGCCACCTGATGACTCATTTGAAAAGACCCTAATGCTGGGAAAGATTGAAGGCATAGGAGAAGGGGACGACACAAGATGAGATGGTTGGATGGCATCACCGACTCAATGGACATGAGTTTGAGTAAACCTCAGGAGTTAGTGATGGATAGGGAGGCCTGGCGTGCTGCAGTCCATGGGGTCACAAAGAGTTCGACACGACTGAGCGACTGAACTGAACTGAAAGTCTACCAGAAAGTCATATACACAGACACAGAAACACACACACGACAATGAATGAGCTCTTTTAACCAATTCCGTTAAACTCAGAGAAAGCATAAAGAATAAATACAGAAAACTTTCTATAATTCTAGATCATTACTTTTTATCGATCCACCATACAAAGAAGCTATTATCCTATACTATGATTCATTAATGACTTGAATATTTTATCATGAAAAAAATCTCCTTTACCTGGAGAACTACTTGGAACAAAAATATTTGCCTGTTGTTTTTTTATTTGTTCTTGGTCATCTTCATAATCAGCAGCCTTTACTTCAAGTAAATCTGGGAAAATGACTTCTTCCACAAAATCTTCATCTTGGCCCTCAGCAAAGTTCTGTAAATCATCACCAAGTGAAAAATGTTTGTGGTAACTACATTTACTGATGTCTGTTGAATTCCCAAAGAAAAATAAATACATATGCTTGTCCCCAATAATTAATGTGTAGATAAATAAAATGTAATAAAGTCCTGATATGAAGTCTTTCTAATCTACACCACCCAGTTCAAATTCAAGCTGAAACCACGTTACAATGAACTTTCGTTGAACATTGAAGAACTCACTTAAGGCTTAATATCACAAACTATGATTTTCCAATAGCCCTTCATTGCAATTCTCAATGAAATACTACTGAAAAGGAACTACAATTCATGTCTCTCCTCTCCTATGGAAAAATGTTCTGAGATATTGGGCTATGATAGTCCAATTGTTGAGAATTTACAGTACAGGGCAAAGTCTAGGGACATCAAACCATGTGGTCTTCAGCCCCATTTTTTTCACCATTCAGAAAGTAGTACTACTTAAGGTAATGTGGATCAGTCATGTTCTTTTCTGGATGCTATTTAAGAAAAAAAAGAGAGAAAAGTAAAAATACAAGTAGAAGTCTGTGACAGATGATCAATTATTTCTGAAATATGACATATAAAAGTTTCAAACAATGGAGATATTGGAGTAGATACATTACTAAATGTAAAAATGTATACTTTTATATCATATCAGAAATTTTATATGTCTCTTCACACACAAAAAAATCACCATTTTAGATGACTGTAGTTGTCTAACTTAAAATCTACATATATTGAAAGAAAGAAGGAGACAGAGTATGTGAGTCATGTAAATAAAAATTCCTTAATTTTTGAATTTTTATTTGAATGTATGTCCCTACATACATTTAGGGACAAATAAATAAAAAGAATTAATCATAGAATTCCTTTGAATAGATAACTGTACATGGCCTTGATCAACTCTGACAAAATTCAGTAACATGGTTAAGTATCACCTAGGTTCATATCACATCATTGCATCATCATACTTTCTGTATATATCTGTCATGAAATCAAAAAAGATTTTAAAATCAGAAATTTTTGTGGCATTTTTTTTTCAAAAGTCAAACAAGATATGACACTGAAACCTCGAGCAAGATTTGAGGTATCTTCACATAGGGGATGTCTTTGAAGATTTCAACCACAAAGGGGGGCTCTTTGTACCTTTCAGAGCTCCCATTACCAAGCTACCTTTACTGCACCCCTGGCAGGGCTTTAAACCTGGCTTCAGAGCTGAGATCTGCCCTGACAGCTGAGTAACATCAAGCTCTCATCTTAAATCCCAGCTTTTTATTTGTGACCATGTAGATCTCTTTCATAAACCCTATCCTACTAAATCTGCCTATATTTTCAGGAGGAACAAATCCAACCTGCTCTGCAGATTGGCCTTCTTCTTCACCACTCAGAATGAAAAATGAAAGACCTTCATCCAATGGAACTTCAGCCTGTGGGTTAAACAACAGTAAACCAGTATTCAGTGTTGAAATGAATATAAATAGACTCTCACTTTTCAATACCATAAAGGAATCTTTTAAATGTAAATCACCTATCACTTCTTTCTCACATACATTTAATGGATTGTTTTTAGAGAGATTTGGGAGAAGAATCAATCTATCAATCAGTCAATCAATCAAACTGCTAGTTCCTAGGAGCCAAGTAATTTTAAAATATGCAAAATACAAAAGCTTATCCTATATATTTCTATCTACAACTTAGCTGGCCCATTAACTTTCAACAATACTTATACATAAATTGTCAGCATATACTTCTACTTCCCTTTGTCTCTGCTCTTTGCAAAATCATTTGCTAAAATCCTCAACTTCCTGAGCAGCTATGCCAATTTAGTAGTTTGTAATGGAAATTCTTAGAAGCCAATTTCTCTTCCTTTTCACTTCTTGATGTTCAATGAAGTGATCTTGAAAATTTTCCTTTTTATTTTTACTATTCATAGTTAAGTTACATCCAATCTAGGCACACTTTTATTCATTTATTGAATGAATAACATATATACAAACATCTTTTCTTTAGTCTGTTTTTATTTTAAAGTTAAAATAATTTGTACTAAGAATCCAAGAAGGACCCTTCAAAGAGGACAAAGATGAATTTTGTAAAAACCCAAGAAATGATTATTGCATTTTAAAGTTTATAGGGTTTAATACTCTCATTGCTTATGGCAAAAATGACTAGTTGTTCATGATTGTCTTTTTTCCTATCTCTAATAATAGAATCTTTTAACTAGATATAGACAATGCACCCATGTTCTTTTAGTGGAAATAAGGTGTGCAATTTGCAGGTCTGGTCCTGCAAGAGATCAATCTGCAATCCTATGGCTGTCTTCCTCCTGCCTTGCCTTGGCCAGCAAATGAAAACCTTGGAGTTTTGCCACTGGACTCAGGGATGGAAACCAAGTGTTGAAGAGGCAGAACTCTCCTAGCAGCCTGGCGTGTGTGCATACAAGTCGCTTCAGTCCAACTTCAGTCGCTTCTGTCCGACTCTTTGTGACCTTATGGACTGTAGCCTGCCAGGATCCTCTGTTCATGGGATTCTCCAGGCAAGAATACTAGAGTGCCCTTCTCCACCTAGCAGCCTGGACTACTTATCTATTATATTAAAGAGGAATAAAACTTCTACCTTAAAGAAGACATTTTAGTTTGAATCTTTTTGTTAAAGCTGCTTTGCCTTTACTCTAAGTAACACAGTTCTTTCAAAATGTGAGTTGTTTTGTCATCTCAAGTTTCAAATACATGATTACACATTGGATTTTAGAACAAAATCTGTAAGTCAGGGATCACCTAAAATATTATAATTTTTTAGGATAAAAAATAATGTCAAGTAGAAATAGTGACTGAAAACTGGCACAAGAGTGACAAAAATGGTCTAAAATTGGATTATAGTGTTGACTGCATAATTCTGTAAGTTTACTAAAATTCACTGAATCATACCCTTAAAATGGGTGAATTTTTGTTCTGTAAAGTACATCTCAATAAAGCTGTTTAAAAAGGTTAAAAAAGAGTTATTCACCTTAGACCACTGATATATCTTACTATCAATGAGCAGTTGAGTTGACGATTTTTCACCTTGATTAATCTGAAACACAATGCAAATGAAGAATATGGAAAACTTAATTTCTACAGATATAGATTTAATCATACTCATAAGTCTTCGGCCAAAAATGGATAAAAACAAAGACTTCTCAATTTTTTTCTTTTAAAAAAAGTATATACATGTTCTGTCCTAAGATGTCATATATAGTAACCACAAGCAAATCATTTAATTTTTCTTGGCTTTAGGTTTGAAGGAAAAAAAGCAAGGAAAAGAATCTAAAGCTTTTTTGATTTAAGGAGTTATGTTAAAACTGAATTTTAGCTCTATTCTGACAAAGAAAAGTTCACCATGATACATGCTGCATTTAAACAGTAAATTTGAAAGTAAGAAAGAAAAAAAATTAGCGTTACCTTGGCATTTTTTAGCTTTTCTCTTACTTTGCCTCTCAGAGTTTCTATTATGTTTTGATTTTCTTCTACATTCAAATCTATCAAAAAGCCAACATAATACAGAGCTCATGATACTTTCTTAAAGTACAACTAAATAGCAATAGAGTACTTATTAAATAGCTAGCTAATATGCATTTCTTTGGATCATGACAATTATGAAGACCAAATCACTGCCCCATGAGAGTTCACAATCTAGGAAACAGGGCTTAGAACCTTCCTCCTTTTAATCTGGAATAGTCATGCATGATCAGGACTGAATTTTGCAGTCAGGCTAAAAAAAAAAAAATTGCTGAGAAAACTTTTTTACCTTTTAGGAAAGAAAATTCCATGAAAACTGTAATCAGTTCAGTTCAGTTCAGTCGTTCAGTCGTGTCCGACTCTTTGCGACCCCATGAATCACAGCATGCCAAGCCTCCCTGTCCATCACCAACTCCTGGAGTTCACGCAAACTCATGTCCATCGAGTTGGTGGTGCCATCAGCCATCTCATTCTTTGTCGTCCCCGTCTCCTCCCGCCCCCAATCCCTCCCAGCATCAGACTCTTCCAGTGAGTCAACTCGTCGCATGAGGTGGCCAAAGTATTGGAGTTTCAGCTTTAGCATCAGCCCTTCCAATGAACACCCATTCTATATAAACTGTAGACAGTCTACAAAATATATAAATATCAAAGCCATTCTATAAAAGCTGCTCTATCATCTACAAAATATATAAATATCAGTACTTCAACTTGATTACACTGAAGAGGAAGGAATCTGAAAAAAAGAGAGGTAAGTCTTCAAGAACTCATTTTTAACCACTTATGTCAGTTTTGAAAATTCAGTAAAATACTGCTGACCCCAATTCCTGCCAGCTCCTTCAAGAAATGAAACAATCCTGTTGAGTATAAAGACTGCTTGAGCTGTTGAGTGCACTCTAAGCCACATATTATTTTTGATGCATCCATCAGATGATCTACCATATGGATTGAGAAGAACAGGAGTCATGCAGTCCTACATACAGAAAATGGAGGGCCTATTGGTCATTTTGCTTTGTATTTTTCTTTTTATTCTCCCTGGCTTTGAGTACTTAATGATAATTAGAAAATGGTGGAAATAAACGGTGAGCATAAAACTAAATCAGTATAGGTCATGAGAATCTTCTTCTTTTTCTTTTAACTTTTTGGCCATGAGGCATGTGGGATCTTATTTCCCCCACCAGGGCTCGAACCCACGCACTTTGCAGTGGAAGCACAGTATTAACCACTGGACCACCAGGAAAGCCCCCAAACATCTTCATTCTTAACTGCAGTATTCTGTGATATAATTTAAAAATTATTAGTTGGTTTGTTTATACTCTATTCCCAGAACTTAAAATGACAGATGGCATACAGTAGGTGCTTAATAAATATGTGCTGGATGAATGAAGCAGGGATAAACCATTGTTTATATATCTTTCCTTCTGAGATCTGAAGTTTTCTGAAGCATGTTCTAGATCTCTGTATCTTTATGGTTGAACACAGTCTGAATCATGAGGAGATTTTCCATGTTTGCAGAGAAAAAGAGAGGAAACAAAATTTAATTACACGTACTGACTTTACCATTATTTCTTTATGCCCACTTGTATTAAATATTATATAGGAAGTTTAGTTTCTGTTTGAACTCATCTTTTAAGAAACTGTGTTCCCAAATGAAACTGTGGGGTAGGATTAGTCATTTATATTAAAAAAAATAAAGCCCAGCAGCATCAGAGCTGTGGTATACTTATTGAGAACCTTCTAGGAATTGCTTGTCTACATTTTCTTCTACTGCAACGTTATCTGTGTCTTCTGACATCTGCAAGAAAAGAGGGGTAGGGTTACCTTGCATCTTTTTGTTCCGACATTTAATATCTTTTCATAAGTTCATCAGCCCTTCAAATGGAGACGGAAATGGCAACCCACTCCAGTATTCTTGCCTGCAGAATCCCAGGGACAGGAGCCTGGTGGGCTGCTGTCTGTGGGGTTGCACAGAGTCGGACACGACTGAAGCAACTTAGCAGCAGCAGCAGCCCTTTGAAAGTTATCTCCTTTAAAATGACAATTCTTATCTTTTGCCCATTTTATTAAATTTCACTCTTTTATCAGTTGGTATGAACTCTTTACAGCTTCCCAAGTGGCGCTAATGGTAAAGAATCCATCTGCCAAAGCAGGAGAAGGAAGAGATGTAGGTTTAGTCCCTGAGTTGGGAAGATCCTCTGGAGAAGGGCACGGCAACCCACTCCAGTATTCTTGCCTGGAGAATTCCGTGAAGAGAAAAACCTGGTGGGTTATGGTCCATAGGGCCACAAATAGCTGGACATGACTGAAGTGACTTAGCATGCAAGCGTGAGCTCTTTATACATAGGAGAATTTTAAATTAAGAAATTGCTCTCTATAATATTTAAAAGGACATTTTAATTATAAAATCCAGTAGTTAGTTCTTAGTGTTCATATATTGCCTACTTCATGTATTTTTTAGGAAGATCAAATGAGATCAAACAAATAAAAATACTTTGAAACTCAACACCATATTAATGTTAGCTTTTACTTGAGTACTCTGTAACGTGATAACTTTCTAAAAACTTTCCAGATCCTTATCGTCCATCATTCTACCTCTCTGGTCACTTACTCCTTATATCCTTCATTGGTCACACTTCTCTTAATAGCTTAAATGTGGGTACATTCAAAGGCTTTGCAGAATGTATATATTCCCATGACTTCCTAAATGTGTCTCTAACCTTGACTGCTCTCCTGAATACTATATTTCTAGTTGCCTAGTGGTATTTCTAATTGAATATCCTACCATCATCAAAAACTCAACATGTTAAAATCAGAATTTATTTCCTTCACCACTTTTCAAACCTCAATATTCCAAAATGAAACCATAATAGCAATGTTAAAACTCTTTTTCAGCACAATATGGATAAGTTTGATTTTCATTTTAAGTTAAAAAAATGGAATAGCAAAAGACTCTTTAAACAACAACTGTACATGCTAACCAAACTAGTGTGCAGCTGGAGTGGGAGGAGCAAGCAGACACACATCAGATTTATAATCACAGTAAAAACATGGATTTGAGTCAAAAAACAAAGCGGGGTATTGACATGAGGGTACTGACATGACCATAGTTACAAGCTTAGTCTATACACTTTCTGAAAGAACTCCAAAATCCACCAGTGGTTTCTGTACCACACTTAAGAATTGCTGAATAAGGTCAATACGAATTAAAATGTTCTGTTCTTATTAAACCTTCAGCATTTTCCTCAACAAAATTGAAAATATTTAATTTTATTCTTGACCAAGGGGACAGCAAACCTTGAAGGTGTGATGGAACATCAATGCCACCAAGTGAGTGACCTTTAATTCCTAATAATATCAGCCAACATGCTGGATATTCTTTTCATAACTGCCCATCCTCATTTAGAAGACAGGAATAAAATATGAACCTTAATTGGAATTATTGCAGGTGAAAAAAAAAATTTTTTTTTTTTAGCAAAGTAGGGAATTGATTGCTGGTTGGCTGAGAGAACAGATAAATAAATATTTAAATAAGGGAACAAATAAGTAAATAAATAATTCACCTCTAATACTCTTAATTACATGATTGACAGATCAAACAGTATATCACCCTTAAATTCTCATATTATTTTTTAACATATGAACTGTATGATTTGTATATAAAACCAAATATATCATTTTTTCCAAGATTATCCTACATTTATAATTGAGCTATTTTGCATAATCAAAATCTTTATAAACTCCATTAATACCTTTCTAAAAATATCTTCTTTCCTCTTTGAAATCTTTTTCATGATGGTTCTCTCATTGCCACTTTCTAAATAAATAAGAAATATTTTTAAGAAAATTAGTATCTTTTAGTTAACTGTGATCTTATTTTCTAAAAGAAAACCTAGGAACCAAGTCTTGACAAAGGATTTTCTGTACATGTCTTTGAAAGGCATCAAAATTAAATCATCCATTGTTCTCAGAACTAAGCCTGAAAATATCACAGCCTGTTTCCGTAGGTCAAGAAAGACTGGGTCTAAATCCCTTGAAACTTCTGGTATTATAGTACATAAAAACTGAATAGGTGACAAAACAAATTATAAAAATTGTAGTATATTTTGAAAGATTATATCCAACACACAATGCAATATAATTTCACTACCCACAAAGTTCATCACAGGATTGATAAAATGTATTAATCCATATAGCACTGAGAACCATGAGGTCTAGAAACTGGACACAAGTAAGTCCTGTGATGCTGCATTTTATTTAAACCTGAACATGTATCTTGGTGCCTGTAGTTACAGTCCCTGCTTGAGAGAAACTCAAAACGGAGCACCCTTCTGTAAGTGAGGCCAAGATAGCTTCTGTCCACTTTAAGCCCTGCTCATCACTCTCCAAAATAAACCTTCAGCTACACTCAGACCAAACTCTTCTTTATATTCCCTGGCATTTCCATTGTTTGATTTTTCCACCTTTCCCTTAATCTAAAGCATTCCACGTTTCAAAGCCTCATTCAAACCTCACATCTTCCAGGATTCTTTTTTTTTTTTTTCTGACTGTGGTCCTTTTGTCATCTCCACTAGCACTAATAATAACGTATTTTTTGTTCATTACAGCCTACCCTGCAAGCTCACTTTCTGCCTGCTCTAAAGTGAGGACGAGAGCTGGGCACTGAACTCATCTGCCCTCCACCAATCCTAGCAAAGTGTTCAGCACACAGTAGGGACAAAATAAATAAGACGAACCTGGATTTGAAACAAATCAAGCACTGCTCTCGAACGCTGTATGATGGAAGGGCTCTCAGCCATATCAATTCCCAAAGGTGATGACTAATGGATGGGCCAGCTCATAAGAGACTGCAAGTCTCAGTGGCCCATGCGAGTCTGGTCCTGGTAGTCTGAGGACTCCGCGGGCTCTTTCCACAGAGTAGGGCTGCAACCAGACAAAATATTGGAGCGTCCGACAGGGAAGGGTAAGGACATTTTATGGGTCATTAAGACATTCACCTGGATGGTCGGTGCACTTCTGCTACGCCTGGGCGGCGAAGTCAGGACGCGCAGCTCACCACGGACTCTGAGCCGGCACCAACCGCCCCGCAGCGCTCGCGACGTCTACACCCCACGCACCCCCAGCCTGCGGAGGTCTTCCTCCTCAGGGAGCCACGTCTAGGCGGTCCAGGAGCATGCGCGATGTGGCCTCTCAGCCAGCCTGGCGGGGGCGCGCGCCGAGCCTGTGTCTTCCGGAAGCTTCCGTGCGCTACTTCTGCTCACCTGGCTGTCAGGGTTGGGACTCACCCTCGTCTCAGCCTAGCGTGCCTGGTGGGAGCCGCGGGGCTTGATCACCCGCCGCTGAGCTTGTGCCTCAGTAGCCGCAGTTGCCCTGGTGGCTGTTCTGCAAGAGATCTGAAAGCGGGCTGGCCTGGATCGTGACAGCCCCACATCTCTCGTCCGGGTGAAGAATTGTATCCCCAACGGGTAAGTATCGGCTGCGCGCTCCCCGGCCTGCGCGGGCCCGGGGTGACCACCCGAGCCGCCTCTGAGCAGGTGCTCCCGGTGGAGGATGCTCCCCAGCTGGCCGTGGCAGTGCGGTCGCCCACGCCGTCCAGGTGCGCCCGGGAGCCTGCGACCTGCTTCGCTCTGCGCTGCCTCTGCCTTGCCGCGAGGAGAGAGATGATTTGAGTTAAGGCGCTTTGGGTGTGGCATCTCAAAAGACCGCCGGGAATATGCAGGGGTGGGGGGTGGCGGGTCTTTCTCTTTCCGGAGCCTGCTATTAGTGTAACCAATTTCTTTTTCAAGCTTAAAATAGGGCATGCTGGACACGCTCACTCATGTCATCTTTGCTTAATAATAATAATAAACTTTACATTGTCATATCTTCTTTTCCCAGTGATTGACCGCCGTGTTCAAATAAAGAGTTAAATAAAATGTTCTGTGGTTGGAAATTTGTCCGGGCAAACTCTTGGCGGGGGCGTGGGGGAAAGTGAGGAAACTTGCTAGTATGGAAAGCCGCACAGCGGTGCTATGTACGCTTTCATTCATTCAAACGTTTAGCAGATGTTTGTTAGCTGCTTTCTCTGTAAGGCGTTGTGCTTAGCACTTTAATTCTAGAGAAACTTAGAAAATGTTTAAAACTTCTAACAAACCTTGTACATTTAGGGGAGGGGAGATGTGGAAGTAAAGAAACTGCTGCAAAACTAATGTTCCAGCCTATCCTGGTACATTATGACATAAGTAGAAACAGACCTGAAGTTCTGCTCACCTAATAATCTGAAAATATGCATACAGATAAACGTGTCCAAACCTTGAAATCATTTGGCCAAACTCATTCTGAATAAAATCCTTACTGCGTCTCCCATCTTGATTTTCTAGAGCTCTTCTGTATAGGAATTTAGGAAAAATGATAGTGGAGAAAGAGAGAAAAAGTCTAGAAATAATTCCTTTAAATAGCAACGTTATGGAGTATGTGGGCATGTGCAAATAACATGTGATCTGTGGTGTTCCTTATGTACATCTAACTCCTGGAATTATTATTATATTAGTACAGTGTCTTCTCAATTCACCAGCTCCTAATCCTGGCCACTTAGTTCTTCAGGTTAAGCTTTAAATACTCCTGAAACTCTTCACATAGGACACCATGATTATGGGCAAGTTATTTTTCTTTTCCATTTGAGTCTTTGTTTCAGTGTGAACCTGTGCTGTGCTTAGTCGCTCAGTTGTGTTCTACTCTTTGCGACCCCACAGACTGTAACCTGCCGGGTTCCTCGGTCCATGGGATTCTCCAGGCAAGAATGCTGGAGTGGGTTGCCATGCCCTCCTCTAGGGAATCTTCCAACCCAGGGATTGAACCCAGGTCTCCCACATTGTAGGCAGATTCTTTACCATCTGAGCCACCAGGGAATCTCATCAATGGGTAGCCTATCCCTTCTCCAGAAGATTTTCCTGACCCAGGAATTGAAGCAGGGTCTCCTGCATTGTAGGCAGATTCTTTACCAGCTAAGCTACCAGGGAAGCCCCAGTGTGAACCTAGTTTGACAGTAAAGACAGCGTATTCTATACAGGGTTAACAGACTGTTTCTTAAAAAGCCAGATAGTAAATATTTAAGGTTTGCAGGCCATATAACCTCTTTCACAGTTACTGAAGTCTGCCACTGTAGCCTGAAAGCAGCCATAGGCAACATAAAGAAATGGGCGAGGTTGTGTTCCAGTAAGACTTTATTTACAAAACATGTAGCTTAGCTTCCCAACCCCTGTTCTATACAGTTCCCATCTGCTGTGGGTTAATT
The DNA here is from genome assembly GCF_049115385.1 of Moschus berezovskii. Taxonomy (NCBI): domain Eukaryota; kingdom Metazoa; phylum Chordata; class Mammalia; order Artiodactyla; family Moschidae; genus Moschus; species Moschus berezovskii. Next base: position 63,091,498 of record NC_142471.1, on the reverse strand, counting down.
TTATTTCCTTCCTCAGGGTTGAGACAAAATGAATTTGCACTTTGTCTTATCACAACTTGAGTAGTGTGCTGTACCATCACTTGTGATGTAGTCTGTACAAAGACTTCAGCAAAAGAACCAATTAAACAAATGACATCAAGCCATTTTCTGCAAGTAAGGGAAGGTTATACAGATTCAGGAACAGTTTTGTACTGAAAAATATAACAATTACTGGAGAAGTTGCATCTGCCACATTTCCAACAGAGCTGAAGTTGATTAAAGAGACCAACCACATCACATAACTTTTATTACAGTATATTGCTGTAATGTTCTAGGCACATAAGAGATTGACAGTAACCAATAATAAAACAGCAATATACTGTAATAAAAGTTATTATTGATTATTGTTGTCAATCTCATGTGCCTAATTTATAAATTTTATCATATATATGATATAGGATAAAACATAGTATATATATAGTTCAGTACTATCCACAGTTTCAGACATCCATTGGGAGTCTTGGAATGTGTTCCCTACAAATAAGCAGGGACTACTGTATCTACTTTGCTTTTACCATTTAATTAAAATTGCCTTCCCAGAGATCACCAACAATGCAGTCAAATACTGCATCTTTTCTTTGTTAATGATCTCTGGTTTCATTGACCACTCTCCACGTATACTTTATATTTTTAGTTTTGCACACTATTGTTCAAGCTCGTCTATTAATTTTCTGGTAGTTGTCAATCACCTTAAGTTGTCTCTCCTTCCTTCTCACTGTAGATACTTTATAGACTCTGGCTTTGTGCTTTTATTCCTATACTCCATTTTTAAAATCACATTTTCTTAAGTATTTGGTAAAGTTTATTTAATAGCTCATAGAAGAATGACTGTTTTATATTTGTTTTTAGAGACTACATCTGTTTTATTCTAAAAACTAAAGTCTTTTTTTAGTGCTTAATAGGCTAAATAATGGAGAAGGAAATGGCAACCCACTCCAGTGTTCTTGCCTGGAAAATCCCAGGGATGGCGGAGCCTGGCGGGCTGCCGTCTATGGGGTCGCACAGAGTCGGACACGACTGAAGCGACTTAGCAGCAGCAGCAGCAGCAGGCTAAATAAAGGGCTTCCCAGGTGGTGCTAGTGGTAAAGAACCCACCTGCCAATCCAGGAGACTGGATTTGATCCCTGGGTTTGGAATCCCCTGGAGGAGGGCATGGCAACCCACGCTAGTATTCTTGCCTGGAAAATCCCCATGGACAGAGGAGCCTGGAGGGCTGCAGTCCATAGGGTCACAAAGAGTCAGACATGACTAAAGTGACTTAGCACACACAGGCTAAATAAAATTTAGCTAGAAACTGAATTTTGCCTGGGAGTTAGAAATTTCCTTCCCAGTATTTATTCAGGTATTCTAGGAGGAAAATTTACTGGTTAACTCATTTCTATTTCTTACAAGAAGTCCTCAATTAAATTTCTCTCATGTTTTTCTTCTCTTAGAAACCTTTTGCCTGTGCTTATTTATAGCTCTTACCTAAGGAAATGTTCTTCCCAACAGATGGCAAAGTACCAGAAAATCAACACTAAGAACCTTTACTAGAATTTAGAAAAGTCACTTTTTGAACTCAGTATTCTGTTAAGGTAGGGATTGCTGTTCCTAAACTAAGATATAATTTTTCCCATCTTCTTCTCTAGCCATTATCTCTGAGAAAATTTCCTTTATAACATGTCCAGATGTCAGTTTTCTTCCTTTTGAAACTAAGCAACAGGGAATTCCCTGGGTGTCCAATGGTTGGGACTCTGCACTTCCACTTCTGGGAGCCCAGTTCAATCTCTGGTCCCAGATCTAAGATCCTGTAAACTGTTTGGTGCAACAGTTGCACCCACCCCCCTTAAAAAAAAAAAAAAGAACCTAAACAACATTGGAACAATCCAAAAATTGTATGTATCTTTTAGCATATTTTCATCAGGCATTCATAAAGAATATCTTCTGTTTAATTTTCTCTTCTTTAATATAGTATTCACTCAGCATCTTTTATATGCTGCTTAGCAGTTCTCCTAAGATCGCCACATGTCAGATATAGTACTAAACATGGCTACAGAGGTCAGGAAGAGTCCTTGCCTTCAAATAGATAGGTAAGTTAACCAGCAAACAGAGTAGGCGCTATAATACAGGACACATTGTCTATTCCTTTTCATTCTATAAGTATTTATGGAGTACCCACTGTATCCTAGAACTCTGCTTGGCTCTGAGAAGTCAAATTGAATAAGAAAGACCAGATTCCTTCTCTTACCTTGTGTTTGTGTGGACTAGCAATGCCTTATATGAGGGAATTCTGCACTGCTGTTCCCGTTACCTAGAATGTTCTATCTTTGCATGGCTGACCTCTTAGTTTAAACATCACCACTTTAGAGTCAGTCTTCCCTAGTTGTCTTATTTAATACTGTCCTTCTCCACCAGTCACTGCCTATTGCATTATCTTGAATTTCCTACAAAGTAACTATTACTTCCCTTTTGAAAACAGGGACTTAGCCTTGTTTGATCATTACTATATCTCTTAAGTGTTTAAACAGGTGGTGTGCAGTGGTAAAGAATCTGCTTGCCAGGCAGGAGATGTGGGTTTGATCCCTGGGTCAGGAAGATCCCCTGGAGAAGAAAATGGCAACATACTCCAGTATTCTTGCATGGGAAATCCCATGGACAGAGGAGCCTGGTAGGCTACAGTCCTTGGGTAACAAAGAGTCTGACACAACTTAGCAACTGAGCACACACACAAGTGTTTAAACAGTTCCTGGAACATTTAGGGCTCCTAATAAGTATTAATATTTGCTGAATGGACAAGTTAATGAATAGATGGATAGTGCTGATTCAACAAATAAGGTAATTTCAGATAGTGAAAGAGTGGGTACTCAGAGAAAATATATGGAAGGGTGGATTCAGGGAGGTTTGATGTCCAGTACTTTAGTACTCCTGACCTTACTCTCTTTCCACCTTTATCTCTTCTGTCACCCTTTCCTCATAGTGCCTGTTCTTAAACTTAAGCCCTCAATTCTTATGATCTCTTGGCCACAGGAAATAATATTTATATCTTAACAGTTGAAAATCCTCTCTAAAGTTTTGCTTGGCTGATGAACTTTACCTGGTGGTTCTTAAGCTTTATTCTTTCCATTAAGGCAAAATAGCAAAATATCTGTCAATTTTTCCGAGATGCAAATGATGAGCCCATTTGCTTTTTTTTTTTTTTTTGAGCTTTCTAAAAGCTGTGATATTTTTGCAATCGTATCAGATCACTGATCACAGATCACCACAACAAATAGAACAATGATGGAAAAGCTTGAAATATTGCCAAAAGTACTAAAATGTGACAGAGGCAAGAAGTGAGCAAATGCTTTTGGACAAATGGCACCACTAGACTTGCTTGATGCAAGGTGGCCACAAACCTCAATGTGTAAAAAACAAACACAATATCTGCGAAGTGCAGTAAAGTCAAGCACAATAAATGAGATATGCTTGTATATACAGTGGAATATTATTCACCTACAAAAAAAATCTTGAATTTGCTACAACGTGGATGAACCTTGAGGGCATTATGCTAAGTGAAATAAATCAGAAAACATAGATACTGTATGATCTCACTTTTACATGGAAGACTCTAAAAACAAACAACAATCAGCCAAAAACAAATTAAAGAAAAAAGCTCACACAACAGAACACATTGGATTGGTGGTTGCCGGAGGAGGGAGAAATGGTGAAAGGGTTCAAAGGTAAAAACTTAAGTCATAGGGGGATGTGTAATGTGCAGTGTGCTAGCATGGTTAATAATATTTGTATTGTCTATTTGAAAGTCGTTAGTTCTCATTATAAGAAAAATTTTGGTGCGGTGACAATGTTAACTAGACTTACTGTGATCATTTCACAGTGTATAAAAATACCAAATCACTATGTTGTACACCTGAAACTAATATAATGTATGTCAGTTCAGTTCAGTTGCTCAGGCATGTCCAACTCTGCGACCAATGGACTATAGCACACCAGGCTTCCCTGTCCATCACCAACTCCCTGAACTTGCTCAAACTCATGTCCATCGACTCGGTGATGCCATCCAGCCATCTCATCCTCTGTCGTCCCCTTCTCCTCCCGCCCCCAATCCCTCCCATCATCAGAGTCTTTTCCAGTGAGTCAACTCGTCGCATGAGGTGGCCAAAGTATTGGAGTTTCAGCTTTAGCATCAGTCCTTCCAATGAATACCCAGGACTGATCTCCTTTAGAATGGACTGGTTGGATCTCCTTGCAGTCCAAGGGATTCTCAAGAGTCTTCTCCAACATCACAGTTCAAAAGCATCAATTCTTCAGCACTCAGCTTTCTTCACAGACCAACTCTTACATCCATACATGACCACGGGAAAAACCATAGCCTTGACTAGATGGACCTTGGTTGGCAAAGTAATGTCTTTGCTTTTTAATAGGCTATCGAGGTTGGTCATAACTTTCCTTCCAAGGAGAACCTTGCTATAAGAAATGATGTTGTTTCTTAGGAGACTGTATCTCACTTTTCATTGACTAATCCATGTTCTCTGACATTCATTGTGCAAGAGGGATATATAAATAAAAAGTCAATTCAGGTGCTGATGAGGGTGATTCCATCATTATATCATCAATATAAATTCAGAAATTAATTTACTTAAAATAGAGAAATGCAAAAGGCATAACAACACTTTTAAAACATGTAGTCTTAAATGCCACTTTGGAAGAAGAAGGCTTATGGAGACATTCTTTTCCCAGTTAATTAAAATAACTATTGTACCTGTGATTAAACCAATTATGTTCAGTTGTATTAGATTCTTGTGCAAATAAAAACTTGGGTAGTTAACTATACACTGTCTTAAGCATATAAGGAAAATAAATAGATGGTCACTTAGTTAATCTGTCATTTTAGAATGTGAGACTAATGTGGGGGGTGCCAGAGCATCCTGGTTAAGGCTGTGGAAAGAAGATGGAATTGATGATGTCTTGGAAGAAATGACATTTTTTTAAGAATATTCTTTGGCAGGATAAGTAGATTTCAGGTTATGGAAAACATACTTTATGTTTTAGTTAATGAGAAACTGTGGTAGACTGAATCATTGTGCCCAGTGTGTCATGAATTTTCTGTCACAATTAGTCATTCATGTCCTTTGCCACATGACTCTGCCATTCTTCCCAGTGTTTCTTCAATTGGTAAAGTTGGGGTTGGTCATATGACTTATTTTGGTCAGTAGAATGTGAAAGGAGGTGACAGGGCCATGTGTGGGCCAAGACCTGAAGAGGCATCCTGCACTTTCTGTCCTTTTCGTTTCCCTTCTACTCAGAATATAGCCCAGGAAGCCACCAGACAAGGAGAGTAGGAGGTACATGGAGCAGCCCTGCACTTGACCTACTGCTGGAAATAGAGATACTAGCTGACTTGAGACCCATGAACATGAAAATCAATGTTTATTGTGCTAAGCCACTGAAATGTTGAGGTTGTTATAAGAAATTTAAAAAAAAATCTAGTACAAACTGAAATACCTGGCTAGTGCAGGCTAATTGTGAGCAACTTGTTATGTTCAAACAAGATAGCAATTATCAGACTCTGAATCAGAGAGGGATAAAACCATTTTGGTGAAATTCAACTCGTCTTTCAAACTGACAATACATGAGAATATATTTTAATAGTAACTTTACTATTATATGGTAAACTTTTTGAGCTCTTAAGAGACTAATCTTTATTTTAATATTCAAATTTACACTTTGACTATAGAATATAAGCATCCAAATTATCTTGTATTATCTTTAAATCCAGAATAAATTTTCTAAAGTTTGGGGTAAATCATCAAGCATCTTGCTCTGAATGTCAGGCATCTCTATTATCACAAAAAAATGCAACAGAATCTGAGGAATAATGTGAAATTCTGAGCTGGGATGTTAAAAACTTGTTAAGGATAATGTTAAACTTCATATATAATAAATAATAACAAGGATGTTATAGCATCTATAGCTGTTTAAAAAAGTTCCCCCCCACCCAGAGAAAGACAAAGTATTATTGCCTGTGTTTTTTTAGCTTTGAATGTACTTTTTGATATGTGGTGTTTAATATGGTAGCCACTAGTCACACATGGCTATTGAGCACTTAAAATGTAGTCCTGATTAGGATGTGCTCTAAGTGTAATATACACAACAGATTTCAAAAACTTAATATTAAAAAATAATAAATCTCATTAATTACATATTAATTACATGTTGAAATGAGTTCTAGGCACCTTCACCATAAGTATCTTTACCATTGACACCTCTGCCACAAGTGTTTTTGCGGCAAACATTTTCATCAAATAACTCATTGTTTATAAGACACATTCTCCGTGAAAGGTAAAATAACCGAGGTGAGAGTTTTTGGTTTGACAGTTTGGTTTCAACTGGTTGAAATGTGTTAGCATTTCTTCTAGTTGGCAACATTATCGATGGCTTTATTGAGCTGGCATATGACCGTGATTTGTCCCAAGAGTTGGTTTCTTATTTTGAAACACTACTTTGGAGGAGAAAGAGGCCACAGTCCTAGAAGGTGGAGAGGGAAACCCACATTTCCCACATGACTTTGGAATGTCTGTCAACGAACACATGACAATACGCCAAGAACAAACAACAACTGTGTAGAAGCTTTCACAACACAGCACAAAGCTCAGTTACAAAGATGCCTCTAAGTACTTGGAAACTTACATCGCTCTTTATGAAGGAAGAAATTTTAGTGAACAAGAAAAAGTATGATGCAGAATGAGGAGACAAACCAATGAGCCAAAAAAAACACAAAACCCGTATAAAATGCTATGAATGAAAGACTTGGAAGACAAGTGCTTAGGTACCACCTGCAAAATAAAATAAGCTGTTTGTACAGTATTGCCATGAATCTACACACATTTTAAATGTACTCAAACATTTTATATTTCATAGTGTCTTGAATTTTGTTATTCATTTCATTGTGTCCTTTAATTGTCCCTCTTTTATTTTCCATTATTTTATATTTTATGCCAAAATTGCTTCCAAGCCAATTACTACAGTGAAAATGTGGCCACAAGTGCTAGTGGCAAAGATGCTTAAAGCAAAAGTACCTAAAACCAGCAGTAACACTTGTAGATGTGGTTCCTGGCACATTTTGTTGTGTAAATACCATGACACCAAAAAGGCATGCCACTCTCACTCATGAAGTTCTCTCAGTAAATTAGATCCTGGGACAGTAAGATATAGCATGGCTTTAGTGAGCATCTTTGTGGTGCAACTGGTTAGCATGTTTAGTAAAATGGAAAGGTTGATGGTTCATGTCTACCTCAGGATGGTCTTATACCCAGCCAATTTCTTGATGATGAAAATATTCTGGAGTTGGATAGTAGTGACAGTTGCACAGCATTGTGAATGTACTAAATGCCACTAAACTGTTTATGTTATAATGGTGAATTTTAGGTTCTATGCCTTTACCACAATAAAAACCAACCCCAAGAGATGTTTTGGAGGACGCATTTTTCCAACCTTATGTTGTAACTGTATTTTTCTTCCTGACATGTGTACACCTACTAAATAATATGCCCTGATATCTGAATGCCTATATATATATATGTACAGCAGCTTTTAAAATAATCTCTGGTATGGGTGTCCCACTCTGTAGCATTTTTGGCATCACCCAGGAATATGTGACTTAGGCAAAAACCCTCTTTTGGCTTGGCTTAACTATTGTATTTACTGCATAAGCACAGAAATTCCTTTGCAAGACTCTTGCCCTAGCACACATTTCCTTAGTCTAGAAAAGTTTCCCATGGAAAGGGCAGGCTGGGCTTGGGTGTGTGTCTGTCTTCTCCAAAGGCATTGTATGGCTTTCTTAATAAATGGAAAATAGGTCTGTAAGATCACAACTGAATTAGTTCCCAAGATTCTTCTTTTAGCCAGGGCAGCATCCCAGCACAGGACTCAAGATTCTCAGTTCTTTTGGACAAAGTCAATATTGTTCTTTTATAAAGCAATGATCATGAAAGGAGGCAGGTCTTTAAAACCTACACAAACGAAGAGTACAAAAGAGAAAGGAGGGAAGTTTGGAAAGACTCACAGAAAAGACAGTGTCTGCCAGGAAGTCCTTGAAGCAGAGGGTGGTGAATACCTCCCACGGAGAGGCTTTAGCAAAAGCCAAGGAAGCCTCATGCTGGTCAAGACTGGCCTTGGTGAGCAAGAAGTGGTGACCTTGTGCACCACTGTGGAGAAAAGTGCTTCCTGGGCAAGTTTTCTCACTCCAGCCAGAAGATTTCAGCTGCTCCTGCTATACCGTTTCTTTCCAGAAATACGAAGGCTTGTGAAAGACAAGTATGCCTACGATGATCACTGCGACCAGGATCAGGGTGAAGAGGACCATGAGGAAGACATAGGTGGAGTGGGAGAGGGGTGGGGACATTGGCTCTTCAGCTGGAATCTTGTTGGTCAGGTTCAGCATGTAGCCCAAAGTCCACCCAACGCTGGTGCTCCGGACCTGCAAACAGTGGGGAAAGTGTTGTTTTTGGTTTGAGGATTAAATGAGCTTTCATTCAACCCTACCCATAACACTGAACCACCAGGAAGTGAAAGCACCACGTTCAGTTCTCTAAAGAGATTACTTCTATTGGGAATATGGCTGTGAGGAAACGGAAGCAAGTGATTAGAAGCAGAGTGTAAGGAAAGTGTGGGGCCTCACTACTGTATTCCCCAAATCCAGAGAGGAATTTCGCGAATGATGGCTCAGTTCTCCTGCCAAGAACTTAATTCAAATTAGGCCTTTGGAAGTTTGCATTCCTCTTTTGCTGTTTGTGTGAATGTGGGTGGGTGGGGTGGGGGAGGGGGCTGGAGGCTGACAGGAAGCAAGCAAAAGATGAGAGACTGATGACTGTCCCTGTCCTTCTATATACATGTCAGGCCCAGGAATCTCATCCATACAAAACCAGGACTTCTGTTATGATTCAACTAGGGAAAAACTGGGGAATAATCCCCACCAAGTCAGTCATTGCGTATGCATGAGAAAGGATTATTCTCAAATGAAAAAACATTCTCCAACCCTGCCATCTTCCTAGGGATATTTTCAAGTCACCTCGAAACGTATTGAAATATAGGTAGTCTGTGAATAATAAAGAATTGTGGAAATGTTTCTATTACATGAGTTGTATGTGGTCATGGTAGGAAAATCGCGAAGTACAGATATCTTCTTTTTTGAAGATAAAACCACCTCTGCTTCATCACTCAGAGTTGTTGTTATTATCATTCTGTGTCATATCCTACCAATTCCTCTGTGCATGTTTTTCACAGAAAAAAGTGGAATTAAATTGCATGTAGAATTCACTTAACAATTCTTTGTAAATATTATCCCACATCTCTTAAGGGATTTCTGCAGCATCATCACTGGTATGAACTGCCTTATATGGTCATTTTTTACTCACTTTATTCAATTATTTATAAATCCTAGAAATGGAGTAGTTGGACAAAGTGATGTACATATTTTAAGGCTTCTAGCACATATTGCCAAAACAGTCTTCCTAAAGGTTATGCCAGTTTACATTCCAGTCAATATCATATGAAATGTTCCTCTCCCCTAAGCCTTTACCAGTACTGGGAATTAATAATTTGTAAAATGCCCACTTCCTTTTATGGGAAACTGGAACTTTATCTGACTGCCTGTGTCAAAGAAGCCTCCAGAGTTACCGGAGTTATCACCTAGGGTTTAGAAATAACAGATCAGAGTTTGTACCTCAGAGAATATAAGTCTGACATAGACATCTCTCTCAAACAGACAAACTATGATGGAACAGAAGGAAAACTTGGATGTTAAAACAAGGAAAAGATTCAAATTAGCAGAGTCAATATTGACAAGAGTGTGATGAAACTAGTATTTTCAAGGCCACCACAGTCCTCCGCCTTAATTCTTTGTTTTGCTTGAAGTCACCATATTTAATAAAGGGGTAAATTGTTTTTGCCATTAATTGGTATGAGTTTAAAAGGTAGAGAAACACAGTCCTTAATATTTTTCATCAGGCACGAGTGTGCTCATGTGTCTCACTGCCGATGTAAATGTTGCTTCAGGCCTGAATGCCTGCAGGTGATGCTTTGGTAATGCACAGCCATGAGGTTGCTTCTTTAAGGCTTATGCTAAGCCTGATTTCTTAAGCAAAGGCCCCCATGCACAGTCACTCCTCTCATTCCTCACAGTGAGCTTTCAGATTGGTCATTCTTAAAGCTGCAACCAACAAGGCCTTCACCCCTTACGAGAAACCATGATCATCCTTTCTGGATTCATGAAGGGGCCTTTGGGATGGAGGTTGAAGTCAGCACACAGAATCACTGTGGCTGTTGAAATATTGTTATATTACTTTACTATCTCATATTTTGTCTTATAAGGGGTTAGTCACTGTTATATGAGCAGAAGGGTGAGGCTGAGGATGCAAGTAGACCTCCTTAGACAGGATGCCCACAACTGGCTGGTCAACATACCAGGAGAGCCAGACACAGAATGCCAGCTTGGGTTAAAGGTGAGGTGGCAGAACAATACATCAGGCCAAAATTTAAATCAGGTTGCCTCCTACCTCTTTCAAACTCAAAGCTGTCTCAGTCACTACCACCCAACTTCCCCCTTAACCCAACAAACCTTGTTCATGAAGTGAATATTTTTCCAGGACTCAGCTGTAAAATGGTAGCCATTCAGGAGGAGAGCCAGGATGTAGGTGCCAGAAAAGCAGTATTCACTCAGGTATTTCTCCTTCACTTCACCAAAATTCATCTGCACCTAGAAGCAAAGTGAAGAAAACATACTTGTACAACAAGCCCTTCTCCATAGCTGTCATGTTCACTATGGAGCTGATCAAGGGAGTAGAAAGCCCCAGCTCACATGGGCCTGAGGGTTGGCCTCTGCAGAGGGCTTTGGGAGTGGTGCTTCATGCCTTCCATGGGTGCAGGGGCTCATACTTTAGGGTCTGTTAAGGAATCTTTTCCTCTCCAGGGTTCTATGATACATTAATAAGTGCTCCAGGAGGAAAAAAAAAACACCTAGTTTCTGCAGTCTAATAGGTTCAATAACACTGAATTTTACTATATTACATTTTTCACACATATTCAAAACTGTGAAAAACTGTTACATGAACGAAATCATTAATTTTTGTTTAATGAGCTTGTCCACTTATACACACATTTACTCAATAAATATAGTATCTGTATTTTCATTTTACAGATCTTTAAGTGTGGGGAAAATGTGATCTTTCAACGTGTGGAATCAAAAGAACTAGGGCTGGAGTCCTGACTCTGTCCATACCGTCTCAGCTTCCTGCCCTTTGCTGTTGTTCGGTCACTAAGTCGTGTCTGACTGCAGCCCCATGGACTGCAGCATGCCAGGCTCCTCTGTTCTCCACTACCTCCCGTAGTTCGCTCAGACTTATGTCCATTGAGTCAGTGATGCCATCCAACCATCTCATCCTCTTTCTCCCCTTCTCCTGCCCTCAATCTTTCCTAGCATCAGGGTCTTTTCCAGTGAGTTGGCACAGTTACATTCGACAAACACTGCTCTGGAACCCAGTTCAGGAAGCATTTTGCTCAAGAATCCAAGATGCTCATCTTTCTCCACAGATCAGCAGCTGCAAAAAGCCTCACCTCTTGTAAAGGGCTGAGGCATATCTGAGCTGCTCTTTCTGAAAGCTCTGAATACCCTCCTTCATGTCCCAACTCAGACAAAATACTTAAGGGAAAATTCCAAATGTCCAGTCTCTTGCACAACCTTCAGATGTCCAGGCTCTTGTACAATCTTTCTTCCTCGGTTGTCAGTGCCCAAGAGAACAGCATTCATTTTCAATTAATCGCATATCTTCAGAATGAAAGCATCGTGCATTTTGCAACAGTGTCGACTTAAAACAGCTGCTGTTTTTAGCCACTCCTAGATGATTTGTTTTTTTTTAAGAGCAGAGTAAACGCCATATCTTTCTCTTGCGTCCCTGGAAATTTTCATCAGGTAGCACTGGATCTTGAATGACTCAGTGCCTTAGACCTTCAGTTCAGTTCAGTTCAGTTCAGTCTCTCAGCTGTGTCCGACTCCTTGCGACCCCATGAATCACAGCACGCCAGGCCTCCCTGTCCATCACCAACTCCCGGAGTTCACCCAAACTCATGTCCATCGAGTCGGTGATGCCATCCAGCCATCTCATTCTCTGTCGTCCCTGTCTCCTCCTACCCCCAATCCCTCCCAGCATCAGAGTCTTTTCCAGTGAGTCAACTCATCGCATGAGGTGGCCAAAGTATTGGAGTTTCAGCTTTAGCATCAGTCCCTCCAATGAACACCCAGGATTGATCTCCTTTAGAATGAACTGGTGGGATCTCCTTGCAGTCCAAGGGACTCTCAAGAGTCTTCTCCAACACCACAGTTCAAAAGCATCAATTCTTCAGGGATCAGCTTTCTTCACAGTCCAACTCTCACATCCATACATGACCACTGGAAAAGCCTTAGACCTTAGACCTTCTATTATAAGCAGGATATATATTGAACCTGTCTGATGGAAAAATGGTCTGACCACAGTGGTGTCTGTGGCAGATTCTGTGAACTGCCTGTCTTCCTCGAGAGTTAAGGGAAGTAGTGGAAGACAATGTGCTCAGCTCCAGGAAGTAGCTCGTCATGGATCTAGGGCTCTAAGCCAGTCGTAAAATCCTGAATCCTGCTTTCTCAGCCATCCCTGGCCAATGAGATGTAAGAGAAAAGAATACTAAGGAGCTTCTGGGCTAGGTTTTGCTTTCCTGTAAAAAGGAACTGATGGATCTGGGTGTGATCGCTGAAGCTACACCTTGTTTCCATGAGGAAAGTGGCCTAACAACAACCGAAGAATGACTGAAGATAGTCAAGCTGTTGAACCCATGCCAGCAACTGCCTATTGGCACACTTCAAATTAGCTGAAAATCATTACGACCTTTTTTGTTTAATCCATTGTATGGCCAGTTATCATGGAATGCTGGTGAGTTTATTTCTAAGTGTACCGTCTGGGCCTCTCAAATATGTGTGTTGGATCTTGGTCACATTAGCACAACCTGAAGAGCAGACTCACGTCCTCCCTGCTGTCAAGGGCACAGGGCAATGGTAACAACGATAACAGCTGCTGTTTCCAGTTGCTTACCTCTTCCCAACGCTGAGCGCAGAACTCTTCCAACTTCTCAGTCAACTTTTTCACAGATATTGGTTCCTGTGATGTAAGGTTTAAAAACTCCATCACATAGTAAAAAGCTGAAAATGCCTACAAGAGAAAAGTGCTGAGTTTGGTGCAGTGTCCAACACAGAGGGGCATTGATTCACTCTCCAGAAGGCCAAATCCCTAGGGAATGTGCCTAGAAATCTCTGAGGAATAAATCAGCGATCAGGTGATATTCCAGATCCAGGAACTGCTTCCTTCCTGGAAGGTGTCACTTTGCCGCTGACAGGTATTTCTGAGCTGTTTGGTAGCTAATTTTCCCTACAATCAGGGAGAAAGAAAGAGAATCAGGGAGAAAGATAGGGAAAAGAGAAGATAAAAGAGAGAGGAAGAGGTCAGAAAAATCCCATCTTTAAAAAGCTATTATGTATGAATTTTTAATAAATAAAGCCTGGAAAATTCTACACAGAGGTAAAGGGAGTGATCTCTAGCAAAATTATAAGGTGTTTTTTTCTTTTTATTTATCCAATTTTGGGCCTATTTTTATAATGTACAAGTTCTTTCTTTAAATAGCCAATGTTTATTTAACAGATACTTTTTGCAGGTCTATCATGAGCTAGACACAAATTAAAAGTTTAAAAAAATCATCATCGTCATATATGAAAACTATATAAAAAGTTAAAAAGTGAGTTAAAAGGAAAACATTCTAGAGTAATGGAAATAAAACCCCAAATAACCAAATGGGACCTTAAAACTTAACAGCATTTGTACAACAAAGGAAATTATAAACAAAACAAAAAGACAACCTGCAGACTGGGAAAAATATTTGAAAATGATGTGACCAACAAGGGATTAACTTCCAAAATATACAAATGTAGTAAAGTAATGCTCAAAATTCTCCAAGCCAGGCTTCAGCAATAGGTGAACCGTAAACTTCCGGATGTTCAAGCTGGTTTTAGAAAAGCCAGAGGAACCAGAGAGCAAATTGCCAACATCCGCTGGATCATGGTAAAAGCAAGAGAGTTCCAGAAAAACATCTATTTCTGCTTTATCGACATGCCAAAGCCTTTGACTGTGTGGATCACAATAAACTGTGGAAAATTCTGAAAAAGATGGGAATACCAGACCACCTGACCTGCCTCTTGAGAAACCTGTATGCAGGTCAGGAAGCTAGAGTTAGAACTGGACATAAACAGACTGGTTCAAAATAGGAAAAGGAGTACGTCAAGGCTGTATATTGTCACCCTGCTTATTTAACTTATATGCAGAGTACATCATGAGAAACACTGGGCTGGCAGAAGCACAAGCTGGAATCAAGATTGCTGGGAGAAATATCAATAACCTCAGATATGCAGATGACACCACCCTTATGGCAGAAAGCGAAGAGGAACTGAAAAGCCTCTTGATGAAAGTGAAAGAAGAGAGTGAAAAAGTTGGCTTAAAGCTCAACATTCAGAAAACTAAGATCATGGCATCTGGTCCCATCACTTCATGGGAAATAGATGGAAAAACAGTGGAAACAATGTCAGACTTTATTTTTTGGGCTCCAAAATCACTGCGGATGCTGATTGCAGCCATGAAATTAAAAGACGCTTACTCCTTGGAAGGAAAGTTATGACCAACCTAGACAGCATATTAAAAAGCAGAGACATTACTTTGCCAACAAAGGTCCATCTAGTCAAGGCTATGGTTTTTCTCGTGGTCATGTATGGATGTGAGAGTTGGACTGTGAAGAAAGCTGATCACCCAAAGAATTGATGCTTTTGAACTGTGGTATTGGAGAAGACTCTTGAGAGTCCCTTGTACTGCAAGGAGATCCAACCAGTCCATTCTAAAGGAGATCAGTCCTGGGTGTTCATTGGAAGGACTGATGCTAAAGCTGAAACTCCAATACTTTGGCCACCTCATGTGAAGAGTTGACTCATTGGAAAAGACTGATGCTGGGAGGGATTGGGGGCAGGAGGAGACGGGACAACAGAGGATGAGATGGCTGGATGACATCACCAACTCAATGGACATGAGGCTGAGTGAACTCCAGGAGTTGGTGATGGACAGGGAGGCCTGGCATGCTGCAATTCATGGGATCGCAAAGAGTCGGACACGACTGAGCAACTGAACTGAAGTGAACTGAACTGAAGGCTTAATATAAAATAAAAAAGTAAAAAATGGCCAGAAGACCTAAATAGACATTTCTCCAAAGAAAACATACAGATGGACAACAAGTACATGAAAAGATGCTCAGTATTGCTAATTATTAGAGAAATGCAAATAAAAATTGCAGTGAGCTATCACCTCACACCAGTCAAAATGTCCATCACTATTGGAGAAGGAAACGGTAACCCACTCCAGTATTCTTGCCTGGAGAATCCCATGGACGGAGAAGCCTGGTAGGCTACAGTCCACGGGGTCGCATAGAGTCGGACACGGCTGAGCGACGGAACGGAATGGAAAAATAATACATGCTGGATAGGGTATGAAGAAAAGGGAACCCTTCTACACTGTTGGTGGGAAAGTAAATTGGTGTAGTCACTATGGAGAACAGTCAAGAGGTTCCTTAAAAAAACTAGAAATGGTGTTACCATAAGATCCAGCAGTCCCACTCTTGAGCGTATGTTCAGAGAAAATTCTAATTTGAAAAGATACATGCACCCCAGAGTTCAAAACAGCACTGTTTACAATAGTCAAGACATGGAGGCACTCTAAATGTCCATCAACAGATGAATGGATAAAGAAGATGTGGTATATATACACAATGGAATCATATTCAGCCATGAAAAGAATGAAATAATTCCATATGCAGCAACATGGATAGACCTAGAGATTATCATACTACATGAAAAAGAGAAAGAAAAATATCAAATGATATCACATATATGAAATCTAAAAAAAAAAATCATACAAAAGAACTTACAAAATAGAAACAGACTCAAAAGACATAGAAGACAAACTCATGGTTACCAAAAAGGGAAAGTGGGGAGATGGGGAGGGATAAATTAGGAATTTGTTATTAATATATATAAAACAGATAAGCAACAAGGACCTACTGCAGAACACAGGGAACAATGTTCAATATCTTACAGTAACCTAGAGTGGAAAAGAATTGGAAAAGGATATTTATATATAAATAAAATCACTCTAATGGCTAATGGGAACACACTAATGGCTATATGAGAGTCCATAATGTCAATGTATCAGAGTTCATTCAGCAACTCCCTACTGGTGAGCATTCCTTTGATTCCAGTATTTTTTCCTATAAGCAATGTTGCCATAAATACCTCTATACGTTTAGCTTGTGAACTGGTGCGCTCATCCCTCAGTGGGAGATGAGCTCTGTAGGAACTCTAAAAGGCAGCCTCCACATCCTTTGAACTTGGTAATTCCAACACTTTAAATATTGTATGCCAGTTACAGAGCAAGATCATGGTATAGTCTTATTTCTACCATCTTAAGCCAAGCCATCATCATCTCCTATGTGGACACTGCAATGACCTCTTGTTGGTCTCCCATGTTATCTTTCTAGTCCTATCCCAACCCATCCTGAACTGGCAGTCATAGGAATCTTTTAAAAACAAATTTGATCATATCACTCTTTGCTTAAAGCCTTCAGGGACCAAATTCTACTAGATGTCTTAAAGCCACGCATGTTCTAACCCCACCCTCTAGGCCAATACCATCTCATACCACTGCTGACCCACCCACCACATCCCAGCCACCTAGGCCTTCAAGCATGCCAAACTTTTCTTCCCCCTCAGTTATATCATTGCTCTTCCCTCTATTGGAGTTCACTTCCATGGCTCCTCTTTAGAGAGATCTTCTAATCACCCACCTAGACTAAGATGCTCTATTAATCCCTCTTACAGTACTTTTTTTCTCCCCAACAGTTGCCACAGTTTGACTTGCTTTGTCTGTATCTCTGGTCTCTTGTCTGCCTGCCCTCTAGAACACCAGCTCCATGATGTCAGGACCACATCTGCCTTGGCTCTCAGATGAATCTGCAGCACTAACATGGCACTTGGCACATGGAAGAGCTCTATAAATGTGTAAATGGCAGAGAACTACCCTCTCTCTAATTCCTAGAGCACTGGCTAGAATGTAAGAGACACTTGGCAAGTCTCTGTTGAGGGGACTGGAGAGCTATAATATGAGACTGGATAGCTATAATATGCATTTTCTGAGGAGTCTGTATGCTCAGTCGTGTCCTACTCTCTGCAACCCCATGGACTATAGCCCACCAGGCTCCTCTGTCCTTGGAATTTTCCAGGCAAGAATACTGGAGTGGATTGCCATGCTTATTTCAGGGATATTCCTGACCCAGGGATCAAACCCAAGCCTCCTGCATTGCAGGTGGATTCTTTACTGCTGAGCCACTGGTGAAGCATAATATGCATAGTGGATCCTGAAAAGGTTCTCCCCTATTAATTAAAACTATTAAGAGTGTTTTCCTCCAGTGAACTGATTGTGGGACAGGAAGGAAAGACCTAAGTTTTTACTGTAAACTTTATATTTTTAATATAAACAAATTTAACGAGATCTACCCTCTCAACAAACGTTAACGTATACAGTGAAGTACTGTTTAACTCTCAGGACAAAGCTGTACAGTAGATTTCTAGAAGTTAATCATCTTGCATAGCTGAAACTTTATGCCTATTGATTAGCAACTCCCCATCTCTCCCCTCCATCAAGCCCCTGGCAACCACCATTCTACTCTCTGATTGAGTCTGTAAGTTTGATTATTTTAGATATCTCATGTAAATGGAATCACATATTATGTGTCCTTTTGTGACTGGCTAATTTCACATAGCTAATGTCTTCAAATGCCAGGAAATCAGAAGATAATAGCTCCTTGGCAGGAAAACTATGACAAACCTAGATAGTGTGTTGAAAAGCAGAGACATTACTCTGCTGACAAAGGTCCATATAATCAAGGCTATGGTCTTCCCAGTGGTCACGTATGGTTGCAAGAGCTGAACCATAAAGAAGGAAGAATGCCAAAGAATCAATGCCTTTGAACTGTAGTGCTGGAAAAGATTCCTGAAAGTCCCTTGGACAGCAAGGAGATCAAACCAGCCAATCTTCAGGGAGGTAAACCCTGAATATTTAGTGGAAGAACTGATGCTGAAGCTCCAGTATTTTGGTCATTGGATGTGAACAGACAACTCATTGGAAAAGTCCCTGATGCTTGGAAAGATGGAGGACAGAAGGAGAAGAGGGTGTCAGAGAATGAGATGGGTGGACAGCATCACCGATGCAATGAAAATGAACTTGGGCAAGCTCCAGGAGATGGTGAGGGTCAGACAGGCCTGGTGTGCTGCAGTCTATGGGGTCACAAAGAGTCAGACATGACTGGGCAACTGAACAACAACAATGTCTTCAAGGTTCATTTTTGTCTCATGTCACAGGATTTCCTTCTTTTTAATGCTCAATAATATTCTGCTGTATGTGTATACCACATTTTAAAAAATCCATTCCTCTTTCAACATTCATCAATAGATATTTAGGTTGTTTCCACACCTGGGCAGATAAACACCCAAAAGAAAAATTGCTTGATCATATGATAGATATATTTTTGATTTTGTGAGGTACCTCCATATGCCTTTACATAGTGGCCACATCCACAATATACAAAGGGGTCCATGTTCTTCACTTGTCTTTTGCTTTTTCTTTGATAATATCCATTCTATCAGGTATGAGGTGATACCTCATCGTGATTTTGATTTGCATTACCCAGACTGTTAGTTATGTTCTTCACTGTTGCATATACCAACTAGCCATTTGGGTATTGTCCTTGGAGAAATGTCTATTCAACTCTGTAGTCCATTTTTAATCGAGTTAGTATTCTTCTTGATGTTGGATTGTTGGAATTCCTTCTGTATTTTGGAAATCTACCTCTCATCTGATATACAGTTTGCAAATATTTTCTACCATTTTGTAGGTTGCTTTTTTACTCTGCTGATTGTTTCCTCTGCTGTGCATAAACTTTCTGGTTTGATGTAGTCTCGGTTATCTATTTTTGCTTTTGGTGCCTGGGTTTTTGGTGTCATATCTAGAACTCATTGCTAAGACCAATGTCATGAAGCTTTTCACCTATATTTTCTTCTTGAAATTTTACAGTTTCAGGTCTTGTGTTAAAGTCTTCAGTCCATTTTGAGTTGATTTTTGTGGATGCTGTAATATATAGGTTCAATTTTATTCTTTTGCATATGGATATACACAGTTTCCCTGAAACCATTTACTGAAGGGACTATTCTTTCCCCATTGTGTACTCTTGGCACCCTTGTCAAAGATCAGTTAATCATATATATGTGGGTTTTTTTTTTTCCAAGGACTCTATTCTGTTCCATGTCTGTCTTTATGCCAGCACCGTTGTGTTTTTATTACAGCACCTTTAATTAAATTAAATGTAATATATTTAAAATTCCATAAGTGGGATACCTCCAGGTTTGTTTTACTTTCTCAGGATTGTTCTGGCTTTGTATGGTCTTTTGTACTGCAAATGAATTATATATATATTTTTTCTATTTCAGTAAAAAAAAAACCACTGTGATTTTAATGGGGATTGCACTGAATGTGTGGATCACTGTTAGCAGTATGGGTACTTTAACAATGTTAAGTCTTTCATGAACAGAGGCTGTCTTTCCATTGTGTCTTTCTTAAATTCTTTCATCAGTGTTTTGTGGTTTTCAGTGTACAAGTCTTTCTCTGAGGAACTAAGGGGCCAAACAGAAAAGCTACCAGGAGAAGCTCAAGGCTCCTCCATGCTTTTTCAGTCCCATCCTACCTTGATTAGGGGAATTGCATTCAAAGGCAAGAAATTCCACTCTCATCCCCATCTTTCCACCCCCAACTGTGCTAAGTCAGAAGGGTTTGTCAAGCTTGAAATTAAAAATTGGGCCATGTTTTTCAGGAAGGAAAGGTTTCAAAAAAATTAAAAAGCAAATACAAAATAATATACCCCTTTTCCTTGAGATGTAGTTCCCAGGAGTGAGTGGAATGGAAAGGGCCTTTGGCCGTCCCCAGCATCTCCGGCAACCTTCTTCCCTTTTGTGGCACCCTCCTTTCTCTTCCAGCAGCTAGATCCAAGGCAAGGAACTTGGCTCAGAAAAACCGAAAACAGGCAGCCAGTGCCATTTCAGCTATGGAGCATCCAGGTGAGAGTGTAGTTTGTTCTGAGTTTGGATTTGGACCCAATTAATGACCAAATATTACCTTGCCAGCCATTGTGCAGTCATGTGTTTCCCTGAGAAAACTGGAGAGGCAGGTAAACTGTGATCTAGGCCATGGTTTAGGTGAGCAGGATCCATGATTTTACCCACCGTTGTTTTTCCAGAGACCAAGGGAATGAAGACCTCCATATCATTTTCAAATGGTAATGCCACATTTTAAGCCAGGTATGGTTATTACAGGGCCTGTGCTTTCTCCAGGAAGTTCTTTCTGCGACATTGAATTGGGCCAAGAGATCTTGGAAGAACCTCTGCTGTTGGGGTCTGAGAGAAGAGTTGAACCCCCTTCCTCACATGCTGATCTACTTTCTGAAAAAGGAAGAGTGTGAAGGCAGACAAAAACCCATTGTTTCTTTGAACGTAATCTTAAGTGATTGAGATAACATATATTTTAGTCAATAATTAGAACTCAGTTGATGGTAGCTTGGAAGAAAAGCTCTGACCAACCTAGACAGAATATGAAAAAGCAGAGACATTACTTTGTCAACAAAGGTCCATCTAGTCAAAGCTATGGTTTTTCCAGTAGTCATGTATGGATGGGTCACGACCAAGATAGTCATGATAATGTGGTCACTGACCTAGAGCCAGACATCTTGGAATGTGAAGTCAAGTGGGCCTTAGAAAGCATCACTACGAACAAAGCTAGTGGTGGTGATGGAATTCCAGTTGAGCTATTTCAAATCTTGAAAGATGATGCTGTGAAAGTGCTGCACTCAATATGCCAGCAAATTTGGAAAACGCAGCAGTGGCCACAGGACTGGAAAAGGTGTCTTCTTTCCAATCCCAAAGAAAGGGAATGTCAAAGAATGCTCAAACTACTGCACAATTGCACTCATCTCACACACTAGTAAAGTCATGGTCAAAATTCTCCAAGCCAGGCTTCGGCAACATGTGAACCGTGAACTCCCAGATGTTCAAGCAGGTTTTAGAAAAGGCAGAGGCACCAGAGATCAAATTGCCAACATCCGCTGGATCATGGAGAAAGCAAGAGAGTTCCAGAAGAGCATCTATTTCTGCTTCAATGACTATGCCAAAGCCTTTGACTGTGTGGATCACAATAAACTGTGGAAAATCCTGAAAGAGATGGGAATCCCAGACCACCTGACCTGCCTCTTGAGAAACCTGTATGCAGGTCAGGAAGCAACAGTCAGAACTGTACATGGAAAAACAGACTGGTTCCAAATAGGAAAAGGAGTGCGTCAAGGCTGTATATTGTCACCTTGCTTATTTAACTTATATGCAGAGTACATCATGAGGAACGCTGGGCTGGAAGAAGCACAAGCTGGAATCAAGATTGCCGGGAGAAATATCAATAATCTCAGATATGCTGATGACACTACCCTTATGGCAGAAAGTGAAGAGGAACTCAAAAGCCTCTTGATGAAAGTGAAAGAGGAGAGTGAAAAGGTTGGCTTGAAGCTCAACATTCAGAAAACAAAGATCATGGCATCTGGTCCCATCACTTCATGGGAAATAGATGGGAAAACAGTGGACACAGTGTCAGACTTTATTTTTTTGGGCTCCAAAATCACTGCAGATGCTGACTGCAGCCATGAAATTAAAAGACGCTTGCTCCTTGGAAGGAAAGTTATGACCAACCTTGATAGTATATTAAAGAGCAGAGACATTACTTTGCCAACCATGGTCCGTCTAGTCAATGCAATGGTTTTTCCCGTGGTCATGTATGGATGTGAGAGTTGGACTGTGAAGAAAGCTGATAGCCGAAGAATTGATGCTTTTGAACTGTGGTGCTGGAGAAGACTCTTGAGAGTCCCTTGGACTGCAAGGAGATCTGACCAGTCCATTCTAGAGGAGATCAATCCTGGGTGTTCATTGGAAGGACTGATGCTAAAGCTGAAACTGCAATACTTTGGCTACCTCATGCAATGAGTTGACTCACTGGAAAAGACTCTGATGCTGGGAAAGGTTGGGGGCGGGAGGAGAAGGGGACGACAGAGAATGAGATGGCTGGATGGCATCACCGACTCTGTGGACATGAGTTTGAGTGGACTCCGGGAGTTGGTGATGGACAGGGAGGCCTGGCGTGCTGTGGTTCATGGGGTTGCGGAGAGTCGGACACGACTGAGCGACTGAACTGAACTGAACTGAACTATAATTCTTGGTCTTCAGGACCGAAATATGACATTTGAAATAATGAGAAGATCTAGGGGCACCTCTTCAGCCTCTGCTTAAATTTTTTTCTTTCTGTAATAATGAAGAAAAGAAGGAGTCAGGATTCAAATGGTCCCCCAACTCTTCAAGATGTAATGAAAATGACACTGTCTTTCTTGTTTCCTTGAGACTTACTGAGTTTCTACTTCCTAAGTGTCTTTATAGAGGAAAATCCTTACCTCTATAAATCCTTACCTTCTTCTTCTTCTGACATCTGAGATGCCACCTGTGGCAGATTCTAATGGGTGCCTACCCAATAGCCTTACAGATTCCTTACAATCTGGCTTACAGATTCCTGATTTTACCTGTAGAGGAAAGCAATTTGCTCAAGAAGACTCCCCAGTTCCAGGGGATGAACAGTGATTGTCTAAACCAACCATGGTAACCCATTCCCCTTTATCACAGGTTGGTTTACCAAATTCTGGCTAATGGTATCTAAAAAGATGTCTGTTGACACTTCTGCAGAGTTGGAGAGAAATATATGCAAGATAAACTTCTTTCTTTCCTGCATTGGCTTTGCACAGAGCAGTACCTGACATCTTCAGTTCAGTTCAGTTCAGTCGCTCAGTCGTGTCCGACTCTCTGCGACCCCATGAATCACAGCACGCCAGGCCTTCCTGTCCATCACCAACTCCCGGAGTTCACTCAAACTCATGTCCACAGAGTTGGTGATGCCATCCATCCATCTCATTCTCCGTCGTCCCCTTCTCTTCCCGCCCCCAACCTTTCTCAGCATCAGAGTCTTTTCCAGTGAGTCAACCCGTCGCATGAGGTGGCCAAAGTATTGCAGTTTCAGCTTTAGCATCAGCTTAGCACCACAATAAAGCCAAGAAAATAATTGAAAGCTGATCCCAAGTCCTGACATTGTTAAGCTAAAGAACTAGCCCAGAATTACCTATCTCAAGGCTTATTACCATGTGAGAAGGTAAAGAATCCTGTTATTTAAACCCTTTGGAGGCACATATTCTATAATTTGCAACCAAAATCATTCTAACAAGTCTATCATTATTTCACAAACTTACCCCAAACTGCCCTTGGAGTGGTGGCAAGAAAACCCCATTGAAGGAGCAACTGGAGTAAGGGCAGTAACTGGAGTTAAAAAGTTGAATGATGCTTTGCTGGCATTGTTGGAAGTTTCCAGTGCCATGGATTTCAATTTCAAAGACTGGATAAAGTAAAGAATTGAACTCATGTCTCCTGGCACAGAAACCTTCGTAGAAGACACTCATGTTCATTTTCCTGAAGTATCCGGGGTGAAAGCATGGATCACGGATTATTCCATTTGTACCCTGAAGGGGAAAAAAATCACTTGAAGCATCACGTGCAAATGCTTTGGACAAAAGCACCAGTCTGACTTCATTAAAGTATAGCAACTGAACAACATCCAGACACTCAGCACTGGCATCAGTAGGCCCCTGCTCTGTCTTTTTGACCCTTGGGAATAGTCATATTTGTTTAACAGGCACCAGAAGTGGTATCAGATGTAAATAAACTTTTCTACTCATAGGAAGCTAATGTGGTTGAAGCTGGGCCCAGAGATTCCACTTGTTTGGACTTGCCCCAAGTGCTCAGGTCAGAAGTAGATCCACAAGGAACACTCTCAAGGGTCTCAAAATTCTGAGCCTGAGGTAGTTCTCTGGGGGTCTGCCTATCTCCCTGCCCCCACCTCTAAGCCAGAAGCAAAAATCCCAAGAACTAGAAGTGCCATAAATCGTATTGACAGAGGAGTATCAAAATGATTTTTAGCCCACAGCCCAATCTGTTCAAGAGAAGAAACGGGGCTGCTGTGGACGAGAGGCTTAGTGGAACCTTAGGGCAGCAGCCCCTCCACCCATGGCAGTCATCTTGTTGACGGTGCAGAAAGCTTGGGAGGAAAGCAGAAAACCGGTTGTCCCTTGAGTAGAGACAGGGAACAGCTGAATTTGACATTGTTGCTCTGTGTTTGTCAGGCTGTTTAACTATAATTGGCTTCAAAGTGGAAAAAGTGTCTGGGGACAAGATTTGTACCATTGATCAATAAACTCTGTATTTTCCCTTAAGTCTTTTTTCCTCCTCCTCTCCAGCTTTTTTTTTTTTTTAAAGAACCGTGTTTTCTGCATTTTGTAGGAAGTGGAGATTGAAAAGTGGGGAAGAGCTTAAAAATTGCATGCATGCACACACACACACATACAGTACTCTAGGTTTTTCATTGTCAGCTCCACAGGGATGAGAAATTATTTCCAAAGAAAGGATTTGAGTCGTGTTCTTGGAGACAGTGCAGTAAACAAACATAGGAGGTGATGTCTAGAAGGGACAGTTCACAGGGATTGACCAGATGTTCTTAGATATCCTCCCTGGAAAAGTTTGGAAAGTACAGCAACCAACTTCAGACGAATTATGCAGTAGAAATAGAAAACAACAAGATGTGGGGGCTGGAGGCCCCCAGTTGTTGGGAGGGTGGTCTGGATTCAGTTATACTTGCCTGAAGTTCCAGGGCCAGTTTCTGCAAAAGTGCTTGGTCCTTCCCATAGCACAGGAAGCTGTGTGTATATACACTGTAGTTCTTGCCATAGAGGCGAAAGTACAGGTTGCTGTTTGGCGACTCGGTCATTTCATTTCGGGGCACAAAAGTGATTTGCGTAGAGGCTCCCCCAAGGTCTAAAGCTCCATAGGTCTCCTGAGTATCATCTTTGCTTGGCTTCAGGTTAAACCAACTCAATTTCTGAAAGAGAGTACAGTCACCAGATGTAGAAGCCTCTGTACATCTGCCTTTTCATGTGATTTCTAGGACTCAAGAACTTCCTAAGGCACAGGAGGAGGAGCATAAAGGTGACAACAAGTTTACCAGAGGTTCCTGAGTCTGCATCAAATCACCAGCAAGAAAAGAGGGGCTTCAGAGACTCAGCTCAGATTGTAGCAATACAGGGCCAGTTTACAACCGGGGGCCAGAAAGACTCAAATTCAAATCCTCACTCATTTGCTCATTAGCCATGTGACCTCAGGCAGAATAATTCCCTTTTCTAGGCCTCCATTTGTGGCTTTTCAATGAGAGACCATCTCCTTTAAGTATTCCGAAGATTAAATCAAATGGTATATGAAAAATGCTTTGCATATAGCACAAGACACATAGCACTAGAAAAATAATAGATATCTTTATTTTCAATGATAGATTTTTAATTTTTCTATGTGTGCGTGTGTGCATACAAAGTCTCTTCAGTCCTGTCCAATTCTTTGCAACCCTATGGACTGTAGCCCACCAGGCTCCTCTGTCCATGGGATTCTCCAGAAGAAGACTGGAGAGGGTTGCCATGCCCTCCTCCAGGGGATCTTTCAGACCCTGGGATCGAATCCATTTCTCTTATGTCTCCTGCACTGGCAGGTGGGTTCTTTACCACTAGTGCCACCCAGGAAGCCCGATTTTTCTACATTTCTATATTTTTTATTTTTTTCTTTATCTCTGTAAGGTGAAGATATGGCTCCCTTATTCTCTGATAGTAAGAGTAGTTGTAAGAAAAGTACACCTCTGGTGATCCTTGCAAATATGAGGGGAAGTTAATTTGCTCATTTATCCATCATTCATTCTGCTTAGTGATCCAGGTATTTCCTGAGAAATATCAATGGCATTGACTCCCAGGGAGCCACCTCTCTGGGTGCTGTGAGATAATCACCTGAGTAAATTTGCCCAGCAAATAATTGACAGTAATCCAGCCATAGGCACCTTCCTCCTGGCCACTGATGATTCTGGCACCTTGGAAGTCAAAGGGGTACTTGCTGATGCTGTTTGCAACCGCATCCAGGATCTTGTCTGCCATCTGTTTATTTTCCATCCTGCACAAAGAGCTGAGGTTACTGGTTTTGTTTGAATAACTACAACTACTCACTGCAGCCAGAGCTTCCAGCCTGTTCTACTAGGAAGCTGAATCACAAACTCACTGGACTAAACAGATGGATGGAGATCCCCACACATGGCTGTCTGGGGAGCCCTCCCTTGGGGTGAGGCATGACTACTCTTTTGGCCCCTTCTCTCCAAATCCAAATCCTTCCAATCCCTACGTAGGTTGGTCCTCTTAAAAGATCATCTTCATTGTTGTTGCCTGGCTCCAGGAAATTATCAGAATAATTTTAATTACTGTGGTGGTGGTAGCTGGATATTGCTTGATCACCAAACCTAGAGCTGAGGTGTGCTACATTAGCTATTGATGGATGCTTTGAGCTGCTTACACAGCCTCAGAACTCTCCTTGAGGTTTTTAATTAGGGCTCTAGTAAATTCCAGGTGGCAAATGTCCGGAGACAGACACCCAAACTCAGTTGGTGCCAGACTGGTTAAAAAAAAGAAAACAACTTTCTCATATTATGCCTTGGTTTTTGGGTTTGAAATCTTGAGATCTAAAGAAGAAATCTTCCAGGATTGTCATAATGAAGATGGACTACAGCTGTTTTCACCAAGGATTGCATGCTCAGCCATGTCCGACTCTTTGCAGCCCCATGGGCTGTAGTCCTCTGTCCAGACTCTTCTGTCCATGGGATTTTTCGGGCAAGGATACTGGAGTGGGTTGCCATTTCCTTCTCCAAGGGATCTTCCCAACCTAGGGTCAAACCCATGTCTCTTGTGTCTCCTGCATTAGCAGGTGGATTCTTTTACCACTGCACCACCTAGGAAGCCCTTTCAAGATCTAGGTAATACAATACTGAGAGTCTCTGGGTCAGAAAATGCTGCCTTCCAACTGGCATTAGACTCCATAATCTCTCAGTTGAATGCCTTCCATACCCTACCAAGTGGCCCCCTTATCCCTAGTTTTCCTCCCTTCCAATCCACCTCTCTACTAATGTGCATGGCACACAGAAGGGGAAAAGGTGGAAGCAGTGACAGATTTCCTCTTCTTGGGCTCCAAAATCACTGTGGACGGTGACTGCAGCCATGAAATCAGAAGACGTTTGCTTCTTGGTAGGAAAGCTATGACAAACCTAGACGTGTATTGAAAAGCAGAGACATTACTCTGCTGACAAAGGTCCATATAGTCAAAGCCATGGTCTTCCCAGTGGTCACATACGATTGCGAGAGTTGGCCCACAAAGAAAACAAAACCAAAGAATTGATGCCTTCGAACTGTGGTGCTGGAGTAGAGTCCTGAAAGTCCCTTGGACAGCAAGGAGATCAAACCAGTCAAACTTAAGGGAGATAAACTCTGAATATTCACTGGAAGGAGTGATGCTGAGGCTGAAGCTTCAGTATTTTGGTCATCTGATGCTAACAGACTACTCATTGGAAAAGTCCCTGATACTGGGAAAGATTGAGGGCAGAAGAAGAAGAGGGTGTCAGAGGATGAGATGGCTGGATGGCATCACCAATGCAATGACAATGAACTTGGGCAAGCTCTGGGAGATGGTGAAGGTCAGGGAGGCCTGGCGTGCTACAGTCTGTGGGGTCGCAAAGAGTCAGACACGACTGGGTAACTGAAGAACAACCTGTGTCGCCAGTTGTGTAGCATCCTTTCGTGGCTTCCCATTATTTCCCAGATAAACTCCAAACTCCTTGGCATGGCCCATGAGGCACTTTGTGATTTGAACCTTGCCTTCTCGGAATCCCACTCAGAACCTGGCTCTACCACTTGCCGGATGTGTGACCTTTGGTGAGTTCCTTAATATCTGTACACCACAACTTTCTTAATCTGATTAATAATAATAGCTAATGGTACTTCTTACTTTGTAGAGTTACAGAGATTAAAACATGGTGCTGAGAACGCAGGAAGGGCCCAACAAATACAAGCTTCTGCCACTATCATTGTCACTGTTGATATTTACCTTACGCACCCTATGTTCCATTTGTGCAGATCTATAGTCCTCTGAACAGGCCCTGGTCTCTCACATGTCCCTCCTGGGCACAGTAATTAGAACACAAGATCCAGGAAAAGGAGGGACTTGTGCCTGATATATAATAGTTGTCCAATAAACACAGGTTATGGAATACATAATATCTACTTTGCCTCTGATGCTCTTCTCCCAACCTCCAACAAGCCCTCAATGATTTGGTTCATGTACTCCTCCTCTGGTGAGTCTTCTTGATCTCCTCCCATCCTTGGCAGGGACAGGTATGCTCCCGCAGCTGCTCTGAGCACTCCTCTAGCAAAGAATTGGTCACCCCGTATCAAAACTCAGATCTTTGAGATGAATAGTCTACTCCCATGTCCTGGGACAGAGGAGGTGGTCACTACACACTGAATGGACAAGTGAACAAACAAATGAAAAAATAATGCCTCTAGGTACTAAGTGGTGACCAGTAATGATGTGCTGTGACAATCTGTGTCTTGGGAAATCTGTGATCTCCCTGAGTCTCCTACTCCCAGATATGGAATGGCTAAATCTGTTACCCCAAATATCAGAATATACAGGCTCAATCTTTCTCTCTTTGTGCCATCACTCCCTTGAATTCCCTGTGGGGAGATCAGCAAGAGGGCTTTTCTTTTCTTTTTAAACATATGTAAACTCCCATTATTATACATACAAAGACTTTGGGAATATCATCTGTTCACTGAGATTTTCTTTCTTAGGTGTGGACATTTAGCATATCTAAAATTGTGTTAAGAAGTGTGGCATTTGCTCATAGTTCAGAGGCTCTAGGGCAACCAAATCTAACTCCCAGCCGCTCTCAGTCCCTACAGGCTACTATACCTGAGCAACCGCATGCCAGCCGTGGCTCCCAAGTAAACAGGTGTTTCTGTGTGCTGCATTGATGGAATCACTTTCCTGGCTCTTTCCATGCATGCAGTCAGATAAATATTGATTTCACTTAATTTTTTAGCAAAGCCTGAGATTCCGGGACCTAGAGAAAGATGTAGAAGCAGACAAAAATCATTTTTAAAAGTAAAGGACATATCGTCACATTATTAGAGAAAATAGTGATGTTTTCTGAGAAAATGCAAGCAGATAATTTCTTTTTTTGATATTTATTAGGTTTTGGTGGGCTTCCCAGGTGTCTCAGTGGTAAAGAATTCATCTGCCAAGCAGGAGACCCAGGTTTGATCCCTGAGTTGGAAAGATCCCTTGGAGAAAGAAAAGGCAACTCATTCCAGTATTCTTGCCTGGGAAATCCCATGGACAGAGGAGCCTGGCAGGCTACAGTCCATGCGGTTGCAAGTCAGATGTGACTTAGCAACTAAACAACAACATTAGGTTTGGGTACTTAAAGGGTAACTCACTGAATCTAACCTTGGTAGGATTTACTGTCACACCTCGAGCTAGTTTTGTTTGCTGTTCAATAATTTTGCCACTGGATGGTGCAATTTTCACATTCAATGACATAACCTTCCTAAAAACAGGCTCTCAGATTTTAATGGAGATCTTAGAGATAACTACTCCATATATAGCTGCTTTATGACATTTCTTCCACAAAGTTGTAGTTAAAAACACTAATTCCTAGAAGACCAGAGAGGTGAAAGGTAACATTTAGAATAAAAATTAAAATATGCACCAGGCACATGGGCTTTTACTGAAAAGATAGGAACGGCTACTAACTGGCTACGTAATTGTGGCAAGTCCCCTAAAATTTCTGAAGCAAAATTTCTTCCTTTGTTACAAAAAACAAGAATAGTATCCATGATTCCTCAGCAATTTTCCCATTCTGATATCCTGACTGCCTAGCAAAACTGTTTATCCAGTTTTAGAGCCTTTTAAACTGTTGCTATGGAGAGGATTAGAGCCAAGATTCCTTAAATTTTTTGAAGTTAGCACAACAATTTTGGCTCACTTTAAGCTAAAACTCTACATTTTCAATGCTTTCAATGTTATATATAATGCTTTATATATTTGCTTTAACAGTAAGTATCCAGATCTTATCCATGCTGCTGCTATTGTGTAGTTGCTAAGTGGGATCTGACTCTTTGTGACCCATGAACTGTAACCCACCAGGCTCCTCTGTCCATGGGATTCTCCAGGCAAGAATACTGGAGTGGGTTGCCATTTCCTTCTCCAGGGTATCTTCCCAACCCAGGGATTGAACCTGCATCTCCTATACTGGCAGAGGGATTCTTTACCACCGAGCCACCTGGGAGGCCCCTATCTTATCCATATCATTCACCAGTATCATTCGCCAAATTTTAAACAGCCTGTCCACTTCACTGTAATAAGAAAAATCAGCTCCAAGTTATCAGCTAACTGTTTTGATTCCAGAAAGTCTGGCCTTCAGTAACTAGTGGCTCTCAACTCAACCTTTCTGTTTAAATATCTGATTAGAGAACTCTTTCTCTCTCTCTCTTTTGAGAAGGGAAAATTACTGCATTTATTAGACCAAATATGTGTGGGATAAATCTCCATAGATAGCTGCTAGGTTAACACAGCAACACTACTTTCAGAAATGGAAGGCAATGAATAATTAAATAGAAGTCAATAAAATGAGGGATTCGGATTTTAAGAAATGTTTGAAATACTATCTCAGAAGTTATGGGACCAAACAGGACATCAGGCACTGGGTACCATGACTCACTGTCTTAGAAACACCTCGTATTTACAGCTTTCCTGACAAACTATGAAAAGTCAATTATTTTCTGGGGCGTAGGTAACCTGTCTGACTAAAACTAAACAGTAGGTCCCCGGCTCCAAAGGCCAAGAGAGAAGTCAGAAGATGACAGTGCCATGTGGTAACATTCAGTGCATGCTGGAGTGTTGGATGGGAGGGAGCAGAAGGAGCTGTTGTCAACAACTGTGTCTTGTTTTGGGACCTTAAAAGAAAACTGACTAGGAAAAAAACTCAGCATGCAATGCAGTGACTCAGAGTAGCAGGAAACCTGGAGTTGTAACTAGGAGGCGAGATTCTTTTCCTAGATCTGTTCCTACTTTCAAGTCACTGGACTTTCAGATTTTTTGCTTCCTTTTCTGTAAAACAAGATTTCAGTGATCCACAGGGTCTTTTTTGCAGCTCTAAGGGTCTATGATTTGCCTGCCTATACAGAAGCTAAAGGCTTTTAGAAATTTCTTCCAAGCCTCTAATTAGAGGACAAAGATTGAGAGCAGCAGTTCTCTGGACCAGCAGCATCAGCATCACCTGGGACCTTGTTAGAAACGCAAACTCTCAGACCTACTGACCCAGAAACTCTGAGGTGAGAGCAGACATCTGCGGTTCTGATGCAGGCTCAAATTTGAGAACCACTATCTAACACGTGGGTTTAAAGTTGTGCATATCTTTGCCCAGCAAAGGAAACCACCAACAAAATGAAAAGACAGCCTACTGAATAGGAGGAGATATTTGCTAATGAGATGACCGATAAGGGTTTAGTTAAATTGGAGATCTCAGTTTGAGCTCCAGTTTCATCACTTACTAGCTCAAGTAACCTTAAACAAGTGGCATAACTTCTTGAAACCTCAGTGCCCTCGTTAAAACAAACAAACAAACAAAAGGAATACAGTCCTTGCAGGGAGATTGTGAGGATGAAATAACGCATTTTCAGTACTTGGTGCATAGCACACAGAAGTGTCCTGTTGACGGGAGCTATTACCCAATTATTCTAAAGTTTATTTTTCAAGGGTTTTATCATTAAGGACTGATTCCAATACTCTTTTATAATGATAATAAATTATTTATAAAATAGCAACAATAGCAGCTCCACTACGTTCTCACCTGGCTTCCCTTTTCCTCGTGTGTTTCACTTGTCACATGCCTCTTGTTCTCTTGTGCCCACTCTCTCCCGGTCCCTTTTTCTTCGTCTTACCTTTTAGCTTGCATTCTTCTATCTGAGTCACCACCCCCGTGTCATTCTCCTTCTCTGCCGGCCATCTATAGATGTACAAATTCGTGTGAGAGGAGCCCGCATCCAGCACAATCCCAAACTGAGGGCAAAACAAACCGAGAACTTGTCAGCGTTCCATCGTTCTTCTCCATATTCAGCTTGCAACAGAAAGGATACAAAGACAGGGGCTTTCAGAAACATGAGGAGAAAGTATTTCAACTCATGGTGAGGGTGGATTGGGTGTTGCGGGAGTGAGTGCCTGGAGTTGTGCTGATCAGAAGATCTACCAACACACCAGTCCCTCTAGAACTATGGCTCTCAGTGCTTGCTGCACGTTAGCAACATCCAGGCTTTACCCAAGGAGGGGCCTGCCATTGGAGCTTCTCAGGTGATCAATATACTGAAGTGGCTGAGACAATAGAAAGGGAATAAAAAGCAATTAATCCAGCAGTTCCCAAGCCTGGAAGCATGTCAGAATCATCTGAAGAGTTTCAAAGGCTACTGCTGCCAGTGTCTGACCCCCAGATTTGTGATTTGATTGGTCTGGTATGTATGAGGTCTGGAAGAGAGATATCAAAAATATTAAGTGTACCTGTTTTCTTTATTACAAATTTAACTATAAATTGTAGTCAATAAATTTAAAAAGATTTGTACTTTGATTTCATGGTTTTGGCTCTTAAGCATAGAAGGCATGGGAAGAAGAATAAAGCAAAGGAAGAGGGTGGAGAAGGAGGGGAGAGAAGACAATATGAGAAA
Source organism: Moschus berezovskii (assembly GCF_049115385.1). Lineage (NCBI taxonomy): Eukaryota > Metazoa > Chordata > Mammalia > Artiodactyla > Moschidae > Moschus > Moschus berezovskii. The sequence continues at coordinate 63,058,507 of NC_142471.1, read as the reverse complement.
GAATGAGGTGGCCAGAACAGAAAGTTGCCACTTCAAACTTCACGAGGATGGGAGATGCACCAGCAAGTGTTGTAAGGAGTATTCCATAAGAATTATCTGACTTAACCTTCAGTGCTATAAAGTACACACTGTTTTCATCCCCAGTACACAGATGAGAAACGAAAGTACAAACAGGTTAAGTAATTTCCACAAGATACAAAGTGATTAGGTGATGGAGCCTGGATTTGGATCAGAGTTAGACCTAACTAAGGCCTTGTGTTTCTAATACAGAGGAACAGAGGAGCAAGGTCGGGGACAATAGTTTTCCAATTGGTGCCCCATTGGAAGGACTTCTAAAGAGGGATGACTACAGCAAAGTGTCCTGATGAGTTTTTGCACATATGCACATCCATATGAACCACCCCAAGATGAAGGACAGTTCAGTCGCTCAGTCCTGTCTGACTCTTTGCGACCCCATGAGCTGCAGCACACTAGGCCTCCCTGTCCATCACCAACTCCCAGAGCCCACCCAAATTCATGCCCATTGAATCGGTGATGCCATCCAACCATCTCATTCTCTGTCGTCCCCTTCTCCTCCTGAACTCAATCTTTCCCAGCATCAGGGTCTTTTCAAACGAGCCAGCTCTCCGCATGAGGTGGCCAATGTATTGGAGTTTCAGCTTCAGCATCAGTCCTTCCAATGAACACCCAGGACTGATCTCCTTTAGGATGGCCTGATTGGGTCTCCTTGCTGTCCAAGGGACTCTCAAGAGTCTTCTCCAACACCACGGTTCAAAAGCATCAATTCTGCGGCAATCCACTTTCTTCACAGTCCAACTTTCACATCCATACATGACCACTGGGAAAACCATAGCCTTGACTAGATGGACCTTTGTTGGCAAAGTAATGTTTCTGCTTTTTAATATGCTATCTAGATCGGAGAAGGCAATGGCAAGCCACTCCATAACTCTTGCCTAGAAAATCCCATGGATGGAGGAGCCTGGTAGGCTGCAGTCCATGGGGTCGCTACAAGTCAGACATGACTGAGCGACTTCACTTTCACTTTTCACTTTCACACATTGGAGAAGGAAATGGCAACCCACTCCAGTGTTCTTGCCTGGAGAATCCCAGGGATGGTGGAGCCTGGTGGGCTGCCATCTATGGGGTCACACAGAGTCGGACACGACTGAAGTGACTTAGCAGCAGCAGCAGGTTGGTCATAACTTTCCTTCCAAGGAGCAAGTGTCTTTTAATTTCATGGCTGCAATCACCATCTGCAGTTATTTTGGAGCCCCCCCAAAATAAAGTCTCTCACTGTTTCCACTGTTTCCCCATCTATTTGCCATGAAGTGATGGGACCATGATCTAAGTTTTCTGAATGTTGAGCTTTAAGCCAACTTTTTCACTCTCCTCTTTCACTTTCATCAAGAGGCTCTTTAGTTCTTCTTCACTTTCTGCCATAAGGGTGGTATCATCTGCATATCTGAGGTTATTGATATTTCTCCTGGCAATCTTGATTCCAGCTTGTGCTTCTTCCAGCCCAGTGTTTCTCATGATGTACTCTGCATATAAGTTAAATAAGCAGGATGACAATATACAGCCTTGACGTACTCCTTTTCCTATTTGGAGCAGTCTGTTGCTCCATGTCCAGTTCTAACTGTTGCTTCCTGACCTGCATACAGGTTCCTCAAGAGGCAGGTCAGGTGGTCTGGTATTCCCATCTCTTTCAGAATTTTCCACAGTTTCTTGTGATCCACACAGTCAAAGGCTTTGGCATAGTCAATGAAGCAGAAATAGATGTTTTTCTGGAACTCTCTTGCTTTTTCCATGATCTGGCAGATGTTGGCAATCTGATCTCTGGTTCCTCTGGCTTTTCTAAAACCAGCTTGAACATCTGGAAGTTCATGGTTCACGTATTGCTGAAGCCTGACTTGGAGAATTTTCAGCATGACTTTACTAGGATGGATGTGAGAGTTGGACTGTGAAGAAAGCTGATTGCCGAAGAATTGATGCTTTTGAACTGTGGTGCTGGACAAGACTCTTGAGAGTCCCTTGGACTACAAGGAGATCCAACCAGTCCATTCTAGACGAGATCAATCCTGGGTGTTCATTGGAAGGACTGAAGCTAAAGATGAAACTCTAATACTTTGGCCACCTCATGCGACGAGTTGACTCACTGGAAAAGAGTCTGATGCTAGGAGGGATTGAGGGCGGGAGGAGACAGGGACGACAGAGAATGAGATGGCTGGATGGCATCACCAATTCGATGGACATGAGTTTGAGTGAACTCTGGGAGTTGGTGATGGACAGGGAGGCCTGGCGTGCTGTGATTCATGGGGTTGCAGAGTTGGACACGACTGAGCGACTGAACTGAACTGAACTTACTAGAACGTGAAATGAGCACAATTGTGCGGTAGTTTGAGTGTTCCTTGGCATTGCCTTTCTTTGGGATTGGAATGAAAACTGACCTTTTCCAGTCCTGTGGCCACTGCTGAGTTTTCCAAATTTGCTGGCATATTGAGTGCAGCACTCTCACAGCATCATCTTTTAGGATTTGAAATAGCTCAACTGGAATTCCATCACCTCCACTAGCTTTGTTCGTAGTGACGCTTCCTAAAGCCCACTTGACTTCACATTCCATGATGTCTGGCTCTAGGTGAGTGATCACACCATCGTGATTATCTGGCTTGTGAAGACCTTTTTTGTACAGTTCTGTGTATTCTTGCCACTTCTTAATATCTTCTGCTTCTTTTAGGTCCATACCATTTCTGTCCTTTATTGAGCCCATCTTTGCATGAAATGTTCCCTTGGTATCTCTGATTTTCTTGAAGAGATCTCTAGTCTTTTCCATTCTATTTTTTTCCTCTATTTGTTCGCATTGATCACTGAGGAAGGCTTTCTTATCTCTCCTTACTTTTCTTTGGAACTCTGCATTCAAATGTGTATATCTTTCCTTTTCTCCTTTGCTTTTCACTTCTCTTCTTTTCACAGCTATTTGTAAGGCTTCCTCAGACAGCCATTTTGCTTTTTTGCATTTCTTTCTCCTGGGGCTGGTCTTGATCCTTGTCTCCTGTACAATGTCACAAACCTCCGTCCATAGTTCTTCAGGCACTCTGTTTATCAGATCTAGTCCCTTAAATCTATTTCTCACTTCCACTGTATAATCATAAGGGATTTGATTTAGGTACACAACATTTTCTAGTCCCCAGGTTGTTTTTGGTGCCCCTCTCAGTCAACTTCCCCCACAGGAAGCCAGTCTTGACTTCTGTCACCATGGAGGAGTTCTGCCTGTTTTTGAACTGCAGTAAATGGGCTCACACAGTATGTATGCCTCCCTGGTGTCTAACTTCTTTCATTCTACTAAGATGCATTCAGGTTGTGAGTATCCATAGTTTGTCCCTTGTCGTTTCTGTGGAGTGCTTCATTATATGCACTGTATGTTTATCCATTCCACTGTTGGACTGCGGAGTGGTTTCCAAATGTGAAAAACATTTTGTGGGCTTAAGCACCCATTTATTTCAGGTATTTACCCAGGAGTAGATTGCCCAATGGGCTTCCCACGTGGCGCAAGTGGTAAAGAACCCACCTGCCAATGCAGGAGATATGAGATGTGGATTCAATGCCTGGGTTGGGAAGATCCCCTGGAGGAGGGCATGGCAACTCACTCCAGTATTCTTGCCTGGAGAATATCATGGCCAGGGGAGGCTGGTGGGCTACAGTCCATGGGGTAACAAAGAGTTGGACAAGACTGAAGCAACTTAGCACACAAGCAGACTACCCAATGCCCATTTTGAGCAATTAATACTCATCTTTGGTGATATCCCTGGGTTTAATCAGGAAAATAAATGACATGGTTATCAATGTCTGCCACAGGCTTGTGAGGAGAGTACGGTGGCTTGGGTACTTTTATTTGTCACCCCTATCCTAGAGAGAGACATGAAGCAAAGTAAATGGAAGAGAAAGGAAAATAAAAGGATGAGAAACCTAGAAGGTGCATCTCAAGTGTGAGCCAGCCACTCACTTGAGTCACACTTTGCTGTCCATCTGAGCTGCGGACCTCACAGTGTGGTCTGCCACTTGATACTGCTTAAGTCAGCAGTTGTTTTACATCTGTCTCCTCATATTGTCTTATCACCTGGGAAGAACCTAAGAGCCTCCAGGGAGAAAAGAAGAATTAGAATTAACCTGTCTCCCTGAACCACTGTGGAGAGCTAAATGTCAAGCTTATTGAGGTGTCAAGTTTTCTTCCATTTTGCCATGAGGGAGTGCCACTGTCCTGCTGTGTGAGCCTCCCTGACCTTCCATAACCTCCACAGTGTTCTCTGCCCACTTTTGCACAGTGGGACTTCCCTATGGTGACCAGCATTACACCTTTATAAAGAAAAGGGCCTGCATGCTGGTTTTGGGCATGGTGAAGAAGGAAACGGCATAGACTCCTCTGCAACTAGGCCTGCAGTGAGATCAAACCAAGAACTGCCTGAGGGGGTGACCTCTGTGGACAGAAAGGAATCTAACTGAGGTTTGGGGCCTTTGAACCCGTGGGAAACCTCCCAGAGTGGAGAAAGAGCCTCAGGGTTTACATGGCAGAAAACCCTGCTTTTCCCTAGCAGGGCTCCTGAATTCTCCCTGCCAGAAAATGTTCTAACCACAGAAGTACATGATAAAAGCTAGCAAGGCAGCAGCGCAAGCAGTCTTACTTTGCAATCAGGATGTTCTACTGTCTACTCTGTTAACATGAAAGTTACTCTTCCAGTAGAACAGAGGGACCAGGCTTGCTCCTATCAGCCAGTTTCACCAAGGCCTTACAGAGTGAGGTAGTTGAGAAACGAAAACTTTCACCACATTTCATTTGACAAGTGCTTGAGAAGGGTGGGTAGAGCGACTTTAACACAGGAGTTGATGTATACATTTCACCTTATATGTATAGCAGCTAAACTGTTGAATCGTACTAAATGTTTTTTGTCTTCCAAAATGGATTGCACAATAAAAAAAAATTGGCATTGCTTGCTGTTTATGGATAGGTAAAGCTTGATTGTCTGAAAATTCTTAAGTTTGAACATATGGGGCATTTGCCTTTCATTGTTGCAACACTAAAAGCATATTCATTTGCCGTTCATCGCTGGCTCATTATAGATTTAGAAGTTCATTTCACCTAACTGAAATGAACTTTCACAGTTCATTTCCAGAGCAGTTTGACTTGAATGGGTACTTAAATAGTTATGCCTTACCTGACCAATCTAGAACCCCAGGAGCCACTAGCTTTTATTCTCTTTCCTCACACCAGCATTTTCCAAAGCACTAACCTGCAAGGACCTGGGTGAAGAAAGCGTCTCAGAAGTTTGGGGAATGCTTGCTCCCCATCTTGGGCTCATGAACCCACTATGTAGTGACTGCTTCAGAGAAGTCTGACAGTAGAGAAACCCGCTTAATCTTGTTTAAACTGGCATCCCCCAGTCTCGGTGACAACAGAATTATGTTTTAAATACAATCTCCACCCTATAGAAATGCTTTGTGAAATGCTTGCCATATTATCACTCTACCCAGTGTTTCTCTGTAGCTCATATTTAAGACATTTCTCAAAGCCTGTATGTCCTTCACATCAAAGAAAAATCAAAGATTTGAGTAGTGAGCTAGAGATCTGACATCCTCTTAAAATTATTTTCACTATTACTTCATTTTTTAAAGTACTACAAGTTTATTAAATAGCATCTAGAAAATTAAGAGAAAAGGAAAAAAGACATTTACAATTTCACCAACTAGACATCACTGTTCCTTTATTCCCTTCTGATCTTTTTCAATTCGTGGTAATTTTTATATAGTTGTGATCAGACTGTGTAAATATTGATGTTAAGCTAGTTTTTGGTCATGCACATGATTTTATCAATCATAATTGGTCTTGATGAGCTATGTTGAGTGAATAGAAGCAGTGGTCTAGAAAGAGGGTGTCAGTTCATGAGACACGAATGTTGGAGCCTTGATGAATATCCGGAGATGGGGTAGCAACTAAGCCTAAGCTCAGGGAGACTAGAGGCCATGTGGAGGTGGGGAAGATCCTGTCTTAGGATGGAAATAACTCTACCTCTGCAAATGTCATAAGCCCAGCTTCTGAGTAAGTCTCCTTCAATGTGAAAAGAAAGAGAAAATTGGAACATCAGATGACACACTTCTACCCTTGACTCGGCAGAACTGGGATGTTCAACCCTCTCCTTGCTCAGAAAACAACTACCCTCACACTATTCTACTCTCAGTTCCCCACTTGCCATGAGATTTCTGTTCTAGAGCCTTGGCCCTGAGAGGCCTTCACCTGAGACCCAGTCCTGTTTGACCTTCTCAGATTCGAATCTACCCTCTTAATCCATGCCTCGGAGTGCCTGTGTTTTTCCTCTAAAGACAGTACTTATAACAATGTGTAATTACATATTTACATGACTAGTTGATTAATATCTGTCTTCCCTCTAAGATTCTAAGCCATGTTAGGGCAGGTCTGTGTTGCTTACTATGGTATATCCAGTTATCTACTATGGTAGATCCTATTATGTGTTAAATACAAAGAAGGTATTCAACAGACAACTGCTGAGTCACATGAACAAATGAGAGGAGTTATAACTATATGGTCCCTAAACTCTTTCCAGTCCTAAAAGACGTGGATATTCACAGTCTAATATAAAGTAATACCACGGGGCTGAGTTCCATCCGTCCCCCACAACAAAAACCCCAGAAGTCAGGTAACATGGGCTACAGTGTGAATTAACTTTTTTGGTTTCTTCACACATATTGGTCCTTCACAATCTTTCTTAAAAGCCCTGTAGTTTTAACGGTAACTTCAGTAACCTCATCCCTCTGTTTCTGTGAGCCCTTTGGAATAAACAGAGCTTGTCCTTTTGAATGACTCTAGTGCTCTATAAACAAATCAGGTCTCCATTAGCTACAGTGATGCTGGCAGCACCTGGAAACAATTAGGGGTCATTTTCTTCTTTTCTTTTTTTGTTTAGCTGGAGTTACTATAACTTTAATACAAACTGCAGTTTTGTTGTCTATTATTTTTATTTTTTAATTGTGGTAAAACACACAGAACCTACAATTGACCACATTAACTGTTTTTAAGTGTACAGTATACTGAGATCCAACCAGTCCATTCTAAAGGAGATCAATCCTGGGTGTTCATTGGAAGGACTGATGCTAAAGCTGAAATTCCAATACTTTGGCCACCTCATGCGACGAGTTGACTCACTGGAAAAGACTCTGATGCTGGGAAAGGCTGGGGGCGGGAGGAGAAGGGGACGACAGAGAATGAGATGGCTGGATGGCATCACCGACTCTGTGGACATGAGTTTGAGTGAACTCCGGGAGTTGATGATGGACAGGGAGGCCTGGTGTGCTGTGATTCATGGGGTCGCAGAGAGTCGGACATGACTGAGCGACTGAACTGAGCTGAACTGAACTGATACTGTTGTGTAGCCATCACCACCTCTCATCTCCAGGTGTTGTTGCCTTATTTTTGTTGTTTTGTTTTTAAATCCAGTGGAGTGAAAATACTATAGATATTTTCCAAGAGTATTTGAGGTTGAAAAATGATGCAAATTCTTCCAAATTCTCCATTAAAAAAAGATAAAATGGCAAGCACTGTTCTAAAAATAGCACTTCAGTTCCCAGTGACAAAAGCAGATGCCCAGCACAGGTTAGCAGCAGTGGGAAAGCTTGGGAGCACTGGCTCAGTGACCACAACACACCAAGAGCTAAGGGCCTTTCCTCACACTCATCGCCAAAGCAGTGTGGACAGCTGTTCTCCACTGAGAGCTTCTGATGCACTGGGCACTCTGATAAGTGAGTTGGTAGTCCTATTCCATTTAATCCTTACAACCATCTTCCGAGTAGCTATTATCACCATGTCACATATAAGGAAACTGATGTGGAGAGAGAATTTGCTTGCCAGAAGTCTCAGTGCTAGCAAATGGCAGATCTGGGGTTGAAATCAAAGCTGTCTGGCCCTTGAGCTAGCATTCCATGGAAGTGGCAAGTTTTAATGAAGGCATGTGGCTTGGGACAGGGTCAGTTCGGTGTCTTAGAGAGAAACCTGTGGGGTTCAGTGTGTGCCAGAATGTGCAAGCTTGTGATGTAGCAATATCCTGACAGGTCGCTAACCGCCAGTGTTCAGTGACAAGCTAGCAATTTAGGAAGTGGTGAGCCAAACAGACCTCAAAGCTACCTCTCCACCAGGTCCACAGGACAAAAACACTTTCCCAGGGGACATTTAGGAACAGCTAATGATTCTTCAGTATATTAAGATCCAAGTTTGTTTGTTTTAACGTGGTCACTGCATATTTACCCAGCAGCAGTTCCCAGACTTTAATGTCATGAGAACGGCCCAGGATGCCTGTTACGTGTGTAGATTCCTGGGCCCTACACACTGGAGGTCTGAATTATGTAGGCTCTGGGAATGAGGATGGGGAGCCAGGACCCAGAGGGCATCCTGAGGCAGAGGCCTGCCTCCCACACTGACAAATTCTGCTGTCCTTCTTCACCTCCTCTTCGCATCCAAGCAGGGAGTCCACTCTACTCACTGAGTCAGCAAACTTCTGTGAGGCAACCACCTCAGTCAAATGCTGTGCTGGCCGTAATTTAACATTTATTCTGTTGATAGTTCAGGTAATGATTGTCTCTTCCACTAGACTATAGCTTCATGAGGATCAAGACATGGTTAGTCTTGCTCACTGCTGTATTCCTAGGGCCTAAAACAGAGTAGATGGTCAACAACTATTTATTAAATGAATGAATGGAGTGAAAGGTTAAGAAAATATTGATATATGCAAAGATGAATGAAACCCAGTCCTTGCCTCAGAATGCTTACAACCTGGGTGGCTGGGAAAGTGAGCCCATCAGTACAAAAGAGAGCTCTTGTGTTTTGTGAGATATGGTCAGGCATGAGGCAGCCACTTTCCAACCAGGCTGAACCCAAACTGGATCAGGCAGGAAGATGACAAGACTGGATCTTTGGAACTGGAGGGCTGACCTGAACTGGGCTAGAAGAGGGCGAGTCAGATGGGAAGAGGCAGGGAAAAAGATAAGTGGCAATTTGTCACCAGGCAGACAGACTGCAAAGATGATCATGATAACACATAAGTTACCAATAACAAGGGTGCGTGGTGGGCCAGCATCCTGTTCTGCACTTCACACTGCATTTTATCCCACTGAATTCCTATAGTAATATACAAGATATCAGTGATCAGCTCTGTCTTACAAATGGAAAAACTGAGGATCAGAGAAATTATGTCCTATCTCTATAAGAGCAGAGCTGAGGTTTAAACCCAGGTGGTATGAATCCATGGCCCCTGCTGTGCTGCACTCCGAGCAGACAGAATTAATGATCCCCACAATAAGACAGGTATGAAGAGTTAGGAAATGTGTAGAGAGACAGCCGAAAGCCTTCCCGTTCAGAAGCATATGGCCACCACCCTCTTTAAACAGAAGCAAGGGGAGATTATTCTCAACATGACATCCAAGGTGTTCCATCTTTATCTTAAAAGGTCCTCTAAGGAATCTAATGATAAATAATTATAAATAAATAAATTGAGAAAGGAGTATGTCAAGGCTACTTATTGTCACCCTGCTTATTTAACTTACATGCAGAGTACATCATGCTTGGATGAAGTACAAGCTGGAATCAAGATTGCCAGGAGAAATATCAATAACCTCAGATACACGGATGACACCATCCTTATGGCAGAAAGCAAAGAAAAATCAAAGAGCCTCTTGATGAAAATGAAAGAGGAGAGTGAAAAAGTTGACTTAAAACTCAACATTAAAAAGCTATGATCATGGCATCCGATCCCATCACTTCATGGCAAATAGATGGGGAAACAGTGGAAACAGTGATAGACTTTATTTTGGGGGGCTCCAAAATCACTGCGGATGGTGACTGCAGCCATGAAATTAAAACTCGCTTGCTCCTTGGAAGAAAAGCTATGACCAACCTAGACAGCATACTAAAAAGCAGAGACATTAATTTGCCAACAAATGCCCGTCTGGTCAAAGCTATGGTTTTTCCAGTAGTCATGTATGGATGTGAGGGTTGGACTATAAAAAAAGCTGAGTGCTGAAGAATTGATGCTTTTGAACTGTGGTGTTGGAGAAGACTCTTGAGAGTCCCCTGGACAGCAAGGAGCTCCAACCAGTCCATCCTGAAGGAAATCAGTCCTGAATATTCATTGGAAGGACTGATGCCGAAGCTGAAACTCCAATACTTTGGCCACCTGATACAAAGAACTGACTCACTAGAAAAGACCCTGATGCTGGGAAAGATTGAAGGCAAGAGGAAAAGGGGAGGACAGAGGATGAGATGGTTGGATGACATCACCGACTCAATGGATATAAGTTTTAGCAAGCTCCAGGAGTTGGTGATGGATAGGGAAGCCTGGCATGCTGTGATTCATGGGGTCGCAAAGAGTTAGACACAACTGAGCGACTGAACTGAACTGAAAGGAATCTAATCACTAAGATCTGGTGGACCTCAGTGTCTCTCACAGTATCTCCTTAATACCTTAATTCCATGGCAATGCCTTGCTGCTGCTGCGTCACTTCAGTCGTGTCCGACTCTGTGTGACCCCATAGACAGAAGCCCACCAGGGTCCCCCGTCCCTGGGATTCTCCAGGCAAGAACAGTGGAGTGGGTTGCCATTTCCTTCTCCAATGTGTGAAAGTGAAAAGTGAAAGTGAAGTCGCTCAGTCGTGTCTGACCCTTAGCGACCCCATGGACTACAACCTACCAGACTCCTCCATCCATGGGATTTTCTAGGCAAGAGTACTGGAATGGCTTGCCATTGCCTTCTCCGGATATAGTCACTAGCTTACTTCTAGCCTAATCTGCCTTGTCTACACAATGTCAGGAATATCCTACCTGGTCTTTCCTCTTCTAATCTGCTCTCCAGCCAAGAAGAATCTCAGAAACACAATCTGCGCCCCACCTCCCTGTTTGCTTCCCAGGTAGCTCAGTGGTAAAGAATCTGTCCACCAACACAGGAGACACAAGAGATGTGGGTTCTATCTCTGGCTTGGGAAGATTTCCTAAAGGAGGGCATGGCAACCCACTCCAATATTCTTCCTGGAGAATCCCATGGACAGAGGAGTCTGCAAGGCTACAGTCCATGGGTTGCAAAGAGTCAGACACGACTGAGCATGCATGCACACACCCTGTTTGAAATCTAAGCAGTGGTTGACAAGCATGACTGCTCATTAAAATCACCTGGGAAGGTTCTAAAACATATCAATGCCTGGACTTCACCCCCAAAGATTCTAATTGATCCAGGGTAGAGTCCAGAAATGAGTATTTTTTAAAAAGCTCCCCAGGAGCTTTGAATATGGAGCCAATCTTTAGCATTGCTACAGCTGAATGAGATATCCATCACTGAGCTAGGCATACTCAGATTGAAGTCTCCTCTCCCACCATGCCTTCCTGCCCTATGTTCAATATTCTAGCCATGAGGAACTATTGGTGATTCCCCAGGATCACCTGTTTATTTTAAGCTGCCACTCTGCAACAAATGGTATGGTCTTTGTCCAGAAAATGTCTTAGGTCACCTCCTGTCAAACTCCTTAGTGTTCTTCATTACTTGGCCCCAAGGGAACCTCCTCCGTGAAGTCTTCACATGACCAGGCACAGTTGGTGACTCCTTCCCCTGGGAAGCCATAGCACTACACCTACCTCCATATTCACATGTCTCTATTGTTCTGAAACTATGTGTACAAACAACTCTCTCCTACAAAAGGGTATCAGAACAGAGATGCTTCAGATAACTTTGGTGGCCACTTCATGTTTTTTGACCAACATTTTTCTAGCTCAACCTGTATTTTATCTCTCTATTTCTTCACAGGGTCTTCTCTCCTACCACCTCGTAGTCCCACACAGCCCCTCTGACATATGCGCAAACCTGGAAGTGCCAAGGAGCTAACCTCTGGGGCAACCCTTGACCAACAGGGATGAGAACCCAGGGATAAATCCCTGGAGCAGTAATTCAGAAGTGCTTTCTCCACAGCTCTTCATAGAGTCCTAGTGGGATCGGGCCAATCATACTACTATAAAGATTCACTTTAGATGACAAAGACGTTGTTCCATTTTTCCAGGCCGACACAATAACACAGAATCACAACAGTCTTGAAGACAACCATCATGAATGAAAAGTCATTCATGACCACAAGTATTCATTGAGAACACAGAGCCTAAGTCTGTCATGGATTTTGCCTCCTAAGCCATCTCCCTCACCAATGATGCAATAATGAACATATAAAAAGGTCAAATCAAGAAGGCAGTCACATACTTTTGGAGCTGGTAAACAAATAGCAAAACCAAGATGTCATGAGGCTTCAATTGTGAGTGAAGTTTAGCCAAGGGAGCCAGCATCACTGAATATTTAAAGTCAAGAGACCATTGACAGTGAGATAGTATCAGCCTTCAGTGCTGACAAAGGGACTGCTGTGCACAGCCCCACTGGGTTGAATGTGTGTGGCAAACAGATGCCAATGTAACATCCAGGCCTCTGCTATAAAGCAAATGATTTGAGTAAGTGGCAATAGTTTCAGAGTGCATACGCACCCATCTTTTCAGGCTCAAAGTTTAGTATATTCAAATGCAAAAATATATATACTTTTGCATTTGTATCTCAGGGCTTCCATGGATATGTCACTGCCCACATGTATGTATGTGTTCATTAGCACACTGGTCTCTGGGCCCTTGACGATTTATTAACTATAATTCAAATGAAAGTTTAAAATCAATGTATTTACAATAAAAACTTTACTTACTGTATGTTTTTAAATTAATGGATTAAGTAATGAACATATTACAAGGTATTAGTGAGGTATTCATGTCTTTGAACTCTGATGAATTTGAAAGGAAGCAGAAATAAATCACAGCAGAGTTAATGACCCTAATTATTTTTAATGATACACACACACACACTAGCTTTTCAAGTGTGGAAATTTCACAAGAAATCTATACATCCATGAATTCATTTCAAATTACTATATTCATACATGTATGTGGTCTCCAGGGGCTTTTTAAAAATTGATCTTTAAATTGACTTCTTTTTAATATTTTAGAGATGAGGAACAAGTCTTCTCCACAATCTTTGACTTCCAAAGTGCTTTATACAGAGCTGTCTAGTAAAGTTTATTATTTTGGTGATAGTGATAATAATGGAGTAAGAACAAAGAATGCAGTGTTCAGTAAACAAAGAGTTCATTGTTTCCACAAGAAAACAATGAGTAGGAAGTAGAGAGAGTACTAGAGTTACGGAAACCAACACAGTATATCACAGATCTGGATGTGGTGAATAAAGCATTTGTCTCTGTTAGAATACTGATTTAATCAGTTTGCTGGACAATCATAAAGACAATCATCTTTCCACCCCTAACTGATTCAAGGCATTCTCTCCTCCAGAATAAGCATCCGCTACCATTTTACTCACCTAGTTCAATGGAGACTGACTTGCTCCTGAGCTTCCAAAACCTCAAATCTTACTGCTCTGATTTACCATAACTCCCCTTTCCCTCTGCCCCATCCGGGGACCCTCAAACACATGTACATACACATACACACACACATACTCAGGGGTTTGAGTTACCTTAACATTTTCTGGCAGTGCTTTGTTCTGGGTCAGCCCCAGAGCGAGCAATGCTATCACAGCGATGATGCAGGAGAAACCAAGGATGCTCAGTATGTTTTTAGAGCAAAATACCTTCAGTTCAGATTCTAAAATCAAAAGAAGAAGAGAAAACATCAATAAGAAATGAACAGACATTGATTTTCCTCCCCTTTCTGTATGGCCTTGTGCTGGCTTTCAGGAGACAGTAAAGACAGATAAAAGGTGATCTTTATCCACGAGGCATTTGCAAAGTAATTGGGTAAAAGTTAAAAAACAAAAGGGTGTGTCTGTATTGTGATGAGGGCCAAAACTGAGTTATTGGCTGTGGTAAGGAGAATGGGCAGAATCAGGTCAGTGATGAGATACAAAATGAGAAGGAAAAGTCCCAAACTGGCAGCTTGTTTACTAGGTCATATAGATCTATCAAGGTTAAAGAAACAAAGCAAAGATGGCCTTCCTCATTTTTGAAATCTACCAAAATATGAGTCCGATACTAAAAAGTATTCAGAATGTATCACCAAATAAACATCAAAGTCCCTCTGCTTCATTAAATTTCCTGGCTTGACCTTCAATTTCAACCACACTTACAGGTTAAATAACTGTAGGTAATAACATAGGGGCTGTGGAGTTTTAAACATTTCATCATTTTAATTATTTTGTCTATCCTGTAAATACTCTCATCATCATGGAACATAAAAAAGTTCTAGCAGGAGAATTCTATGAAAGTCAAATTTACTTTGAGCAGGATAAAAAGAGGCTGCGGCAGGGGAAATGGGATGGTTACCCCATCCCCTCCACTCTCATCCTTCCACTCTTGCTTCCCAAACTATCCCCCAAACTTTTCCTGAGCCTTTGGGGAAGGAGGACAGGGTCACGTAAAAGAAAAAAAAAAAAGTATGTGGAAATGAGATGGGCTTTCCAAAATAGTTTGCACTTCTCTAAGAGAGAAGGCAAGGGATTAAAACAACTGAAAAAGGAACTTGAGTCCCCTCCTCCTCTTTCCTTCTTGCTCAGCAGCAGCAGCTTCGCCAACACAGGAGCTCCTCCTTGAGCTCGTGAGCACAAGCTTGGACTTAATCCAAAGGGTGGTAATTGCTTGGGCCTCCAGTCTGCATCTATCTCTAGAACCTTGAATAAGTTTGTTTCCATCAAGCGAAACAATACAAAACTTAGGGGGAAATGTTTTAGCAACACCATTATCTACTTCTTCCAAACAAAGGAACAATGAATGAAATACACAATAAATGAAATGTCCCCCTCCTCCTTCCCAAAGGAATCTCAGTTTTGTTCAGATGCCTGCCACTCCCCCAAGCAACCCATACATACACCTCCTGGGAAGGGGCTGACTGTTCTGCATAATCTCCTTCCCTCTCCAGTAACTGGTTCAACGGTGGGCATATACCCCCAAAACAGCCTGTGAGATCCTGGAGGAAGACTGCTGGGGCAAGTCTGGGAAAAGAAAGGAAGCATTCTCTCTTCTTCCCCACACATGATCCAGCCAATGATGGTAGAGCAGAGAGATGGAAAGAATCTGAGTTCTTGAAGCATTTTGAGCTGCTGAAACAACTTATCCTGATCTGATCCTTTCATGAGACTCAAGCTTTGATCCAATTAGAGTCATGATTTAAATATCTTGAAGCTAAAACATCCTTATACAATTGTGACAGGAATATCCTTTTTGCTGCCAGGGCTGTAGAATCTGGAAAAGAGCCCCTTAGCTAACTTGACTTATCTTGATTCCCAAAGTTGTGATATTGACAAATATGGCTTACAAGCAGCACGTGTTTAAATGAAAAATTATAAATCTAATCTAAAAATTGCACACTGCAACAATAGTTCTACTATAATCAGTTCAGTTGCTCAGTCATGTCCGACTCTCTGCAACCCCATGAATCACAGTATGCCAGGCCTCCCTGTCCATCACCAACTCCCAGAGTTCACTCAAACTCATGTCCATCGAGTCGGTGATGCCATTCAGCCATCTCATTCTCTGTCGTCCCCTTCTCCTCCCGCCCTCAACCTTTCCCAGCATCAGAGTCTTTTCCAGTGAATCAACTCGTCACTTGAGGTGGCCAAAGTACTGGAGTATCAGCTTTAGCATCAGTCTTTCCAATGAACACCAGGATTGATCTCCTTTAGAATGGACTGGTTGGATCTCCTTGCAGTACAAGGGACTCTCAAGAGTGTGAATACTCCCTCAAACTGTTCAAAAGCCTTTTACCTCTTCTTTTGTTTCTGTAAATATGACAATTTTGATTATTTCATTTTCCTTTCATCCATTTGGGTGCTAATCCAATGAAAATTACCAAAATGGTCCCTGCTCATTGGTATTGACATCTAGTTAGGAAGATAGATAAGTCAGAAAAGAAGTCTGCAGATAAGGACTTCAGGTCATGAAAAGTGTGGAGGAGAAATTCAAACCAAGAAATCTTATAGAGTGACTTGCAGCAGAGTTGGGGTGGGGAGATTAGACTAAGGGTTAGGAAAGGCTCTCTGAGAAGATAACATTTAAGCTTAGACCATAAAGGTGAGAAAACACTAGTTATGAGAAGGAGAAATAAGGTTCCAAGAAGAGAAAGCACAAGCTGAAAAAGCCCTGAGATGGAAAATAGCTTGAAGTGACTGTTTCTTCCTTTTTAAAATGAGAAATATTTACGAAATCACTATTATCACTGAACAGTTGAAAGTGTACTTTTCCAGGGAAACTTCCTACACTGTGGGTGGAAATATGAGTTGGTGCAGCGACTATAAGAACAGTATGGAGGTTCTGCAGAAAAATAAAAATAGAATTTTTTTTAACCCAAGAAAAACAAAAAAAGCAAAATGGCTGTCTGAGGAGGCCTTACAAATAGCCATGAAAAGAAGAGAAGACAAAACAAAGGAGAAAAGAAAAGATATATCCATTTGATTGCAGAGTTCCAAAGAACAGCAAGGAGAGATAAGAAAGCCTTCCTCAGTGATCAGTGCAAAGAAATAGAGGAAAACAATAGAATGGGAAAGACTAGAGATCTCTTCAAGAAAATCAGAGATACCAAGGGAACATTTCATGCAAAGATGGGCTCAATAAAGGACAGAAATGGTATGGACCTAAAAGAAGCAGAAGATATTAAGAAGAGGTGGCAAGAATACACAGAACTGTACAAAAAAGGTCTTCACAAGCCAGATAATCACGATGGTGTGATCACTCACCTAGAGCCAGACATCTAGGAACGTGAAGTCAAGTGGGCCTTAGGAACCATCACTACGAACAAAGCTAGTGGAGGTGATGGAATTCCGGTTGAGCTATTTCAAATCCTAAAAGATGATGCTGTGAAAGTGCTGCACTCAATATGCCAGCAAATTTGGAAAACTCAGCAGTGGCCACAGGACTGGAGAAGGTCAGTTTTCATTCCAATCCCAAAGAATGTTCAAACTACCGCACAATTGTGCTCATCTCGCATGCTAGCAAAGTAATGCTCAAAATTCACCAAGCCAGGCTTCAGCAATATGTGAACCGTGAACTCCCAGATGTTCAAGCAGGTTTTAGAAAAGGCAGAGGCACCAGAGATCAAATTGCCAACATCCGCTGGATCATGGAGAAAGCAAGAGAGTTCCAGAAAAATATCTATTTCTGCTTCATTGACTATGCCAAAGCCTTTGACTGTGTGGATCACAATAAACTGTGGAACATTCTGAAAGAGATGGGAATATCAGACCACCTGACCTGCCTCTTGAGAAACCTGTATGCAGGTCAGGAAGCAACAGTCAGAACTGGACATGGAACAACAGACTGGTTCCAAATAAGAAAAGGAGCACATCAAGGCTGTATATTGTCACCCTGCTTATTTAACTTATATGCAGAGTACATCATGAGAAACTCTGGGCTGGAGGAAGCACAAGCTGGAATCAAGATTGCTGGGAGAAATATCAATAACCTCAGATATGCAGATGACACCACCCTTATGGCAGAAAGTGAAGAAGAACTAAAGAGCCTCTTGATGAAAGTGAAAGAGGAGAGTGAAAAAGTTGGCTCAAAGCTTAACATTCAGATAACAAAGATCATGGCATCCAGTCCCATCACTTCATGGCAAATAGATGAGGAAACAATGGAAACAGTGTGCAGACTTTATTTTGGGGGGGCTCCAAAATCACTGCAGATGGTGACTGCAGTCATGAAATTAAGACACTTATTCCTTGGAAGAAAAGTTATGAACAACCTAGACAGCATATTAAAAAGCAGAGACATTACTTTGCCAACAAAGGTCCGTCTAGTCAAAGCTATGGTTTTTCCAGTAGTCATGTATAGATGTGAGAGTTGGATTATATAGAAAGCTGAGCACTGAAGAATTGATACTTTTGAACAGTGGTGTTGGAGAAGACTCTCGAGTATCCCTTGGACTGTAAGGAGATCCAAGTAGTCCATCCTAAAGGAGATCAGTCCTGGATGTTCATTGGAAGGTCTGATGTTGAAGCTGAAACTCCAATATGTTGGCCACCTGATGCGAAGAGCTGACTCATTTGAGAAGACCCTGATGCTGGGAAAAATTGAAGGCAAGAGGATAAGGGGATGACAGAGGATGAGACGGTTGGATGGGATCACCAACTCAATGGACTTGAGTTTGAGTAATCTCTGGGAGTTGGTGATGAACAGGGAGGCCTGCCATGCTGCATGCAGTCCATGGGATCGCAAAGAGTCCACACAGCTGAGAGACTGAACTGAACTGAACTGAGGATCCCACAATCCTGCTCCTGGGCATATATCCAGAGACAACCATATTTCAAAAAGATACATGTGCTCCAACATTCATTGTGGCACTATTTACAATAGCCGAGATGTGGAAGCATCCTAAATATCCATCAACAGACGAATGGATAATGAAGATGTGGTATATATAATGGAATAGTATTGAGCCATAAAAAAGAACAAAATAATGCCATTTGCAGCAACATGAATAGAACTAGAGATTATCTTACTAAGTGAAGTAAGGAGGAAAGATGAAGACCAATACCATATGATATCATTTACACGTGGAATCTAAAATATGGCACAAATGAACCTATCTACAAAACAGAAACAGACTCACAGAGAGCAGACTTGTGGTTGTTAAAAAGGAGGGGGCGGAAGGACAGGGACAGTTGGGAGTTTGGAGTTAGTGAAAGCAAACTCACATTTAGAATCGATAACAAGGTCCTATTGTTCCACAGGGAACTATATCTAATCTCCTGGGATAAACCATAGTGGAAAAGAATATTTTTTAAAAAAGTATATATTGTATAACTAAGTCACCTTGCTGTACAGCAGAAATTAGCACACTGTAAATCAACTATACTTTAATAAAAAATAATTTAAAAAAGAAAGTATACTTTCCCACATTTGCCAGCTTTTGCAGTGACGTCCGTAGTATTAGAATATATTCAAGTCTTTCATCGCATTCGTCTTATCAAAGATATGATAACAAAAAGAACTTAAATCAGAGAGGAAATTTAGGAATTTTTCAAGAGCTGTATTATCAAAAAAATAATCACTGTTTTTCATCTGAACTGTTACTTCAGTTCAGTTCAGTCATTCAGTCGTGTCCGACTCTGCGATTCCATGAATCACAGCACGCCAGGCTTCCCTGTCCATCACCAACTCCCGGAGTTCATTCAAACTCATGTCTGTCGAGTCAGTGATGCCATCCAGCCATCTCATCCTCTGTCGTCCCTTTCTCCTCTTGCCCCTAATCCCTCCCAGCATCAGAGTCTTTTCCAGTGAGTCAACTCGTCGCATGAGGTGGCCAAAGTATTGGAGTTTCAGCTTTAGCATCAGCCCTTCCAATGAACACCCAGGACTGATTTCCTTAGAATGGACTGGTTGGATCTCCTTGCAGTCCAAGGGACTCTCAAGAGTCTTCTCCAGCACCACATTTCAAAAGCATCAATTCTTCGGCGCTGAGCTTTCTTCACAGTCCAACTCTCACATCCATACATGACCACTGGGAAAACCATAGCCTTGACTAGACGGACCTTTGACGGCAAAGTACTGTCTCTGCTTTTTAATAGGCTATCTGCTGCTGCTGCTGCTAAGTCACTTCAGTCGTGTCCGACTCTGTGTGACCACATAGATGGAAGCCCACCAGGCTCCCCTGTCCCTGGGATTCTCCAGGCAAGAACACTGGAGTGGGTAATAGGCTATCTAGGTTGGTCATAACTTTCCTTCCAAGGTATAAGCGTCTTTTAATTTCATGGCTGCAATCAGCATCCGCAGTGATTTTGAAGCCCAAAAAATAAAGTCTGACACTGTTTCCACTGTTTCTCCATCTATTTCCCATGAAGTGATGGGACCCGATGCCATGATCTTAGTTTTCTGAATGTTGAGCTTTAAGCCAACTTTTTCTGAATAATTAAAATACTGTGCTTTCTATGAACTATGCAGATAGTTTTCAGAAGTCATTATCACATGGGAGCAAGCCAGGTTCTTCTTAGGAAGTGGTACCAGATGTGGGGGCTTCCCAGGTGGTTCAGTGAGTAAAGAATTCATGTGCAATGCAAGAGATGCAGGAGACACAGATTTGACCCCTGGATCGGAAAGATCCCTTGGAGAAGGAAATGTCAACTCACTCCAGTATTCTTGCCGGGAGAATCCCATGGACAGAGGAGCCTGACAGGCTACAGTCCACAGAGTCGCGAAGAGTCAGACACGACTAAGAGAGTGAGCATAACAACAGACATGGGGGTCCAGAGGTGGACTTATCTAAGACATGCTCATAAAAGGGAACCACTTTAGCAATTTGCCCTTCTTCCTAGGTCCCAGAGCTCTTTCAGATGTCATGTCTGCTACAGTCAAGTTCTATTTTGGAAAATTCACGATGACTATATCCCCCCTTCATTTCCCTTGTGGATAACAGAAACGTGGTTTGTATCAAACAATGTGAAATTATATTTTAAAAAACAATTTCAAGAAACATTTTTATCAAAAATATCTTAATGATAAAGCATTATATTGCTTTGAATTTTCCCACTATCCTGAGGAACTCAAGATTGCCCCTACCCTCTTATTCCCTTCCTGTCACAGGACAAATGAGAACATTTCTCTGAGCTGAGAGCCAGGTAGAAATGTCAATTCTTCACTTGACAGAGACAAAACTGAAGGAAACCCAAGCTTTGACAAAACAGGCTGATTTCAAGCCAATTAGCTATGTCAGAGGCAAAAAAGCTGATTCTTTCTAACTCGAACAGAAACAATTATCATGACATCCAGAGCTGGCATCCTATTAAAGGTTAAAATTATGTAATTTGTCCTTAGTCAAAATTCTGCAATACAGAAAAATCCCAGCTTCTCTACTTTATGATACCAAAGATACTTTATCTTAAAATTTCACTCTATTAATAAGAAATATTTGGGGTGTTGGAAGATGTGGTGGATTTTAGACAAAAAAAAACCCCAGAAATTTTGCTCTGAAGATTCAGTGTGACGCATTAGATTCAAATCGTTTCCAGCTTCTGATGGGTTACATCTGGACCAAGCTTGGCTTGTCATATAGAGAACAAAACAGCCAATACAGAGAAGCACTGGAGAGTAAACATCAGTGGAGCGCTGTGGTCCCTTCCTATGTTTACACAGTGCAGTGATGGGACAATCACTGAAGCTCAGGGGACTGGTCCTAATCTGACTTTGCCATTTCTCCAGCTCCTAGAGTCTCTGCCCCGTCTCTGCCATCTTCCTTCCTCTCCATCGGGGAGTTCTTGGTGACACATACTTAGATTGTTCTCACATTCAAGGGCTTTAAGATCCTTTCTCAGCTGCTTCATTCCAGGTCCCTTAGACTCAACCTCTTCTATGGCAACATCCATCCCTCTGTTCCAATCACCACCACTTCTCTATAATAGCCCTTTCTGGTATCTCCCTAAACTAATTCTTTTTCCTATCAGAATGCGTCCTTCATGCACCTGCAGAATTCCTCCATAACTGATATTCCCAGGGCTCTTCCTGATTAAGAATGAAGGTAGTTTCCTTCTGATTGCCAGATGAGAGCCTCACTGTCTACCCAGCCCTCTCAGCCCTTTAGAAATTTAAGCGCTTCGCATCTCACCATTCCAATAAGCAGATGCGTGTGTCTGAGATCATACTGCCTGACATTACGACCACTAGACTGTATGCTCCCTAAGTGCCACGACTTTTTTCTGGTTTGTTCATTTCTATAGTCCTAGTTGAATGAATAAATGAATTTTGGATGCTGACATTTTTCAACATGAGATTTCCTTCAGCTGTAATTCTATTCCCCTCTTTCTCCACCAAATCTTTTTCCTTGTCACGTTCAAAATCAAGCTCAATAGGAGGCTATGCTTCCCTCCATATGCTTCAAAGCTCAATGGTTCCAGTACTCCTCTCTTCAGGTGCTACCTCTAGATATTTAATGGATTGGCCTATATTGGTTTGGGAGTTCTGTAGCTGTTATTTCATTCATTGTTCTATTAGTCAGTCAACAATTATTTATTCAATGCATTACACTATTCACTAGACCTGCCTGAGGCTAGAGTTACAGCAGTGAACAAACGTTTCCATTTCATGGTGCTTATATTCTAGTTTGAAAAAATAAAACAAGTAAAATTTATAGTATGTCAATAATTGTAAGTGCCAAGAAACGAGAAAAGGCAGGTAAAGAGGCCGAACAGAGTGATTAGGAAAGACCTGAGATGGTGATATTAAAAGTGATAGGGATAAAGAGATAGCAAGCACACCACTTGGCCAAGAGCATTTAAGCTAACTGGAACTGCATGTGCAAAGGCCCAGGGGTGGAACAGCACCTGGGTGTGAGGCCAGTGTGGCTGGAAGAGTGATGAAGGGAAAAGAGTAAGAAAATGATCAGGGGTGGGGTCACTGGGTGCCTTGCTATAGGGCTTTGCAGGTTCTGATGAGGGTTTGGTCTTACTCTAAGTGATACGACTTCTTTCTAATCATTGGTATAATTTATATTCAGCACCATGGTAAACAAGGGACCACCAGGGACCTTTGAAGACCCTGAAGAAGGAGGGTGTGGTCTTTTAGGTGGCAGATCTCTGCCTCTTGTAATGAAGTGCTGAGGCAACCCAGTGAAGTCAGCTCTTAGGACAACCACTCACTCAACTTCGGACAGAGCCTGGCTCTGCTAGAGTAGAGCCTGTGCCAAGACCAGGGCTGGGAAGACACGTCCAGGAGGAGTAAAAACCATATCATGATAGATCTTCTCTATACCTTCTGTTCTTGTTGGTAGCTCAGAGCTGCTAAATCGCTGAGAGAACATCCTTATGAGGGTCCTCCAAACCAAAAGTCACCTGGATCCATCACCCCAAAGCCAAACTCCACAGACTTCTGAGGTGTGGCTCAAATTAGAGCACAGTCCAGACAACCTCACCTTTGCTCAGTCTCTAATCCTCCAATTCCCTGCATGCAAGATGATTCATAATAGTACGGACTTCATAGGGTTGCTAGGTAAGAGTCAATGAGCTAACAATACATAACAACCTACAAAAGAGCCCTCACTGTATTCCAGATTATGTTCTCAGCACTCTACACACAGCAACTCATTTAACCTTCACAACACTCCTTTGAGGTACTATTATCATCATCTGTATCAGCTTCCTATGGCTGCCACAACAAATGACCATCAACGTGGGTGACTGACAACAATAGAATTTTATTCTCTCACAATTCCAGAGGCTGAAAGTCCAGAATCAAGGTGTCAGTGGGGCCAAAGGCTCTGGAGAGATTCCTTTCTTGCCTTGTCTAGCCTCTGGTGGCTCCTGGCATTCCCTGGCTGTGGCTACATCATCCACTGCCTGTCTCTGTCTGCACATGACCTTTCTCCCTGTCTCTGTGTGCATTAGATTTCCCTCTTCTTTCTTTTTCTTATCTACCAGTCATTAGATTTAGGGCCCATCCTAAAGCCTGAATGACCTCAAGATCCTTAACTACATCTACAAAGACTTCATTTCCAAATAAGATTGCAGTTATAGGAACTATTATCCTCATTGCTCTCTCTTTACAGGTGAGGAAACTGAGTCATAGTTTAAATAGATTGCCCAAAGTTACACTGATATAAATGCAGGGACAAATAATTAAAGTCAGGCATTCTGGGTGCAGAAATCAGGCTTTTAGCCACCAGCACTCTACCCTACACTATGGGGCTTCTCCAGTGGCTCTGCAGAAGCCAGCAGAGAATTCGCCTGCAATGCAGGAGATGCAGGTTTGATCCCTGGGTCAGGAAGATCATCTGGAGGAGGGCCCAGCAACCCACTCCAGTATTCTTGCCTGGGAAATCCCATGGACAGAGGAGTCTGGCAGGCTGTAGTCCATAAGGTCGCAAAGAGTTAGACACGACTGAAGCGACTGAGCACACACGCACTATCCTAAACTATATGACTGAGCCTGCTGTGCAGTATACGTGTTGAATGTGGGAGCCAATCTCATTATCCAGAAGGGAACCATGACTGACTTTGAGGATTTGGCTGAAGGGGTTGTCTGGACTGTTGTCACTGATGACATCAATGTCACTTTTTCAAATATAGAGTCTTTTGGTCCCTGATGGTCAGAAGCTAGCAGCTAAGAGACAGAGGCTGGGATTATGGTTCCCAGGGAGGTTAAGGGACTTGCTCAAAGTCACACAGCTGGTAAGTGGGAAAGCAGTGACTGGATCCAAGTCTCCCAACTCCACTCCACTGCCCCAACTATTGTCCTGCATTAGAGATGTGTAGAATTTACTCAGCTTCATTCCTTCTTGGCTGAAACAATGCAAAAGAACCCAGTTCTGTTCAAATAGATCTTAAATTTCACCCCACCCCATATTTTCCCAATTACTAAATTCAGTCAGTTTGAAGATAAAGCAGTTTAATTTGGTGAGGTTTTTTCCCTGCCTATTTTTAAGTCAAGGAAGTCAGTACAATGTCAATAAATAGACAAATGCTAAAAATGCACTTCAAGGCAAGGCCTTGATGATGGTCAATTAGTTAAAGGGTAAAAAGTAAAGGGGAGGAGGGGAAATCAGATAGACACAGAGAATACAAGTGGAAGGGAGACGGGGTGGGAATAGAAAGAGAGGTAGAGAGACAGGTTATTTAATAAATACCCAAGTTCTGTTCCACAGATCTCTTGAACCACAGACTTCAGAGAAAGTTATGTGTGCCTAGTCGCTCAGTCGTGCCTGACTCTTTGCAACCCCACGGACTATAGCCCACTAGGCTCCTCTGTTCATGGGGTTTCTCCAGGCAAGAATACTGGAGTAGGTTGCCATACCCTTCTCCAGGGCATCTTCCCAATCCAGGGAATCGAATCCAGGTCTCCCACATGGCAGGCGGATTCTTTACGGTCTGAGCCACCGGGGAAGCCCTCAGAGAAAGTCACTTGCCTTGTTCATAATCCTTTCTTTCTGCTCTTTGAAATGTTAATTAGCTGGTTAGTCTCAGTTCACAGTACTTTAGTTATAAAAAGAACGCATTTTTCCTAACAAAGTAGCCTGGTTGATCCTGAGTAGTCCCTGAAGAGGCTTAGTTTTGGGTGGGAAGAGCCCATTGAGTGACCTTGGGCACTGATCCCCGTGAAACCAAGATCATCTTAAAGAAGAAAAAGAGATGAAGCTCTATAATCAACTGCTGCTACAAGGACTTGCTGGTATCATCTTGAGACTAACCATAGTTTCAGTACAAAGAGAGACCTGTGCTATAATTAAAGTTGAATGTTGTGTATATATTCCTGATTTATCTGGCTATATATCAGCCACCCTAGATGACATGAAAGGTCAGGTAAAAGTTATGGCTGACGATAATCTTCCTTTTTGGACTTGGGTCCTATCTTGGGTAAAGGGTGATTGGTAGAAAACTATATTTGCCATTGTTATAGTTGCCTTGATAGTTCTGCTTTGTGGACCCTTTATTTTACAATGTATTATGAACTTTGTAACCCAAAGGTTGATGTCATTCTTCCAAATTGGAGGTCGGAGAGTCAGGGTGCAATATATTCCTACGAATGATGCTCATACTATGAGTTAAGAGCATCAAGAGGGGGGAATGAAGGAGGAAACAGACAGAACAGGCTCCATCTTGAAAGCAGGACTCCATCTTGGGCCGGACTGTGGACTTTGAGCTATATGCCCATATCTATGGAAACGACATACCAACCGGAAAACCAGACCCTCTGGATGGAAGAGCCCCAGGGCTTGTACCTAGACTCTCTGTTGCCTAAAAGAATACCCTAATTATCTGTGTGACCAAATAGAATCACAAATTCTATTATGCTTATTGGGGTATGACCACAGGCCTATTGATAATTGTCCACTGTTAACTACCTAGGCTTAAGGCATATGAATCACGGGTTAACTTTGATTGTATCTTTGTTTTCCTTTGTTCAGACTAGTTTCAGGGAATTTGGGGAGGTGGGTTTGGGCACATACACTTAGGGTATATAAGGTTTTCAGAAAAACTAGTCAGGGTCCTTGGCTAAGAGAAGACTCTGCCTTGGGCCTGCCAGTGTAATAAACTGCACTCCACTATCTGCATTGTCCTTCTGAGTGAGTTTGTTTCCCAGAACGCATGGCTACAACAAAGTCATTAAAAATCTATAAGACAATGATCAAGACAACCCCTCAGAATTACCTCAAGTCAATACCAGAAAAATAAACAATCCAATCAAAAAGTAGAGAAAAGACCTAAACAGACATTTTTCCAAAGAAGACATACAGATGAATAACAAACACATGAAAAGATGCTCAACATCACTCATTATTAGAGAAATGCAAATCAAAACTACAAGGAGATATCACCTCACACCAGTCAGAATGCTCATTATCCAAAAGTCTACAAACAATAAATGCTAAAGAGGGTGTGGAGAAAAGGGAGCCCTCTTGCATTGTTGGTGGGAATGTAAATTGATTCAGTCATTATGGAAGATGGTATGGAGATTCCTTAAAAAACAAGGACTAAAACCACCGTATGACCCAGCAATCCCATTCGTAGGCATATACCCTGAGGAAACCAAAATTGAAATAGACACGTGTACCCCAATATTCATTGCAGCGCTATTTGCAATAGCTAAAACATGGAAGCAACCTAGATGTCCATCAACAGATGAATGGAGAAAGAAGCTGTGGAATATATAAACAGTGGAATATTACTCAGCCATAAAAAGGAACACATTTGAGTCAGTTTTAATGAGGCAGATGAACCTACAGCCTATTATACATATTGAAGTAAGTCAGAAAGAGAAAGGTAAACATCATATACTAACACATATAAGCTGAGTGCTGAAGAATTGATGCTTTTGAACTGTGGTGTTGGAGAAGACTCTTGATAGTCCCTTGGACTGCAAGGAGATCTAGCCAGTCCATCCTAAAGGAGATCAGTCCTGAGTGTTCATTGGGAGGACTGATGTTGAAGCTGAAACTCCAATACTTTGGCCACCTGGTGTGAAGAGCTGACTCATTTGTAAAGACACTGATGCTGGGAAAGACTGAAGGTGGGAGGAGAAGGGGACGACAGAGGATGAGATGGTTGGATGGCATCACCAACTCAATGGACATGAGTTTGGGTAAACTCTGGGAGTTGGTGATGGACAGGGAAGCCTGGCATGCTGCAGTCCATGGGGTCGCAAAGAGTGAGACACGACTGAGCGACTGAACTGAACTGAACTGAACGCATATATACAGAATCTAGAAAGATGGTATCAAATAATTTAACAGACATAGAGAACAGACTTATGGACATGGGGTGAGGGGAGGAGAGGGTGAGATGTATGTAGAGAGTAACATGAATTTACATTATCCTATGTAAAATAGATAGCCAATGGGAATTTGCTGCATGTCTCAGGAAACTCAAACAGGGGCTCTGTATCAACCTAGAGGGGTGGACGGGGAGGGAGATGGGAGGGAGGTTCAAGAGGGAGGAGACATATGTATACCTATGGCTGATTCATGTTGAGGTTTGACAGAATACAACAAAATTCTGTAAAGCAATTATCCTTCAATTAAAAACTAAATTAATTAAAAAAACAAAAACACAAATGACATAAGTAATTTAAAGAAAAAGAAATAAATACTGTCAACATATTAGAAGCATTCTAATTACTTTATCTTAAAGAAATGTACTAAATGAAAAATGAGATACTATTTATTACTTATCAGAATAACAATGTTTTTTAAAGTTTAATATTAACAAAGTTTTTAATATATAATATTACATACTTATTAGAATGGCAAAAAATATACAATGTTGGCAAGGATGCAGAGCAACTGGAAGTTTCATACACTGCTGCTGGGGATGCAAAATGGAACAGCCACTTTGGAAAGAATTTGGGAGTTTCACACGAAGTTAAAACACACATGTGTGTCTGCAGGTGTGCGTGTGCGTGGGTGTGTATGCTAAGTCACTTTAGTTGTGTCCGACTCTGTGCGACCCCATGGAATGTAGCCCACCAGGCTCCTCTGTCCAGGGGACTCTCCAAGCAAGAATACAGGAATGGGTTGCCATACCATCCTCAAGGGGATCTCCCTGACCTAGGGATCGAATCCACATCTCTTACGTCTCCTGCATTAGCAGGTGGGTTCTTTACCACTAGCGCCACCTGAGAAGCCCCTTGTTAAAATATATACTTATCATATAACCAGGCAGTCCTACTCTTAGGTATTTACCCAAAAAGAGTGAAGATGTGTCTACACAAAAACCTGTACCTGATTGTTTATAACAGTTTTATTCATCACCGAAAACTCAAAACCCAAATGTGCATCAACTAGTGAAAGCACACAAAGTGGTACAGCAGAATTCTATTCAGCAACAAAAAGGGTGTAAACAATTCATGAGTGCAACAACATGGATGGATCACAAAACGTTATGCTAAGTGAGAGAAGCCAGACTCGAAAGACTATGTATGATTTCATTTATATGATATTCTGGAAAAGGCAAAGTGTCTGCCTGCAATGCAGGAGACCTGGGGTCGATCCCTGGGTCAGGAAGATCCCCTGGAGAAGGGAATGGCAACCCACTCCAGTACTCTTGCCTGGAAAATCCTATAGGCAGAGAAGCCTGGTAGACTAGGGTCCATGGGATCGCAAAGAGTCGGACACGACTGAGCGATCAACCACAACCACAACAATCTGAGAGTACCCTAGATTATTCAAAGCATATTTTCTGTACTCATTCAGTGAGGTGGAAGGCAGGAGTTAGAGAAAGATTCCTGGGCCTTGGAGAAAGGCGTGTCCTCCTTAGAGCAAAACTAAAAAGATAAACCCATAACAGATGAAAACAGCTCCTACCAAAACCACTCACACTTTAAAAAATGTATGTTCAGTCCCGTGACTTGAGTATTTCCTCAAATCCAGAATACAACTAAGGAAGTGGCATCCTACTCACTTTTGTATCCTGGATGAAGATGTGAGAATATGGTGAGGCAGGGCCATCTGCATGCAGTGAAAAGGCAACTAAAAGAACTGGTCAGTGCAGGGTCCCTCCAGCACAGGCTGGGAGGAGACGATGTCTTGGGTCATGGGCACTTCCCTGAAAGTTCTTTCTCCATAGTGACGAAGGATAATTCCTCTAAGTTAATCGAACTAAACCCCCACTATGATTTCATGTTCACCAAGTTTCTTGCCATGATTTTTCTACAAGGTATAAAAAATATAAGCTGATCATTGTTAAACAATAGCGGTATTATGCCATAAACTAGTCAGTCCTAAAGAAAATCAACCTTGAATGTTCACTGGAAGGACAGATGCTGAAACAGAAACTCTAATACTTTAGCCACCTGATGTGAAGGGCTGACTCACTGAAAAAGACTCTGATGCTGGAGAAAATTGAAGGCAAAAGGAGAAGGGGGCGGCAGAGAGGGAGACAGTTAGGTAGAATCGCTGACTCAATGGACATGAATTTGAGCAAATTCTGGGAGTTAATAGATGACAGAGGAGTCCGGTGTGCTGCAGTCCATGGGGTGGAAAAGAGTTGGACACAACTTAGCCACTAAACTACAACAATGAGACATAGGCTGCGTGTAGAATACAGATGCAATGCGGAGACCACAGACCATGGGTGCAGCACAGTTTACGCACTTCTTGCTCACACCCAAGAAGTCTGTTTTCTTATTTGCTCAGATTCACAGAGGTAGGAGGGGTGCAGCCAAACAAGGAAGCAACTCTAGGGGCTCAAAACAGACAAGACAGATCCCATGTGCTTTCTCTTTTCTGTAATCATCATCATGTGCTGAATGGAGGGGAAAGTATCTCTCAGCAAAAGCTCAGGACACCACATAAGGATACCATACTAGGAACCCAACATTATAGTCTTTGGAAATGATGGCTAAGACAGTTGAATTCCTTATAAAGATGTTTACAAACCCAAAGACTCTGGGGAATGCAAGAGTTGAAGAGGAAATTTTTACTCCACCTTCTGCTAAAGTCTTTGTTTCCTAGAATTGACCTCTGAGAATGCCACATTAGTAGACCCGTCTTTAGGGGGGATAGCTAAATTAGATAACAAAGACACCATTGGGCTGGCTCACCACTAAGTCTCTCAGGACTGGGTGGAGAAAGGCCACTTCCTTTCTGAGACCTTTACACAGCACTGATACATTTATTCCGTTTCTCTTGCCTTCAGCATCCCCAGTGAACTGATCCATGCCACACAAGTTCTAAAGATTTGACTTCTGACTTTTTTTTTTTGCCTCCTTGTACTTTGTGCATGCCTAAACTCTACCTTTCTACAACCCACTTATTCTTTGATTCACAACACCTGGCTTCTGTCCCACCATTCTTTAAAGCCACTCACACAAGTATCCAATGGATGTTTTTACATTTCTTATAGAATTTGATACTGTTAATTACATAAACTCTCCCTTTTCTTGGCTCCCATGACACCAGACTCTTCTTGTAGTCCTCCTATCTCTCTGATCCTTACTTTCCTGGCATCTTTTTCTCATCATACTCCTTCAACAGAGATGTGCCACAGTGTTTCATCTTGAAAACTTGGCTCATGTTGCTTCATACGCATACAACCAACTGAATGGTGATGGTTCCCCAAGCTTTATTGGGATGACCTCCAGATCTATGTCTCCAGTTCAGGACTTTGTCTTGAGCTCCAAATCTGTAATTCTAGTCACTTACTGAACATACCTGCTTTGATGTTCTACAGCCAAAATCACCATGTCTAAAACTAAATTTCCCTGTTTTGCAGGATCTGCTCCGTAAATGTCACCATCATGCCCCCAAGTCTCCCTAGACTCTCCCTTCTCCCTTCAATCAAACTTCAAGTTTTTATTGATTCTACCCACTAAATATCTCCCAAATCCTTTATCTATTTCTTTCCCGACTTCTACAATAGCTTCTGTAGAGGCTTTTCTACATCTAGGCTCTTCCTCTTCCAGCCATCCTCTACTTTGAAGCTAGCATTATCATCCTAAAAAGGCAAACCTAACTATATGACCGCCACCAGTGTGATCTTCTTCAGTGATTCCCATATGTTTCAAAATAAAAGTTAAACTCTTTAACCACAATTTAAAGGCCAAGTCCCCACACAGTTCATGTGTAGTTCGAGGTGTTAGTTTCTAAATTGGCCCTTCTTTTTCGTATCTTCATGTCTTTTGTATCTTCATAGCTTTTCTCTCCTGCCACATGTCCTGCTGCTTTATTTGCCTGAAGCACTCTTCTTTCCTCTCTTCTTTATCTTTTCCTAACTTACGAAGAAATTGGAGTTGAGGATAATTAGTGTACCTGTCACCACTTCCAGGAAGTCTCTTGACCCTTCTCTAATTACGGATTAAATATTCTCCTTTGCATGTGTCTGTGTCAGTCTCCTCTATGAGACTAACACACTTTGAGAACACTACACATTTTTAGATCTCCAGAAATCAGCAAAGGATCTGGTCTGTGTCAGTATTCCATATGTCAGTTGAATAAATGAATGGATAAGATTGATTTGAATTTCTAGTACACAGTGTTTTCCCTCAAGAAAAGGGGAGATTGATTTGATCTTGCCAAATGTGTTTTAACTTCTCAACTCTATGGTTCTGACTATTTTTAGTGAGCTGCCAGGCAACTCAACTTCAGTTTGTATGTACTGTAGGAAGCAAGGGGACAGATGTTTGGGCAGTAAGTCCCAAATCTGGATCCCAGAGCTTAGTCATAAACTCCATGGAATATTCTCTCGCTGAATTACCAAGAATAATAGATTCAAATGATTTGTTTTTAGTAGAAGGAACTACACATTTAGTTTGTCCTTTCTAAGCTAGCATGGTTAACTACATTGTCTCTGAGAGTGAGTCATTCTGATTAAAGAGAAGCATTTTACGATTACCTAATCGTTATGATTAGGTAACAATCCATCTATTTCCTTGTTTTGATTATATAATCATCCTATAGGATGGACTCTCACCCCTGCCTCTTAACTAGCTCTGTGACTTGGGCAACTCACTTGATCTTTCTAAATCTTCATTTTCTAGACTAAAAATTTTAAAACATCTATCACTTAATTTGGGAAGCTGGTGTGAAGATGTAGTGAGCTCTGTATGAAAAAAAAAAGGATTAGAGTGATCCCAACCAGCCCCATGGGCTCAGTTACTACTATCCATGTGTGGGAAATACTCTAATTTATATTTCATCCAGACATATGGATTCTTGATATTTCAACTGTCTCCTTGACACACAGGCACCTCAAATCTATTCTGCCCAAACAGAATTCATGCTTTCCCCTTCCCACCAAACCTGTTCCTCCCGCAGCTCCCCATCGCCCTCAGCGAGCATCTCTACCACTCATACAGTTGGGAAGCAAGAATAATGGCATCGCCCTCCACTCCCTCCTCACCCTGGTCCACATCCAAAGAGCTGCCCACTCAGCAAACGTTCCTGAGAGTT
Source organism: Moschus berezovskii (assembly GCF_049115385.1). Lineage (NCBI taxonomy): Eukaryota > Metazoa > Chordata > Mammalia > Artiodactyla > Moschidae > Moschus > Moschus berezovskii. The sequence goes on along the minus strand of NC_142471.1, from coordinate 63,026,070 downwards.
GTGTCGAGTCCTGGGATTCTACCTCAAAAGATTCTGATGCCCTCTCCTCCGCCACCACTCTGCCACCTTCTTACTTCAACCACTACCTCCTCCCCTGGCAGGCTGGTCGCCCTGTATACACTCCTGCCTCTCAACAACTTGTTTTCCACACTGCAACCAGGGTGAAGTTTTCAAAGTCTCTATACAATCACAAAACCCACTAGTTACTTAAAACCCTTCATAGCTCCCCATTACTTTAAGACCACAGTCCTTCACGTGACTCGTAGGTTCTGCCCCTCCTCTCTGGTCACCTCTCTTCCCTCACTCTGCCTCCTTTCAGCCCTCACCTCACCTTTCTTCCCCTGCCACAGGGTCCTGGCACAATTTTTAAACTCTGCTTGGAAGATTCTCTCCCCACTCTCTCTAGATTACAGGTGAAAGTCACCTCCTCCAGGATGCCTCAGAAATCCCATCCATGAACTCCACACTAACTGGCACTCCTCACAGCACTCTAAAGGTTTTCTTCATATCGCTTAAGACTGTTGTAATTAATTAGCTGGGCTTCCCAGGTGTCTCGGCAATAAAGAATCTGCCTGCCAATACAAGAGATGTGGGTTCAATCCCTGGGTCCGGAAGATCCCCTGGAGGAGGGCATGGCAACCCACTCCAGTTTTCTCGCCTGGGAAATCTCATGGAGCCAGGCAGGCTACAGTCCACAGGGTCACAAAAGAGTCAGACACAACTTAGCGACTAAACAAAAATCAATCAATCCATTAGCTACATGCTGAAATCTTCTACCTTGTCAGTCATTCTCAATTCTAGCTGCACATTAAGTCACTGGAGAACTTTGCGAAAATACCAACCCCCAAATCCCATCCCAGACTAATTAAATAAGAATCATCAAGGTGGAGCATTGCTATTTTTTTAACGCCTCCCTGGTGCATCTAATATGCAGCCAAGGTTGGGAACCATTGCTTCAGAGGTCAAGGACCAGGTCTGATTATCCACAACTTTATCCCTAGAGCCCTTTATCCCTTTCTCCCTGTGATTCAGTGTCTGCACACAGTAGGCACTCAATAAATGGTAAATGTAGCTATGATTATTATTGTTGTTCTTATGATCAATATGGTTATGATTAAGATTATAACTTTTTTCACATTTTTGGCATCTGTGATCCTTTACCACAAAATTCCAATTACATATTAATAGCAGCAAAATCATGCTTTTAAAATTCAGCAAATTTCTATTTTCCTGTCAACATAGAGCTTCAATTAAGAACTGACTAGACTTACTTGACAAAATATTTTCACAACAAGCTATGTCTCCAAGGTGAAAAAAAATACAGCATATTAAAAATATTCATATCTTAAAATTCTTTTCTATGTATATACATTAGCAATTATAGTCACTTGAATAGGAACTTTCTAGTTTTGTAATGACAAGAGTTAATTGGATTGCCCACTGCTTTGTCATTCTGATTCTTTTTTGTTTTACTCTTCTCTGTTAGTAGCTTTTCTCTCCTGCCACATGACCATTTTTTATTAAGCAAATGTCAAACCCACTCACCACCCTGGCTCAATGGCAGTTGAAGTTTCTTCAGCTTACAGTTTTCCTGTTAAGTCCTGTGTCAGAGGGCAAACTCTGTACAACTGCTTTAGAGAACCTTCTAAGGATATACTTTCTATAGTCCTATAGCCCAGGCCTCAGTCATCAACCTGGTCAGAATCACCAGAAAGGTTTGTTAAAGAAAAACCACTGGACCCCACCTTCAGAGTTTCTGATTCAGTATGTCTGCACTGAGACCACAGAAATGTGTACTTCTAATAAGTTTCCAGGTATGCTGGTCCCGGGGCCACACTTTGAAAATCACTACTACCTCCCACATAATGGCTGATATTTTCTTAAAATAGAGAAGCTGTGAGGGCTTTTAGGGGTACAGTGGGTAAAGACTGTATCCAACTTATTCTTTATAAAGAAAAAGTATGCACAACCATGGGTCTTTCTCCCATGATTTCAGAGGGATTTTCTCTGTAAACAACTCAACATATCCCACGCATATACTTCTCTTTTTAGAAGAGATTGTGAAAATATGTGGGGGCAGCATGCCTCCAGTTTCTTCCTAACAGGGAAATTAGGAAACACCTCCAGGCTCCTTTTAAAAGGCAACCTTGGTTCACCATTTCTGCAGCCAGCCAGATTTGTGAAGCCACCTTCAGGATTGTCTAACACAATGGTGGAAGAGGGGTTAAAATAGCAGTGAGGGAATTGCTAAGAAGCTCTTCAAAGAAACAAGCTTCACAGTCACTCTAGGGAGTTTCAGCAGAGGTTGGTGGGGAGGGGGAGGATGAGGGATTCCAAGGTATCCCAAAGCAAGCTACTGAGCCCAGCACCAGCACCCTGGCAAGATGTCGGGCAAGCAAGCAAGATGCTGTCACTGGAACAAATAGCTAGAGTGCACGTAGATTTTAGCCTTAGCAACTGCTCAGCATGTCAGTGTGATATATTCAGATGTACAGACATCTTCTCTCTTCAAGGGGAGCGACTAGGACAGCAGAGGTTTTCTGTGTGCTCTCCTAATCTGGGGGCCGGTGGGGCACTCTAATGGTGCCCAGGACCATCCTGGTTTTAGGATCTCTTCAGACCTCTTTTCAGTCTTTTCAGTTCCACTCCCTCCCCCTTGTACCGTCCCCACTCAGCTTCACTCCTACCTTCTCCACAACCACACAGGCACCCTCTCCTCTAAGACACACTCCCTCCTGGTAACCTCCAGAAATTTTAGTCTCACTTACACCATTCTTTTTCCATCCCTGAAGTAATTTTTGTGTCTGATTTCGGCGTCATATTCAGCTTTCCACCATTCTGACTTTGGGAGAATGAATGGGGTTTATCTTTTTCAAATCAAAAAGAATCTCAAAGTTGAAAGGATCCTTAGAATTTCTGCACTTCAAGGTTCCAGCCCTGACTACACAGGAGACTCACCTGGGACTTTTTCCAGTCCTACCCAGAGCAATTGTATCAGAATCGCTGGGATTGGGCCCAGATACCGGTCATTTTAAAAGCCCTTCAGGTGATTCTAATGCACAGCCAAGGTTTCAAAATTCTTCTAAGCAGCAAATCCAGTTCTACAGAATTCTTGAAAGATGGATATTTAACTTCTTCAGTAAACTTCTCCATTGATGGGACAGTCATTGGCGTCAGGACTACACTACATGTCCATGTAGTCCTGGCCTTTGACAGACATCTGTAATTATCAAGAAGCTCCTATCTTGATTCAAGCTTTGTTACATTCTAAATTCTATCCCTTGATCCCAATGAGCTATGAAGCAACACAGAGTATGTTTACTTCTTTATTAAAAATTTTTTTTCTAATCCTCAAAGACAAAGCTATTTATATGCAAAACTATGTCCTGTTGGCAAATTTGTGAATCACACTTTCTATGTTTTCATCCAAATCACAGATAGTAAAAAACAGAGACATTACTTTGCCAACAAAGGTCCATCTAGTCAAGGCTATGGTTTTTCCAGTAGTCATAGTATGGATGTGAGAGTTGGACTATAAAGAAAGCTGAGTGCTGAAGAATTGATGCTTTTGAACTGTGGTGTTGGAGAAAACTCTTGAGAGTCCATTGGACTGCAAGGAGATCCAACCAGTCCATCCTAAAGGAGATCAGTCCTGAGTGTTCATTGGAAGGACTGATGTTGAAGCTGAAACTCCAATACTTTGGCCACCTGATGGGAAGAACTAACTCATTGGAAAAGACCCTGATGCTGGGAAAGATTGAAGGCAGGAGAAGAAGGGGACGATAGAGGGTGAGATGGTTGGATGGCATCACCGACTCAACGGACATGAGTTTGGGTAAACTCCGGGAGTTGGTGATGGACAGGGAGGCCTGGAGTGCTGTGGTACATGGGGTCGCAAAGAATTGCACACAAGTGAGCGACTGAACTGAACTGAGGAGGTGAACGCCAGGTAAGCAAGTGAAGCTTCATCTGTATATACAGCTACTCCCCATCGTTTGTGTTACCACCTGAGCAGCAACTTTAGATTCTCACAGGAGATGGAACCCTACTGTGAACTACACATGAGAGGGATCCAGTTTGAACACTTATGAGAATCATCCTGAAACCATTCCCACCTTGTCACCAGTCCATGTAAAAATTGTCTTCCATGAAACCAGTCCCTGGAGCCTAAAAATTTGGAGACTGGTGATCTACAACTTTTCTTCAATGTGTATTTCATACCGTCTTTGACATGATTTGGTGGCTCAGACCAATCTATGTTCAGAAAACATAGAAAGTGTGATTAGCCAACAGAACATAGTTTTGTATATAAATAGTTTTGTCTTTGAGGATTAGGAAAAAAAGTTTTTAATGAAAAATCCACTTGCAGTGCAGGAGATCCTGGTTCGATCCCTGGCTTGAAAAGATCCCCTGAAGAAGGAAATGGCAACCCACTCCAATATTCTTGCCTGGAGAATTCCATGGACAGAGGAGCCTGGTGGGCTACAGTGTCTGGGGTCACAAAGAGGCAGACATGATTGAATGACTAACACTTTCACACATTTGACATGATTTAGCCATGATTCATACTAACGCTCATCCTCTTAGTTCATTCTTATCCAGTCCATATTTCTCCATCTCATCTTTAAGCATATCATGAAAGACTTTGTTATACATCTTTTCTCACACTAAAATACTTGCATATAAAACTATATAATATGTGGGATTTGTCGTAAAAATTTCCCATACCAACAACAAAAAGACTTGGTGGAAGGGAGAGTAACAGAGGAAACAAAAATCTCAGAACGTGTATTGATAACTGTTGAAGATGGGTAATAGGTATGCAGAGGTTTATTATACTATACACTTTTTGGTTTGATGTTTTCTATAACTAAAAATTTTGTGAATCTTTTGCTGCAGTAGAGTACACTATTTTTATAAATTTGAGAGACTGCCAAAATTTATTAACTCTAGCCTCCAACTATCCATCTTCCAAATGGGGGTGATTTGATATGACTTGATTTAAAAACTCCATGCCAGCTCAAGTGGTTGGGATCTTATTTTCCTAGGTTATAACAAATCTTCCATATTTATTTTAAGATTTTGCCAAGAATTAACTTCATGTGGAATTTCCTGAATCCAATCTCTCCCGTATTTCATAAGTTAGATTGCTAACTCTGAGAGTTTAAAGGTCATCTCTGTCATGTTCTTTAAACTCATTCAGAAAAGTCAGGGGCTCTCTTAATAATGCAGGTTTTAGTTTGAATCGATTGAACAGCATTTTTCTAGACTGAAGCAAAACAGAAATTCAGAGTTCCAATTCCTTTGTGAAATCCATTGTCATCGTGCATCTTCCTTCCTGCTCATGTTCCTGCACTGAATCATAACCAAAATAACTTTGTTTTGTTATCTTTAGCATTTTTTCCTGCATGCCTAATCTCCAGATGATACTTAGCCCAAGTGACACTATTTTTAAAAGAATTCTCCTAGCTTCTAAACATTTTCTCAATTACTCGCTATTTTTTCTCTATTGTATAAATATCTGGGGAAAATTTTTTTATTTTATAAAAGTTATGGTCATCATAGGCATTTTTAGAAAATAGAGAAACACATAAAAGAAAAAACTCACTCATAATTTCTGAGCTCCTTATCAAGCTCCCTCTGGTCAAATGAATGTTTTAAATGTTTGTCTTCTCTTATCTATTAAGATTACTTGTGATTATGTAAGTAGATCTCTCATTTAGTTGATTATTTCATTTTTGAGCCATATTCTTTAACAAATCTGGCCATGGGATCTCACCTATCATCTTTCCGATTATTTTTTTAATCTGCCTTCTTAAAAACTGAAGCCATGTGTCTGGTTGCCTTGTATTTCTCACCTTTAGGATTATTAATGCCTAAATAAACTAGTTATTTCTCCTACATTTCTAACCATATCTTTCTTTGAATCAGAATTAAATCAGAGAAGAAGGGCACTAATGAAGGCTTCACAGGCGGCTCAGTGGTAAAGACATACAGGATCAGAGGTAGATGAGAGGCTCAGAAATGAGGCCCTCAGGTAACGCATCTACTTCACCAGCAACCAGTTTTACCCAGCACTCACCCTGTCTCCTTCCTGCTTCCCCAGCTGAAAAGAGAAGGACTACAGACCAGAAAAGCTCCCGTCACCCTCACAGTCATGTTCAGCATCATTTGTTATGTGTTTGCTGGGTACCAGGGAAGCACTTTACATGCATTATTTGTGAAAGCATGTCTGAGTCTGGCAAGTCTATGCTCTTAATTATCAGGAGGAACTGATACTCATCTAATTCTCTTCTATCCCTCCCACCCCACCTACCACCCACCCACTTCCTTCAGCCAAGCAGAACCAGTTTACATAGCCATCCTCTGAGAAAAGTTGCAATGGACTGTTTCTGTCTCATAAGTTGTTAGGTTGGGTTTTGTGGCTGACCTTCATATCCTGTGATCTTATGATCTTGGCCACAATAGGTTGTTCCAGCAATTTCTGCTTAAGCCAAAGCTTAGGCTGGGTTTCATGATCTCATTTAATATTTATAACAAAACTATAAACTAAGTACTCATATTTTAATCCCATTGTATGGGTGGAAAAATTGCTATTCAGAGAAGTTAAGTTACCACCCTGAGGTCATACAGCTAGTAAAGGGCAAAACTAGGACTGGAAGTTGGTTCATCTGCTCTATCTCCTTTCGGGAGGAAGATCAATGGCGCTGGCCTGGAACAAGACACCCTCTTGAAATCAATTTGTGACAACAGAGGGGAGTTGTCCAGCCACCACAGCAGAGAACAGAATCAGAGGAGTTTTTTCCATGGAAGAGAGATCGGAGGGGGATACCTCCACAGTAGCTGTCCAGTCATGTGAGCTGGTGCTACACCTTCATCAAAGGGGCCCCCAATGCAGCTGATATGCAGCAGTAGAGTCTGTTATCTGTATTTCCTGACTAATCCATATGGGGAAGTAAACAGGTAAAAGAATCCAGTCCTCATCACCTGTGCCTGACACAGACACACTCTTTAGGCTTAAACTCCCTGCAACACACCCCATCCCAAATCTGGTCTGAAGGATGGAGTGACCTTGGAACCTTGCAGACCCTGATCCTTGAATCCTACCTTCACCCCAGCCTCCAGCTTTACTTCCTCTCCCTATAAGTAACTCTTGCCTCCTTCTTCTTTGCCAGCTTCAGGAAGAGGATACAGAGACCTAGGGTGCTTTCAACAGGCCCTCGGTGCCCTGGGTGTACATCAAAGGTTTCCTGGGAGAATAGCAAGTAGGATGCAGTGGGCAACTCAGAAGGCCATACAGGTATTGGCCTCCAGAATTTCCACTTCCTGGATCTACCAGGGTCTTGGGGTGGTGGGGAGTAAATCCAGAGTCTTTTCCCAGCTTTCACACCTGCCAGTAGCCCCTATTCTCTTACAAGAGACCTCAGAGCTCACAGACATCCCCACATCTCTGAGGTCCGCCAGAGCGAAGAGTTAGTAGTGAGAGTAAGTGCTGGAAATGCTGACAACAAACCATGGAGTGCATTTTTAGTGCTCCCATGAAGTCTGTGTATTCTAAGGATCTCATATACACAGCTGGTACCAGTACTGCGTCTTCAGATAGCACACACGATGGGTTATTCCAAGAAAGATCCAGGAACACAAAAAGCAGGATTTCTTGGCTTCAGGTCTCTTCCATTTGAAACTCTGTCTTATGGACAGTTTGGCAAAGGGACAAATTGCTACCCAGATCTTTCCTACTGAAAAGTGAACAAAACAAACACACACACAAAACTGAACAAGAAAATCACTTGGTTATATAAAGCATTCCACCCTCAGGAAGACAGGATACAGTAATCAGAAACAGAAAAAAAGGAAAAAATTGACTAGGAACCTGTATTTTTTTTCTTACATAGATAGTTTTTTTCCTTCCACCCCTATTCCAGGGTCTCCTGCTGTTCTATTTGTTGGTTACCAAACTGTCCCATCTTCAAATCTGTTCCTCCTTTCCATAATCAGCAATATCTAGAAACTGAGTTCCCAAGACAACCACAGATACTTGTTATTCTTTTTGTCATGTGACTTGCCCTAAAAATAAACTCAGTTATTTTTCTTACCATCAAAATGACAGGAAGAATGTAAATGGATATTGGTTTGTTATGCATACCTATGAAATAACTAAGGCCCAATGCCACTTAGGCAAAATTTCTAGGAATACTGTGAAAGTCCTAAAACAGAAAATAATATAAAAACTGGGTGTGTTAGAAGATTATTCCATGTTTAAAATGGAACAAGCAAAAGAAGGCTTGGAGAAAATGGATTAGAATAAGCAGATAAAGTTTCAGTTCAGTTCAGTTCAGTCGTTCAGTCGCTCAGTCGTGTCCGACTCTCCGCAACCCCATGAATCACAGCACACCAGGCCTCCCTGTCCATCACCAACTCCCGGAGTTCACTCAAACTCATGTCCACAGAGTCGGTGATGCCATCCAGCCATCTCATTCTCGGTCGTCCCCTTCTCCTCTCACCCCCAACCTTTCCCAGCATCAGAGTCTTTTCCAGTGAGTCAACTCACTTTTGGCATGAGGTGGCCAAAGTATTGGAGTTTCAGCTTTAGCATCAGTCCTTCCAATGAACACCCAGGATCGATCTCCTTTAGAATGGACTGGTTGGATCTCCTTGCAGTACAAGGGACTCTCAAGGGTCTTCTCCAACACCACAGTTCAAAAGCATCAATTCTTCAGCGATCAGCTTTCTTCACAGTCCAACTCTCATATCCATACATGACCATGGGAAAGACCATAGCCTTGACTAGACGGACCTTTGTTTGCAAAGTAATGTCTCTGCTTTTCAATATGCTATCTAGGTTGGTCGTAACTTTCCTTCCAAGGAGCAAGCGTCTTTTAATTTCCTGGGTGCAATGATAAAGCTTACATGCGCCCAAACAAGCAGAAAATGTTTTCCTCTAGAAAGGGAGAGGCAAAGAGCAGAGGGAGCGTTTGCTCTGAGGTCTAGTCAAGGTTTAGCCTCTTTCTGTTGAAATGCCCCCTTGATGTGTCGGCAAAGGACCCCAAAAGACCTCCATTTAAAGCTGACAGTACTTGAAACCAATTCACAAACAAGATTTGTTTCCTGTTCTCATGTGACTCCGGAGTGGTTGACCTTTAGGGAATAATGGATAGAGTTTCTATTAAGGCTCCAACATGGTAATGACCCCACTACACAAACTATTGTGAGTTAGGGAGCTTTCAAATTAAATGAGGTTCAACAAATGCCATTGTCACTATGGCAACAGTGATACTCACAAAACTTTACATTTTGATGAGCTTGACAAGAGTTTGCAAACACACATTTATGCCCATTCTCTTTTCTGATTTCCAGAGAAACTCTACAGGACACAGAAGAAACACACACACACACACACACAAATCCCATATTCAGGCATGTAAAAGCTGAGGCTAAATAGCAAGGGAACTTGTCCACCCTGTACATGGCAGGGTTGTACAATTCAACCAAGGCTTCCATGTCCAGCCCCATGTCATTTTATCTTAGATGTTCTCTATGGATCCACCTCACCATTCCCATTATCATCCAAGAATCCTAAAACCAATAGAATTTGTGATACAGAGGACTGGAAGTTTAAAAACCATCCTTAGAGCTTTTAGAGAATTCAGTTCAGAAGTAAAACAACAGAAAGATTGTGGAGAAACAAACAGGAAGTGTTCAGATGAACTAACACAGGATGAAGTCAATAAGGCAACAGGGAAATTCTCTCTCTCTTCCTCCTTCATGTCCTCCCTACTCAGAACTTCCTCAAAGGGCTTATTCTAAGATTCCGGACTTCCCCAAATGACCCTTTAATCCACTATTGCATAGTCTCTTAAATTCTTCTGGCTAACCTTCCTAACTGACCAGGAGCAAGTTTCCAGTGTTTTCTTGGAACTACCATATCAGTACCAGTCACATTCATGTCATTATCTCCTTTGACACATGTTCCTTATATTACATGGCCTCTGGATCCTTCCCCATTCTAGACACATCCACCCACCTAGTTTGTCCACATCTCACTTTCAATGTGATGCACAGAGGAAATGTACCACCCAAAATGTGATTTTCAGTTCTTCACTCCATAAATCAATCAAAAGTAAATTGGTACGTACTGAATCATGAGGGAACTTTGGGGGGTGATGGAAATGCTCTATTCTTGATGGGGACAAAAAGGGCTGTTGTAAAGGTAAACGAGGTAGTGGAAGTCAAGCTCTTAAAAGGGTCCTTTATGTGCTGTGTTAGGTTGCTTCGGTCGTGTCCAACTCTTTGCGACCCCATGGATGGCAGCCCACCAGGCTCCTCTGTCTATGGGGTTCCCTGCAAGAATACTGGAGTGGGTCACCATGCTGTCCTCCAGGGGATCTTCCTGACACAGGGACTGAACCCCCATCTGCTGCATCTCTTGCATTACAGGCAGATTCTTTACCACTGAGCCTTTGGGGAAGCCCAACTTCTTTACGCATCACTTCAAATCAGTGCCTTCCTGGCACTATCTCTGCAGTATTACCCACACACTTCAGAGCAGTGTATTTGGAGAAAGACATTAACAAACTGGAGGAAAAAAAAAGTCCAAAGAAAACAAAGAAGCTCTTACTCAGTGAACGTCCACCAGCATTTTGCCCCTCTCTGTTTGCCCTATCCAGCTTTGCCCTGCTCTGGGAAAGATATCATTGGTTTTCATCCTGAGGATGAAAACTTCTGGAATATATTAGGAACCCCATCTAACTTCTGGAATATATTAGGAACTTCTTTACCTTAGTGGGAGAGCATCTGGAAAATCATGATTGCTTCCATGCCTGGTGTTAAGTGTTCTGGAAAGAATCTCATTTCCCCTCTGGAAGAATCTGGCCAAACTTCCTTAGCTAAATCCATCCCAAAGTGTGTAACAGTCTGTCTGGCTACCCAGGTCCTGGTCCTCACGTCATTTCCACCCGAAGACTAGAGTCTGGCCATATATGTTGACCAAATTGTTAGGGGGCTGACTCCCTCTACTGGTTTCAGTCCACTCCTTTTACATAGGACCTAAATTCAGTTTCTGATGTTCTGTCTGTGCTCATGCAGACAGATCTCCCTACCTGACGATGTGGCCACAGACCAAGAATGTACTCCCCAGACACCCCCGGAGCTGGACCCCACTCCTCAGATCCAAACCCTTCAACTTGGCCATGGCCTGGATCAAACATGAGTTTATTCCCCTCCCTTGGACATAATGACCTGAACTAATCAGGGCAACTTCCTTCCACTCTTGCCCATCTGCAGAGATGCAGGCAAATCTCATGTCAACAGATATTCCATTTAGAACACTGACAGGAAGGAAAAAACATACAAAGAGCAGACATGTGAGCTCATAGACCTAAGCAGGCGATTTAGGATTTAGTACAGGGGCAAATAAGTCTAAAAGTACTAATAGAAAAACTTTGATCGGCTCTATTTTATAATTTCATCCATCCATTCATTCATTATGCACTCACTCATGCGTGCACTGATCTGAATCATATTTGATTGCCTGGAATGTGAGTGGTTCTAGATACATAAATAGGAATAAGACTTAATCCCTGCCCTTAAAGAACACAAAAATTAATGCTCAGAATGTCAATGTCATCATCTTGACCTATTATATACATTTTAAAATGCTTGGTGTGCTCTGTTAGAGAAAAGAGAAAGATGCAGTACACTTTAGTAAATCAGATAATTCCGTTCAACAATATCAGCTATAATTAGCACAAAATGTCATGTGTGAGCTTCATTTCTTTAGGAACAGTACCGTCAGCCTTGAATCTGGCATTTCTAGGTCTGCATCTCACCTTTGGCCCTCCTAGGTATACCAGGCATTGGCCTCACTTCCTTACTTCCAATATGAGAATAACAGTAGTTCTCACTCTTAAGATTATTATAAAGAGCAAATGAGGTAATATATACAAAATGCTCAACATGGTGCCTGGAATAACCCTGTTTCTGCTGTGTTTTCCTCTTCAAATATGCACACTATAGTTTTACTTATGCACTTAATATTAATAAGATCTTTCCATTTTTCAATTTTCTCTTAGCATCTAAGGTCAGGGGCTTCCCTGGTGGTTCAGTGGTAAAGAATATGCCTGCAGTGCAGGAGATGTGGGTTCGATCTCTGGGTCGAGAAGATCCCCTGGAGAAAGAAATGGCAACCCACTCCAGTATTCTTGCCTGGGAAATCCCATGGACAGAGAAGCCTGATGGGCTATAGTCCATGGGGTCGCAAAGAGTTGGGCATGAATTAGAGACGAAACAACAACAAGGTCAAGTGCAACTGGCCTTGAAAAGAAAATCCTAAGAAGTTAAAACAGTAACCAACAGAGAGTCTCCCACCCCGAACCCTTCACTGGACACTTCTGCCCCTGACTACCTCCCTGTTCCTTAGACAAAGCATGACTCTTCCTGACACAGAGCTTGACATATACTGTTCCCTTTTTCTGCTCTGTGTTCCCCTTGCCACATTCTCACCCAGCTTCTGCCTTCTCGTTTCTTAGATCTTCACTTCACTTCACTTCACTTAATTGTACCTCACTTTTTCTGGGTGCCTGCTGCTCTCCTGACGCTGTAATGACTGCTTTCATGGACTTGCTTATTCAGTCCTTGCAACAGACCCTGAGCCTCTAGCCCCACAGAGGCTTTCCACCAATAATTGGATGACCTGTGGAGACAGAACTCAGATTCAGACTCCGTGCCCCATCTCCCTATCCCCACTCTCCTTCACCCTCTCACCTCCCTGAACCCTCTTACCTCCCTATGCCCTCTACCTCTTTATCCCTCACCTCCCTGACCCTCACCTCCCTGGTACCCATACCTCTCTGCACTCCCACAAAAAAAAAAAAAAAACAGTAATCAACAAAAGGGATAAATATACCCATAACCCTAATCAAAAACCGCCCAGAAATTAAAATTTATGAGAAACTTCTCAAAACTATCACCTACTAGGAAAAGAAGCACACGAAACTTCCCAGGTTAAAACTAAACCAATGGTAGGAAACATTAATGAGAATACCCCATTCAAATTTCAGTGTTTCAAAGCACATCTGGAGTCTGCATTAGAGTGAGATCTGGACAGCTAAAAGCTGATCCAAAGCTTTCCAAAACATTAGCCAACTGGAGCTTGACAGAAGAGTGAAATATAGTAGGAGACCTGGGTCTCTTCAGATTGGAGAATGGCAGACATGGAAGAGTCATGATGATATCCTTGCAAATATCTAAGGGTCTATCCTATGGACAGGGATTTAGGTTTGGTCTGTCTCTTTGGCCCAGAGGACAGAACTAGTGCTACTGACAAAGGAAAAATGCAGGGAAGGAGAAACATTTCAATTAGGCTTTATAACGGTCATATCTAACAGAGCTGTCTAACATATTAAGACAACTTTCTCTGGGAGGTGGGGGAGGTAAGAAACCTTAAAGATTCAAAAGAGAGCCCAATGTGATTGAGAAGCTGGACTGTGGATATGCCCAGTCTATGATACCTTTTTCAGACATCCACAGTAGGAAAAATAAAACAATGATCTAAGAACCATTAACAATAAAATGAGGATAATAATAACATTAATCTGATAGAATTGTGTGATGATAATAATAATACATAAGAAAAAGTCTTCAACGTGAAAGGCAGAAATGAAAACAAACAACAGAGACAAAAAAAGAAAACAGAGAGAATAAAACTTCAATTTTTAGCCTCAGAGAAATAAGAAAATATTATATCCATGAGGCCAAAAGAGTGTACAGCTTTGTTTAAAGAAACCACCAGGAAATAAAAACAATAAGAAATTTTTAAATGTTATGGTAGAAAGATAAAGTTGAGGAAATAGCCTAGAAAGTACAGCCAACTGTCAAAGAGTAAGGAGAGAAAATAAATGAAATGTAATTAACATGAGTGACAACATCTGACTAATAGGCCTTCCAGAAAAGAAGAACAGAGAAAAGCGTGGGAAGGAAATTATCAAAGAAACCATATGAGACAATTTCCCAAAACTGAAAGATCTGAATTGCCAGATGGGAGGGGCTGAATGCCCAACACAATGGATGAAAAACACTCACCAAAGTACACCAGCATAAATTTCAGTATATATCGGATAAATAAAAATCCTAAATGCTTCCTGGAAACAAAGGGTGGGGTGGAAGGAACAACTGATATAAAAATAATTGGGAGTAAGAATAGCATTGAACTTCAAAATTCTGATACACAAAGGCCTCAACATTTTTCCTCCAATACACCTTTTCTCAGGAAGTTAGTGAAGGATGTGCTCCACCCAGATGAGGTAGTGAACCTAGAAAGAGGAAGAGATATAGTACAAACCATGAATCAACACAGGAGAAAGGTCAAGGGAAGCCCAGCAAGGCAACTATGAAGCAGGTCAAGAGACCAGCCAGCTTAGACAGGAACAAGACAATAGATTCAGAAACGGGGGTTTAAAAAAGAATAGACAGGAAAAGAAAAGGGACAAAAAAAAAGATTTACTGACTATGCAGGAAATTACATCAAAAGTTTTACCAAGAAAGAATTACTATCAGAGGCATAGATGAAAAAATGAGGCCTTATTAATACCAGTAAAAATGAAAAGTCACACAGTTCAGTTCAGTTCAGTTCAGTTGCTCAGTCGTGTCCGACTCTTGGCGACCCCATGAATCACAGCACGCCAGGCCTCCCTGTCCATCACCAACTCCCGGAGTACACTCAAATGCATGTCCAGAGTCGGTGATGCCATCCAGCCATCTCATTCTCTGTCGTCCCCGTCTCCTCCCGCCCCCAATCCTTCCCAGCATCAGAGTCTTTTCCAGTGAGTCAACTCGTCACATGAGGTGGCCAAAGTATTGGAGTTTCAGCTTTAGCATCAGTCCTTCCAATGAATACCCAGGATCGATCTCCTTTAGAACGGACTGGTTAGATCTCCTTGCAGTCCAAGGGACTCTCAAGAGTCTTCTCCAGCACCACAGCTCAAAAGCATCAATTCTTCGGCGATCAGCTTTCTTCACAGTCTAACTCTCACATCCATACATGACCACGGGAAAAACCATAGGCTTGACTAGATGGACCTTGGTTGGCAAAGTGATGTCTTTGCTTTTTAATATGCTATCTAGGTTGGTCATAACTTTCCTTCCAAGGAGTAAGCTTCTTTTTATTTCATGGATGCAATAAAGTGATTTTGGAGCCCCCCAAAATAAAATCTAACACTGTTTCCACTGTTTTTCCATCTATTTCCCATGAAGTGATGGGACCAGATGCCATGATCTTTGTTTTCTGAATGTTGAGCTTCAAGCCAACCTTTTCACTCTCCTCTTTCACTTTCATCAAGAGGCTTTTGAGTTCCTCTTCACTTTCTGCCATAAGGGTGGTGTCATCTGCATATCTGAAGTTATTGATATTTCTCCTGGCAATCTTGATTCCAGCTTGTGCTTCTTCCAGCCCAGCGTTCCTCATGATGTATTCTGCATATAAGTTAAATAAGCAGGGTGACAATATACAACCTTGACGCACTCCTTTTCCTATTTGGAACCAGTCTGTTGTTCCATGTCCAGTTCTAACTGTTGCTTCCTGACCTGCATACAGGTTTCTCAAGAGGCAGGTCAGGTGGTCTGGGATTCCCATCTCTTTCAGAATGTTCCACAGTTTATTGTGATCCACACAGTCAAAAGCTTTGGCATAGTCAATAAAGCAGAAATAGATGTTTTTCTGGAACTCTCTTGCTTTCTCCATGATCCAGCGGATGTTGGCAATTTGATCTCTGGTGCCTCTGCCTTTTCTAAAACCTGCTGGAACACCTGGAAGTTCACGGTTCACATATTGCTGAAGCCTGGCTTGGAGAATTTTGAGCATAACTTTACTAGCGTGTGAGATGAGTGCAATTGTGCAGTAGTTTGAGCATTCTTTGGCATTGCCTTTCTTTGGGATTGGAATGAAAACTGACCTTTTCCAGTCCTGTGGCCACTGCTGAGTTTTCCAAATTTGCTGGCATATTGAGTGCAGCACTTTCACAGCATCATCTTTCAGGATTTGAAATAGCTCAATTGGAATTCCATCACCTCCACTAGCTTTGTTCGTAGTGATGCTCTCTAAGGCCCACTTGACTTCACATTCCAAGATGTCTGGCTCCAGGTGAGTGATCACACCATCGTGATTATCTTGGTCATGAAGATCTTTTTTGTACAGTTCTTCTGTGTATTCTTGCCACCTCTTCTTAATATCTTCTGCTTCTGTTAGGTCCATACCATTTCTGTCCTTTATCAAGCCTATCTTTGCATGAAATGTTCCCTTGATATCTCTAATTTTCTTGAAGAGATCTCTTGTTTTTCCTATTTTGTTGTTTTCCTCTATACAGGAAAGGAAATCTAAGCCACAAACAACACTTAACTTAAATATCAGAAACTGCTGCTGCTGCTGCTGCTAAGTCACTTCAGTCGTGTCCGACTCTGTGTGACCCCATAGACGGCAGCCCACCAGGCTCCCCCGTCCCTGGGATTCTCCAGGCAAGAACACTGGAGTGGGTTGCCATTTCCTTCTCCAATGTGTGAAAGTGAAAAGTGAAAGTGAAGTCGCTCAGTCATGTCCGACTCATAGCGACCCCATGGACTGCAGCCTACCAGGCTTCTCCGTCCATGGGATTTTCCAGGCAAGAGTTATGGAGTGGCTTGCCATTGCCTTCTCCAGAAATTGTGATATCACTATATGGTGGTGGTATGGAGAGAACAACCCTGGGGGAATATGAGAAAGCAAAGCACTCAGCTACCACAATAGGAAAGCAACAGACAACATCTATTAATAAATTAGCAGAGTAAGCACAAATGCCAAAAGAAATCCTAAAAAGATTTAAAGGGTTAATCTGCAGAACAGGGCTTAAGGGTAAGGGGGCGGGCATAAAGTGATGGCCTGGGTGACTGCAGTTCTTTGCTATGATTATTAAACTTGACTTGCTTCCCTGATAGCTCAGTTGGTAAAGAATCCACCTGCAATGCAGGAGACCCTGGTTCATTCCTGGGTCGCGAAGATCTGCTGAAGAAGGGATAGGCTATCCACTCCACTATTCTTGGGCTTCCCTTATGACTCAGCTGGTAAAGAATCTGCCTGCAATGCGGGAAACCCGGGTTCGATCCCTGGGTAGGGAAGATCCCCTGGAGAAGGCAAAGGCTATGCATTCTAGTATTATGGCCTGGAGAATTCCATGGACTATGCAAGAATTGGACAGGACTGAGTGGCTTTCACTTCACTTTAATTATATGCATGCATTACTTTGATAAAAATTGATATTGACTTTTTAAAAATTTATTTATTTTAATTGGAGGCTAATTACTTTACAATATTGTATTGGTTTTGCCATACATTGACATGAATCCACCCCGGGTGTACATGTGTTCCCCATCCTGAACCCCCCTCCCTCCTCCCTCCCCATATCATCCCTCTGGGTCATCCCAGTGCACCAGCCCTGAGCTTCCTGTATCATGCATCGAACCTGGACTGGCCATTCATTTCACATTTGATAATATACATGTTTCAATGCCATTCTCCCAAATCATCCCACCCTCGCCCTCTCCCACAGAGTCCAAAAGACTGTTCTATACATCTGTTTCTCTTAAAGAGAAATCCTGCCAGTACATCAAATTAACATACTCCTGTAGCCACTCCTGTAGTTGATTATCAAGGTCTGTAATTCTTTGAGACTTACTTGATGTCCTCATGTTCCCTAGTGGAGCTGTTGATCTGTGCTGGGAAACTTCATTTACAAGGCAGACAAAGGAGAATTGTAGCCAATCTTACTATTATGATGCTAAGAGTTTAGTGGTTTTCAGGCTTGCAAACACCTCTTCTTTTTTAATCCAAAATATAACTTTCTCATTTCATTTTCATTCCTACATTCATCTGCTTCTGTTATTTGAAATTCAGATTTATTTCTTACCTGCTTAATTATTTAGTAGTCAGTAAGTTACTTTCCATTTAACATTAAAAATTTTCCACAACAATTTTTTATGATTGCAAAATATATGCTTACTTTTAAAATTTTGAAAAATACAGAAAGAGGAAAATAAAAATCCACTCTCTTTTGAGTACTCATAAATAGTCCTTTTAATATTTCATTATATATTTTGCCAGTCTTCCTCCTGTGTATATTTAATGTCAACATTTATAAATTTTTTAACAAAATGGGTCTTGATTGTTCAACTTCATAACTTGTTATTTTCTTAACAATGTTTTTTTTCCTCTTGTCCTTGGAAATTCTTTCACTGTATCATTTAATTATTTGATGTTTCACCTAAGCATGTACATTACTTTATGTTATTTCTAATCATTCACTATCACAAACCATGCTCTAATAGAGTATCCTTGAAGGTACATCTATGCACATATCCAGGTTGCTTCACTAATGGTAAGTTTTGATGTGCTTAGTAGATGTGCTGGGTCAAAGTGTACACATTTTTAAGGTTTTGAATAATTATAGCCACGTTTCCCTTTAGAAAAGCTTACCCACTGCATTCTGGCCAACAATTTGGGAATATTAATTTTCCCACCTCTTAAAAACAATGGACATTTTTTTTAATGAAAAACTTTTCCTATTGATATGTGAGAAATGCAGCCCTTGTTGGGTGTTTAGGAGTCAGTGGAAGACCTTCTAGAATCTGTCTTGGGGATATTCTGGGGTATGCAACTGGTATGTTCCTTGACATCTAAGATCATTTTACATATTAGGATGAATCATAAGAAAGTGCCAAGAGTTGACAATTTTTGATCTTACAAAACTGTCCGTTTCAAAAGCTCCAGCCTAATAAATGTATTTGTCAATTGGGGAAGGTCTCTTAGGTTAAGAACTAGCCAAACTGCCAATGCCTTTTCAAAGTTTCTCAGTTACAGAAGAGCCACCAAAACAACCCGCTCTAATGTGAAGGCCTTGCTGTGTTTCTGCCAACTGGCTGGATGGGGTGGGGTGTGTCAAAGTGAACCATGACTGGCATAGGAGGGGGACTCGGCCACTGGAGTCCACTGACAGGTGGCTTTGCTTTAGAGAAGCACTACTGTGAAGCAGGGTTCTAGAAAGAAAGTATAAAATCAGGAAGGGCAAAAAGAAGTCACAGAAACCTCAGTAACACTTCATGTGTGTGAAGGAATATCTAGGGGGTGTGGCTCTTGACTAATGAAGAAACATTTACAGCCCCAAAGGGGAAAGGCACCTGAAGAGTACCATCGTCTTCCATGAAAAAAAAAAAAAAACTATCTCTAATTGTTCAGAGTTCATGTGCACAGATGAATTAGAGGACTAGTTTGGCATGAGTGGGAACTGCAGAGTTTGCAGCAAAAAAGTATATGTCATCAAGGTCAAAAGGTTCTGCAGGACATCACTAACAAGGAGCTGAATGTAACAGGAGGCATGGTGTCAAGGAAAGGGGTCTTTCAAAAGACAGAGCAGCTGGACTCCAAAATACTCAGCCACTGACGAGGTGGCTTGGGCAGATTCCTTCCCAACTCAAGACTTCAATACTTCTGTCACTCAGATACTGCTGTAATTTGGAGATCAATTTACAAATTCTACTTTTAGGAATTTATCATAAAGAAATCTTGTGAGATGACCCATAACAGTTTTTGTAATAGTACAATATTTGGAAATTTCCTAAATATTCCACAAAGGTAATGGTTAAATAAATATATGGTATATGTTCAAATAATGGAGTACTATATATGGTCATGAAAAATCATAGTGGACTTCCCTGGTGGTCCAACGGTTAAGAATCTGCCTGCCAATGCAGAAGACAAGGATTTGATCCCGGGTCTGGGAAGATTCTACCTGCTGAGGTGCAACTAAACCCATCCATCATGACTACTGAAGCCCATGCACCCTAGATCCCGTGTGTGTTTAAGTGTGTTAGTCGCTCAGTCGTACCCGACTCTTTACGACCCCATGGACTGCAGCCCTCCGGGCTCCTCTGTCCATGAGATTTTCCAGGCAAGGATACTGGAGTGGGTTGCCATTTCCTCCTCCTAGAGTCCGTGCGCCACAACAAAAGAAGCCAATGAAATGAGAAGCCCATGCACGGCAACTAGAGTAGCCCCTGCTCGGGGCAACTAGAGAAAGCCCATGCACAGCAACGAAAACCCAGCACAGCCAAAAATAAATAAATTAATTTAAAAAAATCTTACCCCAAAACAATTTGATTGTCCTCAGTTCAGTTCAGTTCAGTTCAGTCGCTCAGTCGTGTCCGACTCTCCGCGACCCCATGAATCACAGCACGCTAGGCCTCCCTGTCCATCACCAACTCCCGGAGTTCACTCAAACTCATGTCCACAGAGTCAGTGATGCCATCCAGCCATCTCATTCTCCGTCGTCCCCTTCTATATTTTACTTTATAATTTGCTAGGACAATCAAAGTATTGTCCTAGCAAATTATAAAGTAAAATATAAGATTACAATCAGTATGGATAACATGGCTCCAAATTGTTAGAAAATAAGAAATAACAATAAGTAGGAGAAAACAGAACAAAAGGGAAATTAAATGACAATGAGGTATGAACAGTGAGCTTACAGAGGATTTTTGTTTTCTTATTTGTTCTTTACATATCCCAAGTTTTCTGTTAAAAAAAAACTTGTATCATTTGTGTAATTTTAAAAGAGAGCAATACAATTAATTATATTTTAATGAAGAGATCTGAGGATACTCAAGTGGCCTTCCAGCACGAACATTCATTAAGTCTTCTTAAAATGCCAAATGCAGAAATATCTAGACCACACTTGAACTGTGATTTCCTGCAGGAGACCCAGGTTCAATCCCTGGGTCAAGAAGATCCCCTGGAGAAGGGAATGGCACCTCACTGGGAAATCCCATGGACAGAGGTGTCTGGTAGGCTAAATGACAACCCACTCCAGTACTCTTGCCTGGAAAATCCCATGGACGGAGGAGCCTGTTAGGCTACAGTCCACGGCGTAGCAAAGAGTCGGACACGACTGATCGACTTCACTGTCACTTTCATCCTGCCCTTATTTTGTCTTAGGGTGCATAACTCTCCAAATCATTTGATTTTGCAAACACATGAAACCATAAAGCAGTTCTGGAAAGTGCAACAGTGACTGGGAGCCTGGTGTTTGGGCTGTCTTCATAGTCTGAATCCTGGAGCAAGCTTACTGAGAAAGACACATTTGTAAAAGAGTATACACTTCTTGGCCCTGTAGGGCCTCTGCCTTTCAAAGAAAATGACTGCCATAT